>NC_060138.1:542028507-542340451 GCF_021461385.2 Schistocerca piceifrons | reverse complement strand
CGAAGCGATGGATGTGCATGGAGGATCGTATTAGCTGCCATGTGACACTGTCATTCTGCAGTTCTATGGAAAAGAAATTCTGAGATTCTCAATTCTTGTGTATTCTCTGCGGCAACACTAGAAGACGACGTTCTACTACGCAGGAAAACTTTCTTAGGCAAATACCTCAACAGTAAATAATTCGAGACGTGAAGCGGCCAGTCCAGTCTTTCGAACTGAATACCACTTAGCAGGTTTGGGGCGTTTTCGGGAGGCGTCTTGGTGCTCTCCGTTATTCTACACAGATCTTTGGCGCGCTAAGACCAGTTCTGTAAGAAAAATGTGTGAAGTTTCTATGAATGTTATAAACACCATAGTTCTCAGCATAATACATTACTGCATACGCTTAATTACTTCTCTGAGTTATCAAAGTCCGTTATCTGTGCTTTTCCAAGCTGACGCATCCATTTCCTGGGCAATGCTTCTACTGGATGAGCTATCCAGTCACCTTCCGCGGTCCAGCTTCACAGTTCTGAAGGGTTCATTCAGGAGACAAACGCTAGGGTGTGCGTAAGCTATTTCACGTGATACCCTTCTCGCAGAAGTGCCAATTTACCAAGGTAAACCGGAGAACTTCTGTATTGTTTAGGTGGAGAGGCGGTGGCAAAAATGAAGCTGCGGTCGCAGCTTGGAATCCTGCCTCGGGCATGGATGTCTGCGATGTCCTTAGGTTAGTTAGGTTTAAGTAGTTCTAAGTTTTAGGCGACTGATGACCTCAGAGCCATTTGAACCTCACAGTGGGATACATGTACTAACAATTACGATTATTATTTTTGAAATAATAAACAATTTACTTACTTTTTCCGTTTGTCTCGTTTTCATTTGACTTCTCCTTATACATTTGGTTAACTTGTATAGTTCTTGATTTGCATATTTTTGAACTATCGTTATGTCTTTTCCATGATTCATAGGAACCATAGTAGTTTTCCAGCACAACGACACAGGTCCGCAGTTCTGTGCGACCAACGGAAGAACTGCACTCGCTGTTAGTTTACATACATGCCGCTGTAGACACTTGGCGGCTAGCTGACGCCGGTAGCGGCATCTCCGCAGCGTTAATTACGCGCCACGGCGGTCGCTAACGAGCCATTCTATAAATACTGAGGCTGTAGCCCGGGGCTTTCGCTTTAGCGACGTGTCTCGCGAACCCAAACACCGAGGAGCCTTCGTCTCCGTCTTTCTACTTCCTTCTTAGGGTTTATAGTACCATCGCCCTTCAGCCAACAGAAACTGTTTAAAACGACATCATCTTGAGGTACCTGCGGCTGCGCTACAAAATTTTAGCTCTCACAGTGAACATATGCCGGAAGCAGGTGCATTTTCAGCAGTGGTTCTAACCGATAAAAAAGAAAACACACTATCGAAATGTTTGCATAAGTACACAAAAACTCTAATGGCAGTAGACGTATCTTTTTTTCTGCCATTTATGTTTTTGTTTCTACCTACGCACATTTTATTTCATCCGTGAGAAATGGCTGGTGCAAGGTTGCTCATGTGAAAACAATGCTTTTGCTCGTTTTAAAATAATAACTATTGTCCTTATGCATGATTTTGCTGTATTTATTTTCTGTATGGCGCCTTTCGGGGAGTAATTCTCATCATCAAGTGCGTTTTTCGTGTGTTACGTAATTTTTAAGCGTGATGTTCGCAATGTGTGATCAGTTTCATTATTCTGATGTCCTTACCATATTATAAACTTGCGCAGTTTTGTAAATAACAATGGATTTTTCTCTGTAGGTCAGGAGAAAGTTATTTACAAATCCGCCATTATCTGTAGAGGAAAACATGTCTCTAATAACAAAGACGAGCGTGTTTTTATTCCAGTAAAGGCACCGGAATAATGTAACAGCTCTCACATCGCAAACTTCCCGAAAGAGTCGTGCAGAAAGTAAAGAAAGGAAAACAGCGACTGGCAACAGCAAATGTTATTCTGTAGCAAACAAAATCAATGTAAATGTTTTCACTCTCTTTCTTCGATATTGTAGCGAATTCTGAAAGTGAACTTTGGTCTGAAACGTGTTCAGCGTGACAAATAAAAGCTTATAGCGCTGTCGTTGGTATTTGAAGATGATGTCGGTTAAGCGATTGTACAAAGGTTACGTCAGGAACACTCTGACGCAGATGGACACACTGTTTCTCGCGATGACTAAAATGGAGGAACAGTTATTACGTTTCGCATGCCAGCAATGAGTATCTACGAATGCCATTATGTGAATAGAGAACTGTTGAAACGCCCTCTTAGAAAAATTATGAATGAATATTTGTTTTTCAAACAGTTGAGCAAAACTGAGCGTACTCAGACATTTCTGTCTTTACTTATTCTGATCATCAGTAAACTGACACACAATATTTTTAGCGCAACGCAATCTGACTTTCAATAATCCCCACAAAAGAATGGCCCTGACTAACAATAACCTATACCTTTCTTGGAACACTTACCTCACAAAAATATTCGTTACTCGAACTACTGCAATACAGCGTGGGCCAATACTGCCAGCTGAATAAAAGATTCTAACTACTGAAAGCACTAACTACTTATAGGCATAGTTAGCAAATGAAAGACTTTGATAGAGAACAAACAATGTATTTACCTTGATAGTGCTCAAAAGTCATCATATATATCTCTATCAGTTCATGACATCAATCTTTACAAATTTCCTTTTTCTGGTGGACACGCGTCCAGATCGTCCGTTCAAAACTCTGGCATCTCTCTCTCCACATACACCACTGCTGGCGGCTCACCTCCAACTGCCCAACGCTACGCGCTGTTCACATCCAGCTGCCGAGCACTACACAAACGAATATTCCAACAATGAGTCCAACCAGCCACAGACTGCACACAGCACAGTCAGTAATTTTCATACAGAGCGGTATGTGGCGATACCAACATAAAAACCTTAAGAGCCTATTTACACTGTGTACGCTATCCGTTTAGGACAACTTCCACCGACATATTCAGACGTTCTCTAGGCATGCTGCATCATTCCGACGCACAGTCAAACCGAGAGGTATTTTTCACAGATTCCAATGCGACGGGATGCTCTGCGCAACTCATCTTGCACAGGGATTGGGCAACTAGGCATATCGTTTTAAGGGTACCGAGAATTTATGGAGTGTCAAATTTTCGGTGTAATCCATGAACAGCCCTAGCACCTCTTGCTGTTGCTTGTCGATGTCATAGCTACGAGACTGAACGTGTCAGTCTAACAACATACAGGTACCTCATCGGCTTATTTTTCCGCCACCTGGGAGCGATATGATGGTGCTTTGTTCCCCGATTGAGCTGTAGGAATGACTGAATGTCGTGAACTGGATATCTTTCAGCAGTAAATTGGACTACTCGTCGCTGACACAGTATTTTCATGGATTAGTTTATCCAAAGATGACTCTACACACTTCTGTGTGACTTTTGATACATTACCGCGAACAATAAAAGTGTTACAGCCATATCCCAATTCAATGACTATAATCGTAATTCAGTGATAATGAAATATTTATGGCTCCAATATAAGCTTCTATTCCCTACATGAAGCATGTTTTGGACATAGTCAGTTTTCACCAATCATCCTATATAAGAAAAATGAAAACACAACAGCGGAATATGCACGATGAAAACGTTTATGCAGGTAGGAAAAAAAAAAAAAGAAAATCAACGGCAGTAAATTTACATGACTCGACAAATGTATGACAAGCTACATTAGCTTGATGAACTCAGCACCACTACTGTACGTACATATTACAGTCTAATGACTGAATAATGAGAAGTTGCCAGAAAAATCATCTAAGTGTGAAAATTAGCCTTGCAACTTAGATACAGATGCAAAATGCGAGCCATTTTCATTAGTCCACTAGGGGTCATACGCATTGAGAAATCACTGATTGCACATTCACTGATTGCAAACTGGAGGTAAAAAGCGACGCAGTCACGCCTCAAGTAGAAGCAAACAGCCCCGAAGGCCATATACAGAGGTCCGGCCGTTGTGGCCGAGCGGTTTTAGGCGCTTCAGTCCGGAACCGCGCTACTGCTGCTGCGGTCGCAGGTTCGAATCCTGCCTCGGGCATGGATGTGTGTGATGTCCTTAGGTTAGGTTTAATTAGTTCTAAGTCTAGGGAACTGATGACCTCAGATGTTAAGTCCCGTAGTGGTTAGGGCCATTTGAACCATTTGATGAAGGTCATAACCGCGACTCTCAGCGTTGACATCACGGGGTTTTGTTATGGGTGACCGAGCATACATTTCAATCATACCGCCATTCAGTATAAACACGAAAAGCCCTCGGGCGTGGCATAAAGGCGCCAAAGATATTACCCATTCCCTTGGGGCGTTGATTTCCACCACACATTTCGCGATCGAAAACGACAGTTCGCAGTGATATGAGCAACAGAACGATCTTCTTGAGAACTTTGACCCTGCTGACCCCTTCCGGACGGCTGACCCCTTCTCTGGGGACATCGTGAGCCTGCAAGCCCACTGAACGTGGGTGTTTATGATTTTCCAGCCCTACTGTGGAGTAATCACTGGGAAGGGGAGGGCTCCCCCCCCCCCCCCAAGTCGGCAACACCCACTGTGCCACCCGCGCATCTTTGCATCTTTGCATCTCTGCTGAACACTTAAAAATATTCTTGTACAGAGACAGCCAGTCATTGATCCCTAGGCGCTTGCGTGCCAAGGAATAGTGTGCATATTGAACAATTTCGAAAACAAGGAAGAACACTTATATCATCGCCAGTGGTAAAAACACGAACGTTGTCTTGATGAGAGAGCCCTAATTTCCAGGGTCATTTCTGTTTCAGCTCACAATGCAAATGGTCCAATAATGTTGCATACCGAAAGTCTGATCCTTTCTAACTGTTTAGCTAACAGTCATAAACACGAATAACTATGATGCTTTGTGAGACCCAAAAGACGCTTTTACCGTAGCAGAATGGTTGATTGTTGAAGCAGAAGTACTCTCTCTACTTTTTGTGAGTGTATGTAATTTTCCCCTCGACAAACACCTGCTTTTAATCGAGGTCTTGTCTCTAGGCTGTAATCCTCCTGTTTATACCTCGGCTATTGGGATAACAATATTGCACGAGACGGCCTTCTGAATGTATGTATGTATGTACTGAACTGGAGACCTAGAAGCGACGGAGAGGCTTCGTCCCTGCCGTAGCCTCAACGGTCCACAACCCAACAACAGGAGACAGCAGTCCACTCACCCCACCGCCGTCCCACACACAATCCAGGTGCGGTTCGGGCACCAGTGCACGTCCCCCCCCCCCCCCCCTCCCCCTCGGGAACGTCTAATTCCAGACGAGTGTAACCCAGTGTTTCCGTGGTAATTATGGTGTACACGTACGTGGAGACAGTGTTGGACAGTGTTGACGCAGCAATCGCCGACATAATGTAACTGAAGCCGAATAAGGGGAACCAGCCCGCATTCGGCGAGGCAGATGAAAAACCGCCTTAAAAACCATCCACAGACTGGCCGGCACACCAGACCTAGACACTAATCCGCCGGACGAATTCGTGCCGGCGACGGGCACGCCTTCTCGCTCGGGAAGCAATGTGTTAGACCGCACGGCTAGCCGGACGGGCGTCCTCCTAAATAGTTTTCTCCCCAAAATATTCTTTAGATTTGAGACCACCTTACATTTCCTGTCACATGATGCTTCGTTGGGCCAAACTGAGCTCAATGTAGATCATATTGACAAATAAATTTTTGTATATCCCAAAATAAAGAGAAGAAAACCGTCGAAACGTCTATCTATGAAACCATACACCTACAGTCAGTAAATAAAAAGTAGAAATTGAAGTGTCCTCATAATTAATCAGATCAGTTATGATATGTGTTTGTGGGAGAAACTGTCTCAAATACACTACTGCAATGTCGATATTATTGTATGGATATAAAGCCTTAAAATTTAGAAAAAAGATAGTAAAATTTGTAAAGAAATACTAGAGAGACTTTGTGGCTTGTAATCGATGTAGATAGCAGAGAATAGCGGAGTAGAAATTACAGACTATGGAAGTTGCGTAAACACCGCATTTGACGTCACAGTGGTAAAGAAGAGAAAATTAATATGGGTTGGTCACATAGCAACAACGTCGGAGGATAGAGCAGGAAAAACAGCTGTAATTCGGGGAAAAGGAAGACCCAGGGGCAGATACTAGTACAAAACCCGTGATGACGTGGCTAGGATGAATAATTTGGAAATTTGTGGTAAGATCTTATGGTACCAAGCTTACACACCACTTAATTTAACTTACTCGAACCATACACACACACACACACACACACACACACACACACACACACACACACACACCCATGCCCGAGGGAGGACTCGAACCCCCGACGGGAGGAGCCAAGCGAACCGCGACAGGACGCCTCAGTTTGCGCGAGGATGAATATCAACACCGATTTAACGACCTATGCAGTAGACAGAATGGAATTTTGAGACTTGTGGAGCGCATGTATCATCAATAAGCCTCTTGGAATTTAAAAGGAAAACAACAATTTTTTAAAAATTTTCTGTGCTTTTTACCAAATTTATCAATCTGTCCTCCCGCGTTAATAATCGGTGGTCTTAATTTGACCTATGAAACCAAGAGTAAGTCGCATTGTATATTATGAAACTAAGGGCCCAAAATTCCTGTTCGTCGGTTGCAAAACGTAAGTTCTGAGACTAACCTCATTACAGTTTCCGCCTTACACTGACTGGACTTTATACGAAAAACAAGGGCTTCACTGCTCACGCCGTAGTCTCTTTCACTGTTTTTCAAAGTTTCAGTGCCGCACTGCGGTTCACGTCAAGGTAACGTGATGTTGCCGTTACACAGAGCTTCGGACATAGCCATCTCGAAGCTGAAGTTCACACTGTGCGACACGCCACGAGCAAAACAGGTTTCGGAAGACGCTAATTGTGATCTGACGTCACTGCTGTCGCTTTAACTTCCCGGTTCTTTGTGACAATGACAATGCTGTTCTGCGTTCGGCGCCTACGGTCCACCATTACTCTTCACTGACGATGTATTGTCGCAAAATCTGTAACTGAAGATGCGACCAATATTTTACTTACTCAACCACATACTACGAAGATAACCTTGTTTGGATCAGGCGCATTCCAGGAAACGAAAAAGCAGATACGCTGGGTGTCGAGTCAATGCGTGATATGTGAAGAGACGACGGAGGAAATCTAGACTAAGATTACCTTGTTCGAACTCTGTGATGCAAAGAGAAGGACGCCTGCCTCAAGAACGAGGCACGTACAGTCTCGGAGTAGACGATGAGCGTAAGCACAATATAGACTTTGCTACAGAACCATCGTCGATATTCCGAAAAGTCTTTGTCGTGGTCATCCGAGCTGACGGACATTAGATGATGTACAAGGTGAACTAGAAAGAACTATCGTAAGTCCCCCACTGCATCCATCAAAAAACTTAAGTGTCCATACCAATAATTGCTTAATCAGTACAAACAGGTAAAGCCGTCTGAGAAGCCAGCTTAAAGCCGATGTGTGGCATAAACCATATAAAATATTGACAAAGAAATTTAAAAAAAACAGTTACTTTATCCACAATGAAAACCGAAGATGGGTAAATGACCCATGGATGGAGACAGCCAGAAGGTTACCTGATTGGTGGCTCCTACCGCATGACGATCAAGAGTATAACCAGGTCCACAGGCAACTTAGATTTGTGCTGAACAACCGGAAAATGGAAAACTTCCAGTGCCAAATAATATTCATGCCGAAGCTCTCAAACAAATAACAGTACAAATTGTTCCATGCCCAACCAGACTATCAAATGATTCCTTAAAAATGGGTAGAGCGCCTGCTAGCTGGAAATAAGCAAAAGCTCCTATAATAAAAAGTGCGAGGTACACGTCCGGCCAATCCTAAAACCAATGGTCCAGTCTGTTTCATTAACTCACTTACAAAGCTTCAGGAAAGGCTCCTCTGTGACAGGTTACACTCGCATAGGGAGCTTCACGGACGTGAATCAGTGCCAGTTTGGTTTTAGAAAAGGGAAATGTATTGAAGATGCATTTAACGAGGTGATCGAAACAGTAGACACTTGTAAAACAAAATACGCAATAGCAATATTAATTGACATTGCGGGAGCATTTGATAATTAACGGCGGCCCTCTCTGTTTGCCCGGATTGGTGACCTACGAGTTCCCCAGTGTCATTGCTACAGCTTCATAGATTACTGTAGGGATGGAGGTGTGGAATGGTCAGCCAACACAAGAACTATCAAAGGGGGCCCACAGAAGTCGATTTGTGGGTCAGTATTTTGGAATGTGGCAAGTGAACCACTCTTGTGCCAGTTGGCAGAAGACGAGTTGGAAAAAGACCACCAAATTGACGGGATGCTGTCGTATGCCGGTAATGTCTGTGCTGCGGTGTCGGGAAATTCAAGAGCTCAACTGGAGCATGTTGCAAGTAGGGTCCTATCCCAGACGCAGTGATGGTATGTAAACAACAAACTAACCACTGCCTGAAGGTCAACCTTCATTACGTGGAAATTCTAGAGTTATATAGAAAGCATTTATAACACCAGACAAACAGTCAAGTGATACCTTGGGATCCAGCTGGACGAAAAGCGTAACATCACACAACATATTCAGACAAGCGTAGACAGAGCAAGCAACATAATGCACAAAATTGGCCGCGCCTCAACAGAAAACTACAAGCCACAGCTGCATGCAGTGAGAATCTATCGTTATGTCATTTTCACGTCCATCACTGTCTCTGCACAGCAAGTGTCTAAGAGCAGAGACTTCGGTGCACGCGGAATAGGCAAATTCTCTGATATGCACAGAGGAGTGTGCACCACAGACTCACAGGAATCTTTGGCACTACTGTAACCGACGCTTTACAGGTGATCGTCGGAATCTATCTAGCAGACGTTACTTTAAGACGTTGTGCAGTCTTCTACTTGTTACGTAAAGTGGATCAGATGAAAGTTCAATGATCAAAGCCCAACTCCTGAAATGAAAAGTGGGTACATGAGGGAACGACTGGGCCAACAATTAAATACGACGAAGAGTTTACCAACCACTGGCGTGCATTCGAGAGAGCCTAGTGCTAGACCGTGTGAACCCCACTTAGGGCACGATACACCACCTAAAGGGGCACAGGCCAGATTCAGTTCACCTGTGCAGGTTTAACAGGAAAGGCAATGACGTCTGTCAATGTAGTCATACGGGAATAACCGAGCACGTTATGCGCTACTGTAATGCATTTAATGGAATTACAGAACCAACAGAGAGGAACCAATCACTATATGAAATAATAAGCAGTAACGAATGTTGAACAATAACACCATTTTCAGCATGAAAAAGACAAATTTGCCTGTGTACAGCAATTACAAAATACCTCTCATCCTGCACGGCATCAGTATAGGAGCGTCAACGTGAATAACGAAGTGCTGGAAAATGCAACTAGTGCAGTGGAAGATGTGACTGCGAGCGTTCCTTACTGAATATGTTCGTGCAGCCAAGATCACAGCGGCAGACGAGGCAGAAAACGCGGTACCACATCAGCCCAACGTCGACGCAGCTTGCAGTTCCACCTCGGCCACGGAACGAGGAGACCCTCACCGAAGAGGTGCGTAACACATGAAGAGTAGCACAGTGCCTTAAACAGTACTGATGTTTTTCTGAGAACGTTTCCAACACAAGAAATAAAAATAAAAAAAAAGGTATTAAACTTTGATTTCAGTTCTTTAGGCAATATAAATGTACATAATATCCCAACTAATACTGTTATGGTCCATTGATAGTGACCGGGCCAAATATCTCACGAAATAAGCATCAAACGAAAAAACTACAAAGAACGAACCTTGTCTAGCTTGAAGGGGGAAACCAGATGGCACTATGGTTGACCCGCTATATGGCGCTGCCATAGGTCAAACGGTTATCAACGGCGTTTCTTAAAATGGGAACCCCCATTTTTATTACATATTCGTGTAGTACGCAAAGAAATATGAATGTTTTAGCTGGACCACTTTTTTCGCTTTGTGATAGATGGCGCTGTAACAGGTACAAACGTATAAGTACGTGGTATCACGTAACATTCCGTCAGTGCGGACGGTATTTGCTTCGTGATACATTACCCGTGTTAAAATGGACCGTTTACCAATTGCGGAAAAGGTCGATATCGTGTTGATGTATGGCTGTAGTGATCAAAATGCTCAATGGGCGTGTGCTATGTATGCTGCTCGGTATCATGGACGACATCATCCAAGTGTCCGGACCGTTCGCCGGATAGTTACGTTATTTAAGGAAACAGGAAGTGTTCAGCCACATGTGAAACGTCAACCACGGCCTGCAACAAATGATGATGCCCAAGTAGGTGTTTTAATTGCTGTCGCGGCTAATTCGCACATCACTAGCAGACAAATTGCGCGAGAATCGGGAATCTCAAAAACGTCGGTGTTGAGAATGCTACATCAACATCGATTGCACCTGTACCATATTTCTATGCACCAGGAATTGCATGGCGACGACTTTGAACGTCGTGTACAGTTCTGCCACTGGGCACAAGAGAAATTACGGGACGATAACAGATCTTTTGCACGCGTTCTATTTAGCGACGAAGCGTCATTCACCAACAGTGGTAACGTAAACCGGCATAATATGCACTATTGGGCAACGGAAAATCCGCGATGGCTGCGACAAGTGGAACATCAGCGACCTTGGCGGGTTAATGTATGGTGCGGCAGTGTGGGAGGAAGGATAATTGGCCCCCATTTTATCTATGACAATCTAAATGGTGCAATGTATGCTGATTTCCTACGTAATGTTCTACCGATGTTACTAGAAGATGTTTCACTGCATGACAGAATGGCGATTTACTTCCAACATGATCGATGTCCGGCACATAGCTCGCGTGCGGTTGAAGCGGTAGTGAATAGCATATTTCATGACAGGTGGATTGGTCGTCGAAGCACGTTCACCGGATCTGACGTCCCCGGATTTCTTTCTGTGGGGAAAGTTGAAGGATATTTGCTATCGTGATCCACCGACAACACCTAACAACATGCGACAGCGCATTGACAATGCATGTGCGAACATTACGGAAGGCGAACTACTCGCTGTTGAGAGGAATGTCGTTACACGCATTGCAAAATGCATTGAGGTTGACGGACTTCTTTTTGAACATTTATTGCATTAATGTGGTATTTACAGGTAATCACGCTGTAACAGCATGTGTTCTCAAAAATGATAAGTTCACAAAGGTACGTGTATCACATTGGAACAACCGAAATAAAATGTCCAAACGTACCTAGGTTCTGTATTTTAATTTAAAAAACCTACCTGCTACCAACTGTTCGTCTAAAATTGTGAGTCATATGTTTGTGACTATTACAGCGCCATCTATCACAAAGCGGAAAAAGTGGTCCAACTAAAACATTCATATTTCTTTACGTACTACACGAATATGTAATAAAAATGAGGGTTCCTATTTAAAAAAAACGCAGTTGATATCCGTTTGACCTATGGCAGCGCCATCTAGCGGGCCAACCATAGCGCCTTCTGGTTTCCCCCGTGAAGCTAGACAAGTTTCGTTCTTTGTAATTTTTTCGTTTGACGCTTATTTCGTGAGATATTTTGCCCGGTCACGATCAATGGACCACCCTGTATATACTTGCTCCAAGAGCTGATGGCGGCAAAATTTTTGCTAAAGGGCGTTCATAGCCCAGACTGCTGGAGGCGTGGCTAGGTGGGCTCGCACCATTGGGTCCACCATATCCTGCATGACCGCTATCGGCGTCAGGTGGAAACGTGCAATTCCGTTGATAACTGTATGACGCCCGTGGGTGGTATCTGCAATCGATACCACAACACTGGTGGCACAAGTCTTTTTTGAGCAATTTGTATCAGAGTTTCAGCAATTAGTCTACACCTGCATGTAAGTTATAAGCTGTATAGCCCAACCTTTTTTTCTCTCAAATTGCTGTAGACTCGTTGTAGATATTTGTAATAGGCTTCTGACCTAGATGAGTAGTGAGGCTGAAACAAAGGTCATTGCCTTTTCGCAACTTAATGGACCTTCCACACACAGGCTTCAACTAACTTTGTTTCTTTAAATGGGACTATGGTATTCTATTCTTTTTCTTTTTTTTATGCTCCAGAATAGTTGTTCTACACTGAGGAACCCGAACCTCACCGACACTATTTCTGAGGTTACTATTTTTGAATTACAGCAGAGCGTTTGCATTTCGTATGATTTATTATTCTGGCTTATGCTTGTACCTGTGTTGGTCTGAAAATATATGCACAATAGAGTATCCGAGCACGACACCAGGTCTGATTTAAACTTGCATTGTCACTGATGTTTCCTTCTATCATTCCGAGCGATTACTTCTGGCTGCAGAGTCCGCAAATAATAGGATAAAAAAGCAACAGTAAAAGTTTGAGTCAGCCTGGAAGCGTGTACAGAAAATCTGGTTACTACCTGTCAGCGACGAGTTTCAAACGTGCTACAACGCACGAGGCAAAGCAACACGACATTAATGTTATCTAGGAACAGAATTTGCTTTCGCAGATGCGCCAACAAACTAAGCCAAAACTAACACAGTGACTCTATTTTGTTTTAATGCTTCGTTTTTGGTGCACAGTAAAGAATTTTTTTAATTTCACAAGGCTTGTTACAATATAGTCTCTATAATGTGAAGAGAACGGTAGTGGGACCATGTCGAACCATTGAAATTTATGTGCGAAAAAGAAATAATATGAAAAAGAATAAATCACATCAACAACGTCTCACTTTGCTTTTTCAAAATCCAACTTCTTTACAGTTTTTCTGTCAAGAGATCCCCAATAGCATTTCTTTCATGAAAATGGTTCCAAATTACACTAAATGGTTCAAATGGCTCTGAGCACTATGGGACTCAACTGCTGTGGTCATAAGTCCCCTAGAACTTAGAACTACTTAAACCTAACTAACCTAAGGACAACACACAACACCCAGCCATCACGAGGCAGAGAAAATCCCTGACCCCGCCGGGAATCGAACCCGGGAACCCGGGCGTGGGAAGCGAGAACGCTACCGCACGACCACGAGATGCGGGCCAAATTACACTACCGGCCATTAAAATTGCTACACCAAGAAGAAATGCAGATGATAAACGGGTATTCATTGGACAGATATATTATACTAGAACTGACATTTTATTACATTTTCACGCAATTTGGTTGCATAGATTCTGAGAAATCAGTACCCAGAACAACCACCTCTGGCCGTAATAACGGCCTTCATACGCCTGGGCATTGAGTCAAACGGAGCTTGGATGGCGTGTACATGTACAGCTACCCATGCAGCCTCAACACGATGCCACAGTTCATCAAGAGTAGTGACTGGCGTATTGTGACGAGCCAGTTGCTCGGACGCCATTGACCAGACGTTTTCAGTTGGTGAGAGATCTGGAGAATGTGCTCGCCAGGGCAGCAGTTGAACATTTTCTGTATCCAGAAAGGCACGTACAAGATCTGCAACATGCTGTCGTGCATTATCCTGCTGAAACGTAGGGTTTCGCAGGAATCGAATGAAGGGTAGAGCCACGGGTCGTAACACATCTGAAATGTAACGTCCACTGTTCAAAGTGCCGTCAATGCGAACGAGAGGTAACCGAGACGTGTAACCAATGGCACCCCATACCATCACGCCGGGTGACACGCCATACGCCAGTATGGCGATGACGAATACACGCTTCCAATGTGCATTCACCGCGATGTCTCCAAACACGGATGTGACCATGATGATGCTGTAAACAGAACCTGGATTCATCCGAAAAAATTACGTTTTGCCATTAGTGCACCCAGGTTCGTCGTTGAGTACACCATCGCAGGCACTCTTGCCTGCGATGCAGCGTCAAGGGTAACCGCAGCCGTGGTCTCCGAGCTGATAGTCCATGCTGCTGCAAACGTCGTCGAACTGTTGGTGCAGATGGTTGTTGTCTTGCAAACGTCCCCATCTGTTGACTCAGGGATCGAGACGTGGCTGCACGATCCGTTACAGCCATGCGGATAAGATGCCTGTCATCTCGACTGCTTGTGATACGAGGCCGTTGGCATCCAGCACGGCGTTCCGTATTATCCTCCTGAACCCACCGATTCCATATTCTGCTATCAGTAATTGGATCTCGACCAACGCGAGCAGCAATGTCGCGATACGATAAACCGCAATCGCGATAGGCTACAATCCGACCTTTATCAAAGTCTGAAACGTGACGGTACGCATTTCTCCTCCTTACACGAGGCATCACAACAACATTTCACCAGCAACACCGGTCAACTGCTGTTTGTGTATGAGAAATCGTTTGAAACGTTCCTCATGTCAGCACGTTATAGGTGTTGCCACTGTCGGTTAAATTTTGCGTTTGTAGCAAGTCATCTTCGTGGTATAGCAATTTTAATGGCCAATAGTGTAACTGTTTCTCCGCCAGTCATCAATAGTAACTTTTTTATTGCTTCTCCTTCCTCAAATCGTTTCAGTGTTCGATATTTAACATTGAGAATCACGTATTTCCTTTCCTTCGTTAAAGTACTCATTTCTAGGTAGGCTATACAAATAGAAACAGACAACGAGAACGAAACAAGGCTGTGCCATACCGACAGTTAAGAACTTAAAGCAGCACTTTCAACGAAAACGTTTGCCTGTGGAAACTATTAAAACGGGAGAAGCGTATTCGTGGTGCCATTGGCACCAACACAAGTGAGAGGAATGAGTGGTTCGACAGGGGGTGTGCTGTGAGCCGTTGGGAGAAACGGATAGAGGATCGATGCACTGTAAAGTAGCTTTTTTTATTCTTTACGAGCTCGGATTTATTGGAAACCTCGAGGCTCGAAATATCGAAAGTCTGGTGTACTTCATTCCTTGGTCGACTTGAACGTTGGCGCTCACACATTGCAGGTACGCACGTGGTGCAGATTAGTGCAGGCCGACTCACCTCGAAGTGGTGGTTGTGTACGATGGGAGGCGGGTAGATGTGGGAGAGCGGGTGGTCGCTGTCCCGCAGGAACTGCTCGGTGAGGCCGCGGTGGTCCAGGTGCACGCACAGCGCCGCCAGGAACATCGCCTGCAGCTCCACGTCCGTGAAGAACACCTCGTTGCGCCGCAGGATGGCGTACACGCACTGCAGGATCGACAGCGCCAGCCGGAAGTTGTGGTAGGGCACGTCGCGGTAGCACATCGCCACCTGTGCGGGCACAGTTGCGGTCACCCAGGAGCGCCCTAAACTACCGGCTGTTCAACATCAATTTATGTTTGACATTTGGGCAGTAAAACATGGAGGCGCGGAGCAGAGTTGCCACGTCCCGCACAGAACACACACATAATCTTACATTTCATTCAACTCGTTCAAACTCGCAAACTATTCTATATACAGAGATAGAACTGGCATCACTGTCTTCCGCAAGCGCTGCACTATGATTTTTTAAATTTTATTTCATATATTTTTTTCACACTGGGACTACGAGTTAATAAACGCCTTCAGTCACAACTTTTCGCATTTTATTGAGTACACGATGCATTTCGGACTCTGTGTGTCCATCGTTAGGTGTAATTTGTGTTGAAACATGCTTTATTCCCGGCCGGGGTGGCAGAGTAGTTCTAGGCGCTACAGTCTGGAACCGCGCGACCGCTACGGTCGCAGGTACGAATCCTGCCTCGGGCATGGATGTGTGTGATGTCCTTAGGTTAGTTAGGTTTAAGTAGTTTTAAGTTCTAGGGGATTGATGACCTCCAATGTTTAGTCCCATAGTGCTCAGACCCAATTGAACCATGGTTTATTTTTTTCACCTGAATGAAGTGAAATGGATATTCCTGTCATGAAAAGGTTTGGTGTTAGGTTATGCATTTCGTAAGTCGAACGCGGAAAATATGTACGAAATAGTAGAAAAGGTGAACGGTGTAAACTTACCACATAATCCAAGAAAAGCGTTTTTAACGTTCCAGTACCAGCATACATTCTTGTCTCCATCGCTTTCGTACACATCACTTCATTCAAGAGGCACGTTTTCATACACTTGTTTGTAAACATTTCACAGCTGCTTAGGTTTATTTAACATGTGTATGAACAAACGGATTTCGCAAGCCACATTTATGTTCAAATGTGTCTGAAATCTGATGGGACTTAACTGCGAAGGTCATCAGTCCCTAAGCTTACACGCTACTTGCCCTAAATTATCCTAAAGACAAACACACACACCCATGCCCGAGGGAAGACTCGAACCTCCACCGGGATCAGCCGCACAGTCTATGACTGCAGCGCCTTAGACCGCTCGGCTAATCCCGCGCGGCAAGCCACAGTTATTACAGTAATTTTAGAGACCTATTCTAAAGTTGTTTGCCGCATATGTCAATTGTTTAATAATTATATCTTTAGCACTAAGAATAAATTCATCTTTGATCACACCATGTACAAAAGCAGCTGTGAAGTGTTAACAAACATGTGTATGAAGATGTGCCTCGTGGATGAAGTGATGTGTACGAAAACGATGGAGAAAAGAATGTATGTTGTTACTAAAACGGTAAAAACGCTTTTCTTGGATTATGTGGTAAGTTTAAGCCGTTCACCTTTTCCACCATTTCGCACATATTTTCCGCGTTTGACTTACGAAATTCATAACCAACACCAAACCTTTTCATGACAGGAATATCCGTTCCACCTCATTCAAGAAAAAAAGTATTAAGACAAATTACACCTAATATGGACCCACAGGGTCCGAAATGCATCGTGAACTTAATAAAACACGGAAAGTTGTGACTGAAGGCGTTTGTTAATTCGTACTTCCAGTGTACTGAATACAGTCACGTTCGAAGCTGCGAGATATGGATAATTATTTTGAGGCAACAAATCTGTAAAACGATATACGGAAGCTTTAATTACTAAAATGCATTTCTTGACGACGTTGCCCATATTTCGAGACGCGGGAAACTTGTTTTTATTGTATCTGAGTATCCACATTATGCGGGGAACAGAGCGCTAAGTTTACAATGGAACCGTTATTGAGTTTTCTGATTAAACTTTGTGCTTATTTGTAACATAACAGAAAATAATGCGTTAGTCGAGTTGAGGTAACTTATCGGTTTGGAAGAAAATAGAATAGTCATACTGAATGCACTACCTCAGCATTGCAACAATTATATTGCAAAAGTGAAACAGATACCTTCGTGCGATTAAGACTGACTTCTTGAGAGGAACTTCATTCGGTCTCATTATTAGTGGTCTAAACTTACGAAAATTAAATTTTGCTATGCAGGTACTTAAACTTCTTACACGAAATAGTAAGTTCCAAGAATGTTTGCCTATCGAAGCCGCGGGCTCCAGACGATAGATATCGAACGTGCGATGCTAAATCGATCACGCCACTTTGGTGGCGGACGTTATGATAAGTTATTTGCGAGATGCTAGGAAAACCCAAACGATTTATGATGCTAGTGACTGGGATTTCTGGTACTGTAAACGTTTCTTCGGCCTATTGTCTCACGTGGAAGAATCTAATTCCATGCTTATGCTATGTAGAAAATTGTTTGAGTTTTTGGAAATGTGATACTCTACTCATATTTTTGTGTGACATTGGCAGAGTCTACCCAGGTTATGAAAAAGGGAATGCTTCCCGTAACATACACATCAAATGGACTTCCTCACGACGATAACGTCGACGACGAGTGAGATGTTTCATTTGTAATTACAACCATTTTAGTAATTCTCTTCTATTGTCGAGACCACTATAAATATGCTCATAATGCCCGCCACCACAGTCGTGTGATCGATTTAGAATGGCACGTTAGATATCTATCGTTTGGGGCCCGCGGCTTCGGTAGGCAAACATTCTTGGAAATTACTCACCAAATATTCAGCTGAATTCGCCTGCACATCTTTTTGTGAAGAAAGTGGAAAGACTCTTCTGACATTGCTCTCTCCGTGTTACAGGTGTTTAAAGTGACACCGGCACCGCCGTTATTTAATGACGTGATCCTTTCCAATATAGATTTTTTAAAAATATCCTCTTCCTGCCAGGCTTTTTCCATGATGCCTACGTGTGACTGACGTCTTTCTTTCAGTCTTTGGAAGAGACCGTGTTAAGAGTTTCGTTGCCGTGTGCCTCGACTTCAGGCAGCGTAACATTGATGGCCACGTAACCTTTTAATCCGAGTCTATATAAATTCTACTTTGCTGAAATGGGAATGATAAGGTGGCTGCCTAATAATTGTAGCCCGTATGTTTTTGCTAGCGCCACGATTCTGTTTATGGGAAACCGCAGTTTACGGAGAAAGATCCGCAACCTTCATCTACCTATATTTACTGCTTACTTGCACGTTTCGGTGCTGCAGGCACTCGTTTCTTCCTTCTGCTTTGCGATGTTAGGCGTCTAGTGATCCACACAATACTGGGTGGGATTATTAGCAAGAACAATTGTTGATAGTGTAGGTACGTAAAGCGCAGAACCGCTTCTCTCGACTGGCCTCGTACAGTAAGGGAACGACGTGGAGCAGTTCACTGAATAACACGTGTCGAACTTGCTTTTGACTTTTTTCAGTATCAGTCATCAAACAACAGTAACGACGGGTAAAATATTAACCTCGAAACTGTAACAAATGAAAACAAATAAAATCTCGGTGCACAGAGAACGATCCCGCAAGACATGGAGCAGCGTGACAACTGCAGAAGCGGGAAGTGTCGTGGTGGGAGCAAGGCTGGCAACTGTGGTTGGACGCTGCGGCTACAGGTCTCGTGGTAAGGGCTGAATACGTGCCCTGTCTCTGTTGTGAGCCTCACCCCACTACTTCCTTCGTAGCTGCCAATCTTAAATTTGAACGGACTATAGAGGCGGTCAGCAAGCGTTCGTGAGCTTGGCCGCTGCTCCGGAGTGAGATTGCGAGAAACTCGGGGTTTGAGTGCAAGAGCTCAGAAGCCAGGCGATTCAGTCATACTCGTAGCGAAAGAAACCCGGCGAAGCGTCATAATGAATGACTTACAATAAGAACTGCACGCACGATAAATACATGCTTAATGGACACATCACTTATCACAATAATATTTTGATATTAGCGTTATCTTCCCCTCTTGCTTGCAAGCATTATAATATCAGAAAGTAACTGCACTGCTCGTTCTTCGTGCGTGTACCAAGTGGCAAAATACAGGGTGTCCACAATGAGACCTCAACATTTGAACTCATAAAATCTGAGAGGAAACACAATTTATTGACGAACAAATACAGGGAAATAATACAGCAGCTCATCAAGTTTTCATACACAGGTGGACGGTTCAGTACACTTGAACATGGGCGCCACGGGTAGCTCGAAGAATATCAAGTCTATAATCGATTTCGTGCCGTGTGTTACGGAGTATCTGTTCTGTGACAGATGAGTTGATGACAATTCTTATGCGCCGTTTCAAGTCTTGCAGGTCCTTTACTGGTGTAGCGTATACCCGGCCTTTCATATAACCCCACAAGAAAAAATCGAGGGGGGTTATGTCGGGCGAACGTGGCGGCCAAGGAATTGGACCTCCACGGCCAATCCATCGTTGCGGGAATCTGTTATTTAAAAATGTTCGGACAATGGGGTGGTGCACCGTCTTGTTGAAACATGACATTTGGCTGCAGGTCTGTTATCTGTGGCACGGCAAATTGTTCCAACATGTCCAGGTAGATGGCTCCATCCACAGTCGGCTCCTGAAAGAAAAACGGCCCAACAATGCTATTTATCATCAAACGACACCACACATTAACTTTCGGACTGTCGCGCATGTGTTCCCTAGGTGCATGTGGCTTTTCGGACCCCCAGAAGCGCACACTGTGACGATTGACAGCCCCTGACACGTGAAAGGTAGCCTCGTCAGTAAACATCACGCGTGATAAAAATGTCTCGTCCGCGGCAATGCGATCTAGCATGACACATGCAAATTCTTCTCGCTTTGGTCGATCATCAGGCTTGATTTCTTGCACAACCTGCACTTTATATGCGTACAAATGTAATCGCTGATGAAGCACTTTGTGCACTGTTGAACGTTTCATACGAAGTTCTCGTGCTGCCTGTCGCACTGACTTCTGTGGACTTTGTTCGAATTACCGCCGCACTTGTTCCACATGATGTTCGCTGATCCCAGGCGTAGCACCACCATGCCCTTTCGCAACACTACCAGTAGCCAAAAATTGATCACACCATTTCTTTATAGTCTTGAACGACGGGGGCGCTTTGTTGTAAACTCGACGAAAGTTTCTTTGCACTTGGGTCGCCGATTTTGTCTCTGCGTACCACCACACCACTTGTGCACGCTCCTTCATATCCTCCATTTTGCTAAAACAATTGATTGCAACTCCACTACGGCCACTTGGTGTATCAAATTTGCACATCACAAACTTGTTGAGTTGCTCTGACTGCCCCTTCAGGATTCACAGATCTACCATCTGAAATGAGAAAGATATAGGATATTAAAATGTTGGAGTTTCATTGTGGACACCCTATATTTGTTTGCTATAGTCGTACCCAATATATAAATTTATTTCGCCGGCCGCGGTGGTCTAGCGGTTCTAGGCGCTCAGTGCGGAACCGCGCGACTGCTACGGTCGCAGGTTCGCGTCCTGCCTCGGGCATGGACGTGTGTGATGTCCTTAGGTTAGCTGGGTTTAAGTTGTTCTAAGTTCTAGAGGACTGATGACCACAGATGTTAAGTCCCTTAGTGCTCAGAGCCATTTGAACCATTTTTGAAATTTATTTCGTACAGTTGTGGAAGAAGACATTATATTCATTAAGGTGTGACATACCAGTAACACTTCGTACCTTTCTCTTTGGCACTGAATGTAATCCACATGACCACAGGTGTTGCTTCTGTTACTATCTGAAATTAAAAATAGTATTAATAAGCACTGATTCTGTCAAATATACCTCCATACCTCAATCCCTCAATACTTAAGAAAAAGAAGCCAATTTCTCGAAACTAGAGAGCAAGGAAGAAAAGCAGAATCGAAAATATTGTGCTGATTATTCCCGCACTGGTCCTAAGCAGAAATCTGGTGAATCAATTCCCTCAGAAAATAAGAAATATTATTCAAATTTTTCGATTACAGAAAAGAAAAGCTTCTTCTAAATATGACATCAAAATTTATTTTCCATTGCAGCTTCCGTTTTATACTTTTTTAACGTGACATTTGTCTATATTGATAAACCTTCACCCGTAATTAAGCTTTTTAGTTTTATAAGGAAAAATATATTCTCTGAAAGCACATGCTCAGATATGTAGGACATCCATGAGTCACGTAATTAAGTCAAGAACTGTAACGTTACAATTGACACAATATAAAACTACATTGTGGAGTCACAATTATGGGAATTTCACTAAGCGTTACGACTCTATGACTGTTAATTCTGGTCTGCAAACCACGTCTCTTCGAGTGCGTAAACGATGGGAATGCTGTTTCTGTTATGTTTGGGAAATTAGCTCCTTCTTTTTAACTGTTTGGTAAGATGTCTTTCCTCTTCTGTTTCGTCTAAAGCAGAGTTTCCACTTGCAACAAAAGTGACACCACTTGGCTCTCACCGAAGCTGACTGTGGAAACACCCCTATTCCTGTGGTGCCATTCGAATATCACTTTAAGCAATGTCACAAAAGTTACAGTCACCTTAGCTTTGTGTCATCACTTTCCTTCACGCACTGCCAGTTAGTCAATCGAGCATTTCTTTAGGAATGGTCAGTTTCCTGAACGATTAAAGTACTCAGTAGTAAAGCCGCTTTATAAAAAGTGAGAAGGGGGTAATGTAGATAATTTTAGACCTATTTCTATGCCATCAGTGTTTGCAAAAGTTATTGAAAAGGCTATGTATGTAAGGATGATTCATCATTTTATATCATACGATATGCTATAAAATGTACAGTTCGGCTTTAGAAGTCGTTTAAGAATTGAAAATGCTATAATCGCTTTTCTCTGTGAGGTACTGGATGGGATAAACAAAAACTTTCGAACGCTTGGCGTATTTTTTGATTTAACTAAGGCACTTGATTGTGTTGATCACAAAATATTGCTCCAGAAGTTCGACCATTACGGAATACGGAGAGTAGCTCACAATTGGTTCACCTCTTACTTTAGCAACAGGCAGCAAAAAGTCATTATTTACAATGTTGATAATGGCTGTGATGTGGAATCTGAATGGGGTACTGTCAAGTTGAGGGGGGGCCCAGGGATCAGTGTTGGGGCCACTCCTGTTCCTTATTTATATAAATGATATGCCCTCTAGTATTACGGGTAACTCTAAAATATTTCTGTTTGCTGATGACACTAGCTTGGTAGTAAAGGATGTTGTGTGCAACATTAATTCGGTTTCAAATAGTGCAGTACATGACCTCAGTTCATGGCTTGTAGAAAATAAACTAACATTAAATCACAGGAAGACTCAGTTTTTACAGTTTCTAACACACAATTCAACAAAACCTAACGTTTTAATTTCACAGAACGGGCATATGATTAGTGAAACTGAACAGTTCAAATTTCTAGGTGTTCAGATAGATAGTAAGCTGTCGTGGAAAGCCCACGTTCAGGATCTTGTTCAAAGACTATTTGAACAGTATCAAAAGTGAGTGATACTTCGACACGAAAATTAGTCTACTTTGCTTATTTTCATTCACTTATGTGGTACAGTATTATATTTTGGGGTAATTCCTCCCATTCTACAAGGATATTTTTGGCTCAGAAACAGGCGGTTCAGGCAATAAGTGGTGTGAGTTCATAAACATCTTGCTCAGAGTCATTTGAACCATTTCCACTAACACACAAATTCTGAGGCAGTTGCTACCTTCGCCTTAGACGTTTAATTGCGGTTATATCTTTTATTGATTGCTGATTTTAAGTGCTTCGTCACACGCAGTGACGATGGTTAACATTCACAACGATCCGCACTGCAATCCATGGTTGTTGCTGGCCGACGCAGTTGACGCGAAACACGTAATTCAGCACTTGTCACTTTTGGTTTCATATCACTCGTGAATCGGTATTGGTGAGGGTCAACCCCACGACGATCAGGGAGACGCGCTCATTTGTTATACTCCAGTGAATTTGCCGTTTACTACTCACTTGATTACCATTCTTGCCCGTCTCTCCAGTACCACTTCTTACTCGACACTAGTCTCACTGCCTCATGCAGCGCTCGACAATCGACTCCTCTGCTATCGACCTGGGCATCAGATACTAATATCTATGTTCATGGGATAACGGATCCCTTGCAGATTGAATAAACAAGAATACACCCATTTCTTTGAAATGGACGAACTTTGTATGTTTTTTGTTTGAAGTGTGGCCTGTAGCGTCTAAATTTTTCCTGACGTCACTCTTCCTGTAGTGGAGCAAGTTTGCAACTGTATATAGTTCATCATTTAATTTTTGTTTTGCACGCTGCCCAGTGTCAAAAGACAGCCGCGTTAGAGACCATCTGGTTGTGACAATCGGTATCTACACACTGGCAATCCTAAATACAACAGCAAGATTGTGCACTCAACTTCCATACTAAGTTACAACTTGCCTTACACATCGTTCGCCATGTATGAAAGGAACGCAGTGCCACTCTTCTTAGACTCGTCATATTTGCATAACTACGGAGGAAAGGAAGAAAGCCAATAATGTACTGACATAACAGCAGCGCTTTGATTTCTAAGGTAAGCAGCCCTCAACATTAGACTTGTACTCACTCCGTTTCTGATCAATAACGAAAACCCAGTTTTATCCACCCTCCTATGGTTTGACGTTGGTCCCTGAGGATTCACAAAGCGTGTTGGAACTGTTATTGACATCAGGTAGGAGGTATCCTGTGTCAAATGTAGTTAAATGTAGCTTGTAAGTTCTGGAATGCCTTGTCATTTTCGATGTGCTTGTGTCTTCATGCTACTTTATTCTCCAAAAGCTATTTGTGATATGTTTAAAAATAGAAGCGCTCCTACAAATTATTTGGGGGGTGGGGGTATGTTATTATCACCATGACAGACACCTCCCCCCCCCCCCTCCCGCTGCCCCGCCCCGTTCACCCTCTGTATCTGTACCTGACAAGCTGTAAGTTCAGTTAACTGCTTGTAAGAGATCGTCTATAGCGCCTGCCAGGTTTGATTTTTTTATTCGTGAGTATGTAGTTAAATTACCAGGACTTTTGTGTGAAATACTGACGAGAGAACAGCAGGCTACCCTTATGGGGGAATTCATTAGATGGTCGTAAGCATAAAAAACGTTGCAGAATTGTCACTTGTTCAAGCTGCGACCTGTGGACGGAAAGTAGCCGGACATTGGTAGCAAGCTCTCAACAGCGATGGAACAATGGGACGGCCATCAAGGTGTGTCCAACTGCACCGCTTAACAATTATATATGCTTTAAGTCTGTCGAGTCTTGACTCGTACAAAATCTTGTATGGCGCTTAGCCAGGGACTCGACGGCGCAATATCTATGATAAAAAGAATAATATGTACCATGCGAGTTACAGAATTTCTTAACTTGTTGTTAGTAGTTGGACTCTCCTGAAGCGTATTTACCGGTGTGTTGGTTGGATTGTAGTTAATAATTATCATTTAAAATCTTTGCTCTTTGTATGGAAGTGACAGTCCATTAACTCCTTGGAACACAGGTTCTGTGGAAGTTCCGAATGTTAGCAATCGCAGCAGTCATGGACTCCCTCTACCCAGTCAGATTAACTGCAGAATTCGAGGGCTTATTGGCTAGCAATATAAAGATTAGGAGGGGATTTACGAGTAAGACAAGGCCCCTTTGGTGTGGTATGCGACCTGGATTAATGACAAGAACTTAGTACATCCCGGTTCATGTGGTCCGTTAGTGGCATAGAGACCAGTCATCTAGAATAAGGTAGGGCACGTGATAGGAAACTCACTGCATACTGAAGATGGGTATGCGGACCAATATCGGTCCGAAGTAATAGAATTTTAAAGGTACAAATACGCTGAAGAATCAGTTCTAGGCGCTCAGTCCGGAGCCACGCGACTGCTACGGTCGCAGGTTCGAATCCTGCGTCGGGCATGGATGTGTGTGATGTCCTTAGGTTAGTTAGGTTTAAGTAGTTCTAAGTTCTAGGGGACTGATGACCACAGATGTTAAGTCCCATAGTGCTCAGAGCCATTTGAACCATTTTTTTGAACGCTGAAGAGTCAAAGAAACTGGTACACCTGCCTAATACCGTGGCGGCCCCCGCGATCACGCAGAAGTGCCGCAACACGTCCTGGCATGGACTCGACTAAAGTATGAAGTAGCGCTGGAGACAAATGACACCATGAAACCTGCAGGGCCTTCCATAAATCCGTAAGAGTACGACGGGGCGGAGATGTCTTCTAAACAGCACGTTGCAAGGCATCCCAGATACGCTCAGTGGTTTTCATGCTGTTTAAACTCAGAAGAGTGTTCCTGGAACAACTCTGTAGCAATTCTGTGTTGGGTGACCCATTTGCCTGCTCGAACTGCCGAGGTCCGACGGAATGCACAATGGACATGAACGGATACACGAGATCAGACGTGTCACCTATCAGAGTCGTATCTAGACGTATCAGGGGTCCCGTATCACTCCAACTGCACACGCTACACGCCACTGCAGAGCCTCCACCAGCTTGAACAGTCCCTGCTGACGGGCAGGGTCCACGGATTCATGAGGTTGTCTCCATACCCATACATGTTCATCTACTCGATACAATCTGAAACGAACGACGGGACGAGATTCTCCTCACTCGGCTTCGGATAGGCCACAGCCCTCTGACGCATGGCTTCCTGCTCCGGCGACAGGACCCTGCAATGTGTGGTGATTGTGGCGTCCAGGTCACTGTGCGTCACTTTTTATTGGACTGCGTTTTATTTTCTGACCAGCGGGCCGCGGCTGACTTGCCAGCAGACTTGCCATCTCTTTTAGGCAACACTCGGAGGAATGTGGTTAAAGTTTTAAAGTTCTGTGCCATGTCAAATGTTTTTACAAAGATTTTAGGGAGAGGATCTTAATTTGCTCACTGTGTGACAAGCTCGCCCACACTTCATGTAAGTGGCCAGCCAATGACAATTCCCTGTTTTACTTTCTTATGTAGCATTTTCCTTCTTTTCCTGCTTTCTTTGTGTGTGTGCTTCAGTTTTATTAGATCTGTCCACATTCGTTCCTTTTAATGTGTGTCAGGGCGCTGATGACCTCGACGTTGAGCGCCCATAAGCCCCAACACACACACACACACACACACACAATCTGAAACGAGACTCGTCCGACCAGGCAATATATTTCCATTCATTAACAGTCCAATGTCGGTGTTGACGGGCTCAGACGAGGCGTAAAGCTTTGTGTCGTGCACTCATCAAGGGTACACGAGTGGGCCTTCAGCTCCGAAAGCCCACATCGATGATGATCCGTTGAATGGTTCGCACGTTGACACTTGTTGATGACCCAGCACTGAAATACACAGCAATTTGCGGACGGGTTGCAGTTCTATCACGTTGAACGATTCTCTTCAGTCGTTGTTGGTCACGTTGTTGCAGGATCTTTTTCCGGCCGCAGCGATGTCGGAGATTTGATGTTTTACCGGATTCCTTATTTTTGTGTTAGCAGAAGAGCCAACACCGTGTTACGAGTGGAGGCCGAAATGCATGCGTTTCAGCTCACACAGGCTGGCGTGAGGAGGGAAGAACTATACTGACGTGGGGTCTGGAACAAGACAAGGAATGAGAATTCAGAAAGCGGACGTAATTAGCTTAATACTTAACTTTAATCCATTAATGATGAACGTCGCTCTTGACGGTACGCGATTCACAATATTATCTGTTCAGAATACATTCTTGAAGATAGTAATTATAGTAACTGAATATGGCGCCTTGCTAGGTCGTAGCAAATGACGTAGCTGAAGGCTATGCTAAACTGTGCAAATGAGAGCGTATGTAGACAGTGAACCATCGTTAGCAAAGGCGGCTGTAAAACTGGGGCGAGTGCTAGGGAGTCTCTCTAGATTAAACCTGCCGTGTGGTGGCGCTCGGTCTGCAATCACTGATAGTGGCGACACGTGGGTCCGACGTATACCAGCGGACCGTGGCCGATTTAAAGGCTACCACCTAGCAAGTGTGGTGTCTGGCGGTGACACCACACTTATATTCGCGGTAGACTTGTGAAATGGTCATACCGGAAAATGACCACTCCGTCGCTACCTCGGAGATGCTGTGCCTATCGATCGTCCGCCGACTGTAGCACCACGTTCAGACTCACTTAAATCTTGATAACCTGCCACTGTAGCAGCAATAACTGATCCAACAGTTGCATTAGACACTTGTTGTCTTCCATAGGCGTTGCCGACCGCAGCACCGTATTCTGCCAGTTTACGTACCTCCGTATTTGAATACGCATGCCTATACCAGTTTCTTTGGCGCTTCAGTGTAAATCCTATGCAGCGTATGTGGGGTTGTAGTCGTCAAAAATGAAGTTCCCGAGTGGTAGGACTGACCGTGTAGACGAGCTCTATCCAGACGGAGCGCTCGCCGATCTCGTCCTCGCCGCCGAGCAGGTCCTCGGCGGCGGCGAGCACGAGGTGGACGCCGTCGACGTGCTGGAAGTCTTCGAGCGGCGGCGGCGCCCAGCCGAACTCGCGGAAGGCCTGCGGCAGCGGGCGCGTGTGCGCGTGCGCGCGCAGCGTGGCGGGGTGCGGCCGCAGCGCGTGGCTCAGCGTGCCGCGCAGCACCTGGCTCTTCGGTCGCAGCGGCCGCGCGGCTCCCAGCTCGCGCCGCGCCAGGCCGGCCACCAGGGACAGCAGCGCCGCGCAGCCGCTCTGCTCCAGCCAGCGGCGCGCAGCCTCCGCTTTGAAACCCTCGGGGTCCAGCTCCGCGCCCCTGTCACTCTTCTCCGACCTACGACACACCACCGTGAACAGAGCAGAGCGGCGGCTGCCCAAACAGACCACTGGTGTTGCATAAGCCTCATCATAGTGCTGTTGCTGGAGCAACGAGATTGTGGGCCCTGTGGCATACGTCACACCACGTGACACTACAGGTCTTACGACTGGGAGCGAGTTACTATTTGAGACCACTTTAATACTTAACTGACTCACGCTCTCGATAAGACATGACAAAATGAAAGGCTTTATTGAATGTCTTTTCACTGACTTCCTGATTTCCCGTCTGGCCCAGATGCAACCGAACGTTCACAATGTACACTAATGGCCATTAAAATTGCTACATCACGAAGATGACTTGCTACAGACGCGAAATTTAGCCGACAGGAAGAAGATGCTGTGATATGCAAATGATTAGCTTTTCAGAGTATTCACACAAGGTTGGCGCCGGTGGCAACACCTACAACGTGCTGACATGAGGAAAGTTTCTAAGCGATTGCTCATACAGAAACAGCAGTTGACCGGCGTTGCCTGGTGAAATGTTGTTGTGATGCCTCGTGTAAGGAGGAGAAATGCGTACCATCACGTTTCCGACTTTACTAAAGGTCGGATTGTAGCCTATCGCGATTGCTGTTTATCGTATCGCGACATTGCTGATCGCGTTGGTCGAGATCCAATCACTGTTAGCAGAATATGGAATCGGTGGGTTCAGGAGGGTAATACGGAACGCCGTGCTGGATCCCAACCTCCTCGTATCACTACCAGTCGAATGACAGGCATCTTATCCGTTTGGGTGTAACGGATAGTGCAGCCACGTCTCGATCCCTGAGTCAAGAGATGGGTACGTTTGCAAGACAACAACGATCTGCACGAACAGTTCGACGACATTTGCAGCAGCATGGAAAAAAATGGTTTAAAAGCTATTTTGTCCCCTAGAAATTAGAACTAGTTAAACCTAACTAACCTAAGGACATCACACACATCCATGCCTGAGGCAGGATTCGAGCCTACGACCGTAGCGGTCACGCGGTTCCAGACTGAAACGCCTAGAACTGCAGGGCCACACCGGCCGGCAGCAGCATGGACTATCAGCTCGGAGACCATGGCTGCGGTTACCCTTGACGCTGCATCACAGACAGGAGCGCCTGCGCTGGTGTACTCAACGACGAACCTGGGTGCACGAATGGCAAAACGTCGTTTTTTCGGATGAATCCAGGTTCTGTTTACAGCATCGTGATGGTCGCATCCCTGTTTGGCGACATCGCGGTGAACGCACATTGGAAGCGTGTATTCGTCATCGCCATACTGGCGTATCACCCGGCGTGATGGTGTCTCGGTTACCTCTTGTTCGCATCGACGGCACTTTGAACAGTGGACGTTACATTTCGGATGTGTTAACGACCAGTGGCTCTACCCTTCACTCGATCCCTGCGAAACCCTACATTTCAGCAGGATAAGGATAATGCACGACAGCATGTTGCAGGTCCTGTACGGGCCTTTCTGGATACAGAAAATGTTTGACTGCTGCTCTGGCCAGCACATTCTCCAGATCTCTCACCAATTGAAAACGTCTGGTCAATGGTGGCCGAGCAACTGGCTCGTCACAATACGGCAGTCACTACTGTTGATGAACTGTGGTATCGTATGGAAACTGCATGGGCAGCTGTACCTGTACACGCCATCCAAGCTCTGTTTGACTCAATGCCCAGGCGTATGAAGGCCGTTATTACGGCCAGAGGTGGTTGTTCTGGGTACTGATTTCTCAGGATCTATGCATCCAAATCGCGTGAAAATGTAAACACATTTCAGTTCTAGCATAATATGTTTGTCCAATGAATACCCGTTTATCATCTGCATTTCTTCTTTGTGTAGCAGTTTTAATGGCCAGTAGTGTAACATGTCTTACATTTCCTCGAACATATATGTTTATATATCAAACTCTTCAGAAAGATGTGCTCTGCAAAATGTGACCACTGAATTGGCCTCCATGTTGTCCTGACATCATACCATTGGATTTTTTTTCTGTGGGGCTGCTTGAAGGATGTAGTGTACGCCACTGTAGTGCGGGACCTTCCAGACCTCCGTACTCAGATTGTGGAAGTCATCAATACTATCCTTCTAGACATGCTCAGTGGACTTGAATGGAAACTGAATACAGACTGGACAATATTTGCGTCGCAGCAAGGCCTCTCGAGGAAGTGTTCTGATTCGATGTCGTAAACTTCTTTGAAAACTTAACTTGACATAAAACTTATTTTTGAGGAGGAGATAAATTTATTTCCTTTAATTTTGCTTGGGAGCAGAGTGAAAAATAGGGAATTTTTGTTTAACATCCTGTATAATTGTTGCATGTGTGGTGTACAGATGTTGGACAAAATATGGAAACATTGCGAGAGATGCATGCTTCAATATAAATGCAGATTCTAACCAAGCCTGCAAGCTGCAGTGTTGTCTTTGACCTCCTCCTCCTCTCTGACCACCTCGTATGTACCCCTCACCCCACTTGGAGCTAGTTGGGTTTTACTCCTGAGTAGTATGTGTACCAAGTTTGGTAAAATTCTGTCTATTGGTTTAATACTAGATGTGGAACATGCATACGAACACAGACATACATCCAGTGAACAGTAATAAAACCGACAAACTGCAGGGAGAATCTGTGACTAGAAGTAGAGGAGAAAAGGTACTATGAACACGTGTCTGGAAATGTATTGTTGCCACAGTAGATGGCGCTGACGAATGACCGTTGCTCTGAGCATGTGCTGTGTATTCCTTGTGTGTTGCCGGCTGTGTGATTGACACAGCATACTATGAGCAGCAGAATGGTCCCGTATTCATGTCAGGAACAAGCTGAGATGGTGTTTGTGTAAGACAAGCAGATGGAAATAGTGGAGAGGCAGCACAGCTATGCCAAAATAAGTACCCTCTCAAACACCAACCATAATCCACAACATTACAAACCCTTTTTGGGCGTTTGTGTAATGATGAACCCTTTCAGACAGACGAATGTGCTGGAAGGCGGCAGTCTGTGTGTACACCACAATTGGAGAATCATGTTCTACAGGATACTCGGACGAACCCTAGTACAGGCTCCGGGCAAGTGGCCCGCCAACATTGTGTAAAACAAAGTTCGAATATTTGTGTCTTGTATGACAACCGCTACTCTCCCCACGGAGGCCACTTTGAAAATCTGTTGTGAGGTGGATAAGAGGCAGTTCTGTACTGTGTTCCAGGTCGATTTGTTGTCACTATACGTACGCCGTTCATTTCTGGACACATGTTCATGGGACCTGTTTTCCTCCATTTAAAGTCAAGAATCGGTCCTTGCAGTTTTCCGGTTTTGTTAATGGTACCTTGAAGCATCAACACTGGATAGCCACAAACTGAGTATACCGAAAGGAATTCTGTATTTGAGAATCTGTCGGCGAGGGTCGCCTTTTGTAAACTAATCAGTAAACTATTGGTAGATCTCAGTTCAGCCATCTGCTTATAGATGTATAAGGTCGAAGTTGGGATTAACAGAAGCGCTGAATCCGTTTGAACAGAGAACGAGAAAAGATTGGCTTTACTTGTGGTGTCGGGGAGAGGTTCATTAAAGTAGGCATTGAAAAGCTGCATTGTAACGTGGTATAGTAGTTGCAAGGAAGAGGAACTTGCCTGGAGACGAGTTTGTCGCCGAGCAGGACAACGGCGAAGGCGTTGTGTCCGGGCTGCGCAGAGAGGGGCAGGCAGAGCGCGCCGGCGCGGATGCGGCCCCTCAGCAGCAGGTGGCGCGACAGCTGGCGGGAGTCCCGCAGCTGATTGGGGCCCAGCACCACCGGCTCCACGCGCTGGGCCGCCTCCAGCAGCGCGCCCGCCTCCTCCGGCAGTGATACCTGCCCCACCACACTCCTCACCTCCTGCCTTCTTCCCGGTCACAAAGGACATGGCCCAACACACTGTTCTACATCCGCAAACACTGCGGAACCTCATAAATACACTACCGGCCATTAAAATAGCTACACCAAGAAGAAATGCAGATGATAAACGGGTATTCATGGGACAAATATATTATACTAGAACTGAATTGTGATTACATTTTCACGCAATTTGGGTGCATAGATCCTGAGAAATCAGTACCCAGAACAACCACCTCTGGCCGTAATAACGGCCTTGATACGCCTGGGCATTCAGTCAAACAGAGCTGGGATGGCGTGTACAGGTACAGCTGCCCATGCAGCTTCAACACGATGCCACAGTTCATCAAGAGTAGTGACTGCCGTATTGTGGCGAGCGAGTTGCTCGGCCACCATTGACCAGACGTTTTCAGTTGGTGAGAGATCTGGACAATGTACTGGCCATGGCACCAGTTGAACATTTTACGTATCCAGAAAGGCCCGTACGGGACCTGCAACATGCCGTCGTGCATTATACTGCTGAAATGTAGGATTTCGCAGGGATCGAATGAACGGTAGAGCCACGCGTTGTAACACGACTGAAATGTAACGTCTACTGTTCAGAGTGCCGTCAATGCGAACAAGAGGTGACCGAGATGGCACCCCATACCATCACGCTGGGTGATACGCCAGTATGGTGACGACGAATACACGCTTCCAATGTGCGTTCACCGCGATGTCGCCAAACACGGATGCGAACATCATGATGATGTAAACAGAACCTGGATTCATCCGAAAAAATGACGTTTTGCCATTCGTGCATCCAGGTTCGTCGTTGAGTACATTATCGCAATCGCTCCCGTCTGTGATGCAGCGTCAAGGGTAGCCGCAGCCATGGTCTCCGAACTGATAGTCCATGCGGCTGCAAACGTCGTCGAACTGTTGGTGCAGATGGTTGTTGTCTTGCAAACGTCCCCATCTGTTGACTCAGGGATCGAGACGTGGCTGTACGATCCGCTACAGCCATGCGGCTAAGATGCCTGTCATCTCGACTGCTAGTGATACGATCCCGTAGGGATCCAGCATGGCGTTCCGTATAACCCTCCTGAACCCACCGATTCCATTTTCTGCTAACAGTCATTGGATCTCGACCAACGCGGACAGCAATGTCGCGATACCATAAACCGCAATCGCGGTACGCTACAATACGACATTTATCAAAGTCGGAAATGTGATGGTACGCATTTCTCCTCCTTACACGAGGCATCACAATAACGTTTCACCAGGCAACGCCGGTCAACTGCTGTTTGTGTATGAGAAATCGCTTGAAAAGTTTCCTTGTGACAGCACGTTGTAGGTGTCGCCACCGGCGCCAACCTTGTGTGAATGCTCTGAAAAGCTAATCATTTGCATATCACAGCATCTGCTTCCTGTCGGTTAAATTTCGCGTCTGTAGCACGTTATCTTCGTGGTGTAACAATTTTAATCGCCAGTAGCGTAGCTTCCTGTCTACCTTTGGAACACTGTACGGCAGCCGTTCTGCTTGGCTTACACCATCCTTGGTATGTTTCGAGAGGTATGTGGCACCGAGTGTCTACGCACCTATCACGCAAGTCTCATAAATTAGTAGCCATTGATCTGTGACCGGCGAGCTGGCGTCCAGTAGCGCCCCAGATGTGTTCCATCAGGGTCACACGAGGCGAATTTGTCGGCCGTGACATCACCGTGAGTCCTCTATCATGCTCCTTAAAACGCAGTAGCAAGATTCTGGTCTCGTATAACACGGACATATACTGTTCAAGGAAAGGCCACAGTCGTCAGGGACGACTTCGCACAAGAAGAGATGCAGGTAGTCTGCAGCAGTATTTAAGAAATCGAAAACAGTCATCCTGCCCTCGATTACTACTATAGATCCCATGGATACGCACTTTAAGGTAATACCCAAAGCATATTACTGTTCCCAGTGGGCTGCGTCGGTGGGACAGTGCATGGTACGAGAAGCTGTGCACGTGGAAGACGGCATATCCGGACAGGGCTGTTGACCCTAGTGGAACGAGAAACATGATCCTGCTGGGCAACGCGTTTCTGGTGATCCATAGTCCAATACAGATGATCCCAAGCCCAGTGCAATCATAATTGCAATGATGTAAGGGCACAAAGAGGAACACTTAGGCTGTCATCTACTGTTGAGCCTGTTGTTAATCAAGTGCGCTGATTGGTGTGATCCAAAACACTAGACCCAGCAAAACGTTGCAATCTTTTGTCATATCTCTCATAGTTCGGCCTAGCGTCACTTACACTATGGGTAAGTTTGAGCGGTTGTAGAGAGTGTCATGAGGGACAAATCGAGGATAGGGACCTGTGTCCAGAAACGTCATCCAATGACGCTAAAGAGCTTTGAAGTTATAGGCGCCAGCGTCTGCCACTAGGCCACCCCTTTGGCAGCAAACGTGACTTCATACAATGATGGACCATAGGCGGAACGTCTTGCAATGTTGTTTGTTATTCGGCGAATGCGACTGATTGCCACGATCGCCAGTGGAGAAGATGGATCTAGCTGTTGTATTGAAAGTACTTGGGTCCTACGAATACGATGCTCCGTTGGCTTGATGTCTGATGCTTTCAGGCACAGGTATCCATTCACAGTTTATTTCTCTCCTGAAACTTACTACAATGTCGTAAGCGTGACCGGAACGGTCGCGGGGTTGCCGAGAACGAAAATGCGGCGGGGTCGAACGGGAGCAGTCCGCGAACAAACAAACCGGACGAACGAGAAAGGACGGACACGAACAACGACTGACGACCGAGCAAGACCCTTCGAACAACAACACGCAAGAAGCAACGGGGTCACAAGCGAAAACCTCACGAATCAACAACGTCCACTTGTACACGGAAACAAGCAAATTAAACACGCTGTCTGTAGGCGAGATGTCGATAGACTCACGTGAATATCAGACTGCCTCACTGAGCGAGACGCAGGCGCTTAAATACGTGATAGGGTACGTCGCTATTGGCCTCTACGACCACGTGCTCCACCGTGGCGCCCTCACAGTATACACGGGTCAGGAGCACGTGCAGCCACGGCTTACGGAGCGACGGCTGCAGAGACCTCTAGTGGTAGTCGAGGTCCATGCCGTCTGGCGCGGATTCGAAACGCGCAGTGCTCAGTATCAGATCCCTCCCTCCTGAAACTTGCGCGTAGGGGCGGAAACGCCCCAGGCGGGGCCACAGTGGTCAGCAGATGGGAGAAGACCCGGGTTCGTCAACTGCCATTGGTGGGGAATAAGGGACATCCGAGGTGTCCATTACGGCCGACCCAGAGGCCAGCCTGGGGGTGGGCAGGGCCGGCGGCAAGCCCGCGGGGAGGCAGCAACCGGGGGCAGTGACGGCGACTGGAGAGCCACGTCTGTACCTGAAGGAGGTAGCGGACGAGGAGGCGGCGGCAGGAGTCCCGCGGGTGTATGCAGGCGGAGCTGGTTACGATGGTTGCGCACCAATAATTTTGACGTCTGCACCGACGTCACACGCCGCCCATGAGCCGCGACGACCATGGCGGGCGTCCAAACCGCCTTGCTCCCGTACACGCGGGCCCACACGGCTGCACCAGGGGCATAATGCTAAGAGGTCTGGGCGTGGGGGCGTGAGGGGGACGGCATCAGCAAATGGAGCAGGGTCCGTGGCTGTCGCCCATGGAGGAGGTCCATCGGTCTAAATCAGTCAATTGGCGTGGTGCGATAGGTGCTCAAAAACAGGGTGAGGGCTGACCTGGTTGGAGATGTTTCGACTGCAGTCGTCAACTGTTGTTTAAATGTGCGGACAAGACTCTCTGCCACGCCGTTGGAGGAAGCATGGAAAGACAGGCTACAGATATCTTTGATACCATTGGCCTGACAGAAGTTGTGTAAGGAGGATGCCGTGAATTGAGGGCCATTATTGGAGACCAATGTGTGAGGCAGGCCCTCAAAGGCGAGAGCATGGGCCAGAGCCATGAGAATGGATACGGGTATTTGGAGTAGGCATCAATGATAAGTAACCACATGGACCCCAGAAATAAGCCCGCAAAAACGAGGATGCGGTCCCAGGGCCGGCGGGGCACAGGCCAGGGCGCGAACGAATGAGGGGAGCTTGCCTGGTGATGTGCACACACAGTGCACCCACGGACCAGGCGGTCAATATTACCATCAATGCTGGGCCAATACACGTGCCGGCGAGACAAAACTTTCACGCGGGACATACCCCAGTGCCCGTGGTGTAACAAACTGAGCTGTTGATGCCGCAAATCCGGAGGGATGACCACTCGATAGGCATCTGACTCTGTGGCCAACAGAAGGACATCATGGACGACGGAGAGCCTGTGGGACAGGTGGCGCCAGGGGCTGAAATCGGTCCACATCCGACGAGTAATATAGGAGAGTCATCCATGGACCACGTAGCGGAGAACCTGCCACAAGATAGGGTCGCGGCGTGTAGCCGTGGCAATGTGAACAGCCATAAGAGGCAGACCGTCCAGTGCATCCCGGCGGGCGGAATCATTGCGAAAGCAGAGGACCTCCTGCTGGTCAAACGCATTATCAGGGCCTGCTGGGAGATGTGACAAAGCGTCTGCATTAGCATGGGGGGCAGTAGGCCTATAACGAACGGTGTAAGTGTAATTTCGTAAAAATAACGCCCAGCACTGGAGACGTGGCGCCGTCCACTCTGGAAGGTGAGAGTGGGCTCCAAAAAGCGTAACTAAGTGTTTATGGTCCGTCAGGAGGGTGAACTTTGTCCCAAAGAGATAGGTGTGAAACTTTTGGCGGGCGAACACGATGGACAGGGCCTCCTTTTCAATCTGGGATTAGTTCCGTTGTGCTGGAGTCAACGTCTTAGATGGGTAAGCGATGGGCTGTTCTGAGCCATCAGCATTCCAATGTGCAAAGACGGCCCCAATGCCGTATGCCGTCGCATCAGCCGCCATAACCAAGGGGCAGTCTGGAGAGAAGGGAGTTAGGCAAGGGGCGGACTTCATCATTGCCTTTAAACGGAGAAAAGCCTGGCCACAGGCAGGAGTCCAATCAAAAGATACCCCTTTACGTTGAAAGTGATGGAGGGGTTGAGCAATGGAGGCAGCCTGGGGTAAGAACATTAAGTAATAAGTAACCTTGCCCAAAAACACCTGCCGGCCGGAGTGGCCGAGCGGTTCTAGGCGCTACAATCTGGAACCGCGCGACCGCTTCGGTCGCAGGTTCGAATCCTGCCTCGGGCATGGATGTGTATGATGTCTTTAGGTTAGTTAGGTTTAAGTAGTTCTAAGTTCTAGGGGACATGATCTCAGAAGTTGAGTCCCATAGTGCTCAGAGCCATTTGAATCAAAAACACCTGGAGTTCAGGTAAGTCCTTGTTATGAGGAAGGACCTCAATGGCCACGGCATTACAACCCGAAGGTGAAGGCCATCTTTGCTAATCCAGTGGCCTAAGTATTCCACCTCTGGTTGAAAAAAAAACAACACTTGTCGAGTCGACAGCGTAAATCTGCAGATTGTAGAGCGTGAAATAAGGCGCTGAGGCTGTGCAAATGGTCCTGGTGGGAACGCCTGGTGACCAAGATGTCATCCAGATAATTCACACAGGCAAGGAAAGGCTGCATAAGCTGCTCCAGGAACCGCTGGAAAATAGCTGCCGCCGAAGAGACACCAAATGAAGGCGCTTGTACTTGTGCAATATGAAAGGCAGATTGGTAACCAAGATGTTCTGGGACTCGTCATGCAAGGGTACCTGGTGGTATGCCTCAACCAGGTCGATCTTTGACAAGTACTCTCCCCTGGCAAGCTTGGCGAGAAGGTCTTCCTGTCATGGAATGGGATAAGTGACTATGAGGGACTGAGCATTGACAGAGGCGCCGAAGTCCCCACACAGCCGAAGGGACCCAATGGGTTCCGTATAACCACCAATGGTGTCGCCCAGGCACTCTATGTCACAGGCTCCAGAACGCCAGCAGCCTAGAGCCGATTGAGTTCCTGCTTGACTGCCGGCCACAAGGCCACCGGAAGGGGGCAGGCCCAGAAAAAGCGATCTGCGCTTCTGGCCAAAGTGTGATGTGTGCCTGGAAATCTGAAGCACATCCGAGATCCGTTGCAAACAACGACACAAAAGCAGAGCACAGATCGTCCAAGTCCTGAAAAGGAACAGCCATGGAAACGACCTTAACTTCATCGGAAATTGGAAAGCCAAACAGTTGAAATGCATCCAGGCCAAAAATATTCGAAGTCGACTGATGGCTGACGACAAATAGGGTAAGGAGCCAGGGTACACGTTTGTACGTCGCCTGGACGACGAACTACCTACGAAGGGGAATGAAACCGTCTCTGTAGGCGACCAAACGCCGAGAGGGAGGTAACAAATCAGGAGAGCCCAGGCGGGTATATGTCGCCACATTAATCAGGGAGACGGTGGCCCCAGTGTCGACGTGAAAACTGACATCCTCAGTGAAAAGGAGGAGCGTGAGGAAAAGCTTCCACGCTTATGTGTAATCCTGTGGGACGACTGACTGCAGAGCATGTACGGTATCTTGAGACACAGGAGGGGCAAGACTGGAGCGAGTCAAGTGACTACGACAAACCAATTGGATGTGGCCCTCCTTGTTACACAGCGTGCACGTTTTCCAGCGGTGGGGACAATCAGCTCGAGAATATGCGGTAAATCTCTGTGGGCAAGATGGAAGTGGGCTGCATGACTGGCAACGAGTGGCGGCTGGAGGCGCTGATGCCACAGAGACGTCGGACAAAGAGGAGTCCCGATGGCGCTGGCTTCTGTCGGCTGGGCCACGTCGACGTAGCGAGGATGGAACCCGCCAAGACGTATCGGTCGCCGCCACTTACGGCCGCGCCATACGACGCTCGTTAGCTGCCTGAGCAATTTCAAAGGAGTGGGCAAAGCGGAGAATCTCTTCCAAGGAGGGATTATCAATTTTCAACGCCGCAGTGCAGACCTCACGATTGGGAGTCAGCTGAACCACCACATTCCTGATCAGGGAGTCCGCATACGAAGCCTTACACTGCTGATTGGTGCACGAAAAATCGCATCAACGGCTGAGACCCTGCAAGTCCGTGACCCAGGAACGATATGATTGACCAGGCTGTTTATGGTACTGGTAGAACTTCAGCCGAGAGGTGACCCCATGGTAGCGTTGGGAATACTAGTTTGTTAGCAAAAGGCATATCTCGTAGAAAGAGAGAACCACAGGATCGGACAACGGTGCCAACTTGCGGAGAAGAAAGAACGTGTATGGGGAGGCCCAAGACAAAAACAACAACCGCTGCATGGAGTCATCCGTGACTTGAAAAGCCGTGAAATGTTGTTTCAGACGATGTAAGTATGTTTCCCAGTCTTCTTTAGCGTCATTAAATGGGGGGGGGGGGGGGGCGACGGCAGAGGTGGGAAAGCATTGGACACCTGAGGACTCGGAAGCTGTTGTGGCAGTGTGTCCCTTGCATCAATTTTGTTCGTTAGCAACCGCACTGACTTTTGTAAGATGTCTGACTGGAGCTGCTGCTGCTGCATGAGCTGCTGCTGTTGCTCCAGAAGACAGACCAGCTTCGCCTCCATTCTAACAAACACGACCGTTTACCTCATCGCCAAAATGTTATAACCGCGACCGTTCCGGTCGCGGGGTTTGCCGAGAACGAAAGCGCGGCAGCACCGAATGGGAGCAGCCCACGAACAAACAAAATGGACGAACGGGAAAGGACAGGCACGAACAACGACTGACGACCGATCAAGACCCTTCAGACAACAACAAGCAAGAAGCAACGGGGTCACAAGCGAAAACCTCACGAATCAACAACGTCCACTCGTACACGGAAACAAGCAAAATAAACACTCTGTCTGTAGGCGAGATATCGACACACTCATACGAATATCAGACTGTGAAGAGGCATAAAATAGACACAATCTTCAGGCCTCCGGCAAAGATCCAGCAACTAATGAAATCTGTGAAAGACGATGTAGGCCTCAGAACACCAGGAATTTACAAGATACCGTGTGGATGTGGGCAGTTCTATGTCGGCCAGACTGTTCGCACTATTGAACAGCGCCGCATAGAACATAAAAGGTGTTATCGTCTGCGTTATCCCGAAGAAGTCAGCTGTAGCAGAATATGCTCTGGAAAACGGACACCGAATTGTATTCGATGAGGTATCTATTGTTAAACGGACTAATGGCTTCTGGGATAGAGTGATAAACGAGGCCGTAGAGATTAGAATTTTCGACAACACCTTCAATAGAGACGGTGGATTGCAGCTGAGTACAGCATGGGATTCGGTGTTGAGGAGTTGAAACAGGTCCGGCAGTCGCGGGGCAAAAACAATACCATATATGGTGCGGGACCGAGCACCAGTGACGTCACAAGCGACGGCGCGGCTATATAAGCACGGCAATGACAACCACACGACAGTCATCCAATTGACAATGGCAGAGGAGATCTCTGCCGAAAGCTCGTGGGCAGTAAACTACTTGACGCTGCTTGAAACCAGAGAATGTTTTATTATCATACAACGTTGACAGACACAGTTTTCTATCCTCTAGTTGTTCGACAAGGCGTCCTCTACAACACCTCGAAGTGTGTCGCAGTATTTCTGGGATATGCTGTACAGTTTCCTCACTATATCATGTGCCTACGACGCCAGCAGGCAGCATCCAACTTCACGATGGGTAGTGCTCATAATCTTTTCACTCATCTGTGTATTGTACCACAAACATCTGGACCAGCACCATCACCTTTCTATTAAGTAGTATGTCATGTGTCCCAACTGCTTCTCTGACGACCATCTTCCGTACCTCAGCCATCTCCTTTCCCAACGGTTTAAAACCTATACATCTACAACTTTTTGTTCCTTGATGTCAAGAAATCCTATGAGCATGTACGGGGTTGTGGCCTCCCTTTCAAACTCCAAAAATATGCATTTGCAAGTCACAGTACCAAGCTTACTTCATGTCTTCTACCTAATCGCTCATCCTACGCATCTCTTACCCATCCCGAATCCCAATCCCGAATCCCATACACTGCATCTTACTGCAGGTGTGCTCCAAGGTGACCTTCTGTCCTTTATATCTCTGACGTTTACGGTGTGTCTAAACCATTACGTCTTGTTCACCTTCTTCATTACGCTAATAAGACAGATTTTCTAGCTCTCTGCCCTTCATACCCCTCACTCCAGAGGTTCAATGGTTCTCCAGTTCCACCTTAACCTGTTTACATCCTGACGTAACCAACTGGTTCTAAAGATAAACTCTTCAAAAAAGAAATGTGAAGCACCCTCTATATGCTTTGTTACCTTTATCTTGTCCGTTCTTTCTACGTCCGTGAACACTAGGCAGTCACGTCTCTAGACTACGTGTAGGTCAATAAATTCATTTATTGCTTCAAATCTGCAAACTGCATTTTCTTCATGTTGGCCCATCGTATTCATTGGGAATGTGACCTAAATTTGTTGTAGTGTCGCATTTAAAATAGCGTTATAAGTATATGTTGTGATTAAGCCTTGATGTAATCCACAAACGTAAATGAAATTGGAGATGAAGGAGAACTGTTCTCAATTTTAGCATTAGTTCTCCTGCAACAATTCCATTTATTCCTATTCTAATGCCGGCCGGGGTGGCCGAGCGGTTCTAGGCACTACAGTCTGGAACCGCGCGACCGCTACGATCGCAGGTTCGAATCCTGCCTCGGGCACGGATGTATGTGATGTCCTTAGGTTAGTTAGGTTTAAGTAGTTCTAAGTTCTAGGGGACTGATGACCTTACAAGTTAAGTCCCATAGTGCTCTGAGCCATTTGAACCATATTGAACCTGTTCCAATAAGTAACATCACCAACCTGACCTCATATTCTAAGGAGAAAAGAACATAGTTGCACGATGTCAGCCCCAGTAAATCAATCCCGCGGGAAAATTTGTGCCACAATTCTGACGGAACGCAGTTATGAGCTTCTGAATGTACAGCTTTTAAACTTTCGCGATTGTTTATTGATAACGTACCTTGTTCATTGTGTCAAAGGACATGGTTTCTAGTCTGAACACGTTGCCCGAGACTTCTACGCTTTGAACATTTTTGTATTCCGATTGACAGAAGCACTGAAAATGAATGGAAAGAATGATTGTGTCACTGAAGAAGTAGCGTAGCGTAATTTAATTATTACTCTCGCTGCTATGCGTTGTTTCTTTGGGTTTTAAAGCTGATACTGTTAACGTGAAGTACATTTCCAGGAGTTGCACTATTACTCAACGAGTTTGGCAAGACTGAATAGTGAATCGAAAATCATGAAGTTTATTTCATAATAGTTTTTCAGTTTTCTTAGGTTTATTCATTTCGATTTTGTGTCATATCGTACAAGAATATTGTTAAAATTATATTGAACGTATATGTATGTGAGTTTGACATATTAACTACTCATATTAATTGCCTATTTTTCGTTGAGAATAATACCGGTTCTCGAACAATATGTCAGTACACGTGAGCAGGCGTGTCCAGCTCCCTCCACCCTTCCCCCTCCTCCCAACACCCTCTCTTCCCTCTCCTTTAAGATCCCGTCATCATGACAGCTCTGGTTGTCACTCCACTGCAAAAGCACTTCGAACTCGAGCATTAAGCGGCGGAGCGAGTGAAAAACAAGAAGTGCGCGTGGAAGTTTAAAAGCTGTATACTCAGGTCATAATTGCATAGTATCAGAATTACGGCCCAAATTATCATGCGGCATCGATTGGTGGGGCTGATATCTTACAAGTGTGCTTTTTTCTCCTTGAAATCTGAGGACAAGTGATTTAAGTCACTGCATGATACAACACCCTTACAAAAATTGGGGCAGCTATGCAATTCAAGTGCCACAGAACAATCGCCAAGACACTTCAAACAATAAGGAAGTTGACGCACTGCTGATGTCTCCACAACACATATTCCACTGAGAGGACGTCTGATGAATTTATGAGACCTGCTATTTGTCCCTGTGCTTTTGGAACGTAAAAGGCGAATATAATGTCAAAATACCTCTCCTCTCTTCATATAGCGAAAATTTATATTATCTTCCACTGAATGCCGTTTGTTACTATTAACGCCATGATGAAGCTTCATCAGTAGAATAACCCACACGGCATGGTACTTTTAGGACACTGGGTGTGACAGCTTTGCAATGATCTACTCAGACCACAATCTAACCTTTTGTGAGAACTAAAAAACGGCGCGGATGTTTCATGAGCAGCTAGCGAAAATATAGTCATTCTGACAGAGCCCCCCGATATGTGAACAACACTGATACAAATGTGGTTTTGGGTGTCCCAAAGCCCAGTTATAGCTGTTTTCCTTCATCACTCGTCCCCTCCATTGGAGAGCATCAAACCTCGAGGTTAAAAGATTTCTTATTGAGGTTCGTCCCTCCGTAATTACAAGGGTAACTAAGCGAAGATGCCCGTTTCCCAAAACATGCAAGGGTCTATGACGATATTCAACGGTGGTCGCTCAAACTTGCCTGTTGTTTATAGTGCTAGACTAACTGGAGAACTCGTGTGAAAACGAGTTGTCCAGCTCTTAGCTTGGGAACCATGAGTGTGCCGCAATCAAACACAATACTGACTGAATCCTGTGACGTGATCACCATTGTAAGCTGCCAGGTGAGTATCTGCGGCCTTACTAAAACGCAATGGATGTGGTGAGCAATAGCCTCGCTTAAGGACTAGAAGAGATTAAAATGGTATTTGCTGTCCTGTGCCAAGCCCACGCCAAGCTTATATTAGAAAACCCAGGCACCACGCATAGCAATCACAGTACAGTCTTCATTTTATGTGCAACCCCTTAATGTCCAGCCGCCATCGACCCATTACCTCCATTACCCACAACAACACAAACAGAATCCAAATTGGAACTCAAACCACAAGATGCTTCTGCTACGTCCAGTCCACTGACCAGCATATAGATAAATATAAATATCCAACTACGTCGCAACGTCGTTGTGTAACACTGGCTCACTTGTCCCAGTATTTCATATCATGGGAGGAAATACCTTCTTTGTAGCTAGGCAAAGTTGTCTTGGGCTAATCAATCAGATAGTCTCTCATCTACCTTTGATGGCATCAAACTACGAGGTGCATTCAAGTTCTAAGGCCTCTGATTTTTTTTCTCCGGACTGAAAAGAGATAGAAACATGCGCATTGTTTTAAAATGAGGCCGGGTTCATTGTCAATACGTTCCAGAGATGCCAGCACCGTAAGGCAGATGGAATTTTACCGGCGAGAATGAGAACTGTTTTAAATACTTAAAATGGCGACGTTTTCCTTACTTGAACAGCGTGCAATCATTCGTTTTCTGAATTTGCGTGGTGTGAAACCAATTGAAATTCATCGACAGTTGAAGGAGACATGTGGTGATGGAGTTATGGATGTGTCGAAAGTGCGTTCGTGGGTGCGACAGTTTAATGAAGGCAGAACATCGTGTGACAACGAACCGAAACAACCTCGGGCTCGCACAAGCCGGTCTGACGACACGATCGAGAAAGTGGAGAGAATTGTTTTGGGGGATCGCCGAATGACTGTTGAACAGATCGCCTCCAGAGTTGGCATTTCTGTGGGTTCTGTGCACACAATCCTGCATGACGACCTGAAAATGCGAAAAGTGTCATCCAGGTGGGTGCCACGAATGCTGACGAACGACCACATGGCTGCCAGTGTAATGTTGCCAAGCAATGTTGACGCGCAACGACAGCATGAATGGGACTTTCTTTTCGTCGGTTGTGACAATGGATGAGACGTGGATGCCATTTTTCAATCCAGAAACAAAGCGCCAGTCAGCTCAATGGAAGCACACAGATTCACCGCCACCAAAAAAATTTCGGGTAACCGCCAGTGCTGAAAAAATGATGGTGTCCATGTTCTGGGACAGCGAGGGCGTAATCCTTACCCATTGCGTTCCAAAGGGCGCTACGGTAACAGGTGCATCCTACGAAAATGTTTTGAAGAACAAATTCCTTCCTGCACTGCAACAAAAACGTCCGGGAAGGGCCGCGCGTGTGCTGTTTCACCAAGACAACGCACCCGCACATCGAGCTAACGTTACGCAACAGTTTCTTCGTGATAACAACTTTGAAGTGATTCCTCATGCTCCCTACTCACCTGATCTGGCTCCTAGTGACTTTTGGCTTTTTCCAACAATGAAAGACACTCTCCGTGGCCGCACAATCACCAGCCGTGCTCCTATTGCCTCAGCGATTTTCCAGTGGTCAAAACAGACTTCTAAAGAAGCCTTCGCCGCTGCCATGGAATCATGGCGTCAGCGTTGTGAAAAATGTGTACGTCTGCAGGGCGATTACGTCGAGAAGTAACGCCAGTTTCATCGATTTCGGGTGAGTAGCTAATTAGAAAAAAAATCGGAGGCCTTAGAACTTGAATGCACCTCGTATATCAGACATTTCACCTGCGTCCCTGCACATCTAGTAATACTCCTGTGGTACTCATCAATATAAAATCTAAAATATATTTAACGAGTTAAGAAGTGAACAGTAACAGGTTGTACAAAAACATTCTTCTGAATATCGTTTAGAATCACAATTTAGTTGTACTATATTCGCTACACAACAAGAATCTACTGAGTGAAACTAATCGTCTCACACAGACAAGCACTTGCAGGAGATGCAGAGGATTTATAACGTTTCTTGCTGAAGGATTGATAGAAGCTGATTGATTCCCTCTCTTCGACAACTCCTGAACAACGGAAGGAGTTTGCTGGACACTACAATAAGTTCATTTTCTTCAAGTTACTCCGCTGGGTATCAGTGATGAACGACAGGCCGTTATTTTGAACCTTTGAATAAAGCACGGTCTCTCACCTTACACTCGGCAGATACTTATGTTGAAGGTTGCGCTTTTCAGCGTTAAACTGTATTTCACCGTGTTTGTTGTCCTGTTGGCCAATGTGGTCGTGATTTGTTTAACTCTCAATTATTCATACCGTCAGTTGGAGCCATTTTCTCGGCTTGGAGGAGCGGTAGTGCTAATCCTCGTGTAATTAGCATGCTCTGTTATGTGTGGATTGATTGTGCCTCTCACTCTTTTGTAGAAGGGCTATAATAATTGTGACATATCAGCAGACGACACAAGTGGTTGTCGAAAGTTGTACTTCGTCCAGGTGAGGCAGAGCAGATGCCAGTTTCCTGAGCATGTGTCCCTGAATGATTATTTGTACAACTGAGATAAACACCGTGGTGAGTGTCAAGTCAGCACGTGTCAAGTCATTCCATGTATTTGCGGTAGCGTTCTCGCTTCCCGCACCCGGGTTCCCGGGTTCGATTCCCGGCGGGGTCAGGGATTTTCTCTGCCTCGTGATGACTGGGTGTTGTGTGATGTCCTTAGGTTAGTTAGGTTTAAGTAGTTCTAAGTTCTAGGAGACTGGTAACCATAGATGTTAAGTCCCATAGTGCTCAGAGCCATTTGAACCAACCATCATTCCGTGTATTGCATTCTGTATTAATGCAGTTAATTATATGAACTCTGAGGTGATACTTAATCTGATGCCGGTCGTTGTGGGCAAGCCGTTCTAGGCGGTTCAGTCTGGAACCGCGCTGCTGCTACGGTCGAAGGTTCGAATCCTGCCTCTGGCATAGATGTGAGTGATGTCCTTAGGTTAGTTAGGTTTAAGGAGTTCTAAGTCTAGGGGACTGATGACCTCAGAAGTTAAGTCCCATAGTGCTCAGAGCCATTTCAACTTTAATCTGATAACTGGCAGAAGTTACATAAATAATGTAAAGTAAAGCTTGGTCGTGGACTTTGTACTATTGTTCTAAGTTTCCTGCTGAGCGGCGTGTTAATTTAAAACTGGTGCTTTGATTACAAGTAACTCGGTGCCGCTTGACGTGCTATTTAAATTATTCAACTTTATTTAATGTGTCTAAGAGGCTTTTGATTGCACGCCTGAAGTGTTGAGTTTTTTTAACAAATAAATTTTGCCAGCTGTCGAGATTCTTAACTGTTAATTCTTAATAGTTAAGAATTTCGACAGCTGGCAAAAACCTGGTGTTCCTCCCTAAGATTTGTTTTAAAGGTTGTGTACATCTATTTATTTATTGTTTAAGGTCCTATACCCGTTACCCTGTTGCAGGGTGTGTTTTTAATTTATTAACGTCCAGTGGGACGGCTGTTCTGGTACCACCATATGCAAAGAAAAAAATTAACATTGTGTGTTTGCCGAAATAAATGCTTAATACAAAGGCCCAGTGGCTTACTGCTCAAGGATCTCTGTATCCAAGCCAACCTTCACGTTTAACCGATGCCTGTCCTTACCCTATGTTATCCCATTGCATAAAGCAAGACAGCATGTTGTGTAGGCTGTCCTGATCTACCTTGATACAAAGGTTGTTTGAGAATTGTCCTGATCCTCACGTTCTGTAGATGTCTTATTGAAATATCTAGTGAAGTGCTGACAAGAGATAGGCAGGCCACCATTCATCAACCACTAGGAGTGGTGTACCCTTATCTGTCATCCAAGTTCAGTTCGACTGGATGACCAGCCACGTTAAGGCGTTGCAGCTCCAAGTATGGTACGGCAGTTACATGAAATGAAATCAAGTGAAATGAAATAAGAGGCAGTCGGACTTACTGGATCACTTCTAGCTCCAGAATGTGACTGGTACAGTCAGTGTCCAGAGCAACCCGAGCCCTTTACACTCATTCATTCACTCATACGTTTCCTGCTCCTGCTCTGTGATGAACTATTCTATTTGTACTGGAAATCCAGGATATGCGGGTGACCTGTATGTGCCCTGTCGGATCAAGGCAGAACGCTGAGATTCTGTAATAGTTCACTCAGCTTGTGTGACCTAAAGCTGCCATTGTTCCTGCACAGATGTGGCACTCAGGTGGCGAGTCTGCTGTTTTTGAGGTGAGGTTTTAAGAAACAACTGAGATAGCTAAGGCCCCGAATGCTGCGAAATAATCAGTCAAATTTAAACTAGGTATGCCAGAGGTTTTTCTTAAATTACCACACGAATCACGTAGCAGACAAAACCTCAAACTGCTACCAGAATACCTTAGAAACTCATGCGCGCAATGTGATACTATCACACTTCATTTTTAAAACACTTGATAAGCCTTTGTACATTAGATGCATTGTAGTAATTAAGTTCACAAAAGCAATATCCACATTTCGTATTCTTACATTCTCTGCCTCGCACACATAGACGCGATTGTTTAAGATAATTCTATACGGTCACAATGCAGGTCGTCATCGTGTAGGCAGTAGCGCAAATTAAACTGTACAGTCCTTGTACCCCACCCGGCTGCCACTCTCAAGCTCCTGCATCAGACTGAGGTAGTCAGTACGAATTACTACGCTGGGGGCGTCTTTGGCGGGAGCTGAAGATGCACGAAGTTCTTTGTCTCAATATCGTTATTCTAATGTTAATTATTACACTGTCCACTCACATTAAAGTGATCACTTACAAAAAGCCTGAATAACCATCGTTTTCAACGCGACGCGTGCAGGAAGAGACTCAATGACGCTCTGAAAGGTACCGACAGCGTTGTGGAGTACTGTAAAGGCTCTTCCTCGGCCAACTGCACTGGACTTCTCGGTTGATGATACATGGCGTGCACAACGCGATTGAGGTGGCTCCACAGATTCTCCATTGGGTCTAAACTGCGGTAGCTTTGGTACCCAGGCGAGTACGGTAAAGTCATCCTGGTGCTCATCGAACCCGCACGTGCAAAGCGAGCTATTTGACATGTTGTACTGCCCTGTTCGTAGATGCCATCGTGCTGCGGAAAAACTAGCTGTATGTTGGGGTGGATATGGTCCCCAAGAATACATTGATACTTGTGTTGGTCCACTGTGCCTTCCAGAATAACAAGATTACTCAGGGAATGACACAAAAGCATTCCTGAGACAGTAACGCTACCTCCTCTAGATTTTTTTGTTTTTTCTTTTTAGTTTTCAGACGCTTCACTCCGTACTCGACCATGACCATCTGTCATGAAACGTGGTTCATCTGGAAAAGCCACCTGTCGCCACTCAGTGGACATCTAGTTTGCAGCACTGGCAGGGAAATTCTAGCCTTCGTCGCTGATGGTCAACAGTCGGCATGGTTGCGGAAACCAGGTGCCTGCTGTCGAGGATCACACGCAGCAACATTTGTTGAAAAGTTGTCGAGGGGATGAACATTGGTAGCCCCTTGTCTCATCTAGGCAGTTTCTTGCTCAACAGTTGCACGTCTATTCGCCCGTGCACATTTCTGGAGCCATCATTCATCCATTCCATTTCCCCCCCCCCCTCACCATAGCTGAATGGTGCGGGCACGGTAGCTCAGCGTGTTTGGTCAGAGGGTTAGCTCCCCTCTGTAATAAGAAGACTGAGTTAATCGATCAACGACGAACTTAAACGGGTGTCTTACAATGTCCGCCCCGAGCAGATGCAATGAACGAAAGCGAACAAAATGAATAAAAAAATTAAAAAAAGTGGTAACCGTCGGGAAAAAAATGCCGGCACCGTAGCTCAGCGTGTTCGGTCAGAGAGCCGGTTGGCCTCTGTAATAAAAAAAAACTGAGTGGAAGGATCAACAAACGAACTTGAACGGATGTCATGTGACGTCCGCAACGACCAAACACAACGATCAACAACAAAGAAAAAAAAATGTTCAGCGTGACGGACTGCCGTCCTATGGGGCCCTGGTTCGATTCCCGGCTGGGTCGGGGATTTTCCCCGCGCAGGGACTGGGTGTTGTGTTGTCTTCATCATCATTTAATTCCCATCCGTCGCGCAGGTCGCCCAATTTGGCGCCGAATGTAAGACGACCTGCACCACGACGGCCGGACCTGACCAGTCAGGGACCTCCCGGCCAATGACGCCAAATACTTATTTCATTTCTACATCTACATCTGCATCTACATTTATACTCCGCAAGCCACCCAACGGTGTGTAGCGGAGGGCACTTCAAGTGCCACTGTCATTACCTCCCTTTTCTGTTCCAGTCGCGTATGGTTCGCGGGAAGAACGACTGCTGGAAAGTCTCCGTGCGCGCTCGAATCTCTCTGATTTTCCATTCGTGATCTCCTCGGGAGGTATAAGTAGGGGGAAGTAATGTATTCGATACCTCATCCAGAAATGCACCCTCTCTAAACCTCGACAGCAAGCTACACGGCGATGCAGAGCGCCTCTCTTGCAGAGTCTGCCAATTGAGTTTGCTAAACATCTCCTTAACGATATCACGCTTACCAAATAACCCTGTGACGAAACGCGCCGCTCTTCTTTGGATCTTCTCTATCTCCTCCGTCAACCCGATCTGGCACGGATCCCACACTGACGAGCAATACTCATTTCCTTTCATCCATTGTCGTCCACAGTTGCCTCGGTGACGGTTTTGGATAGCGACATTTTGCGATGCACAGTCTGCTTTAACCAAGGCGGCAAGCGAACAGTTTACAGCCTTATCCATTTCGAAAATGCTTCCACCCTTGGCCTGAAAGACAACGTTCAAGAGCTTTTGGGTGTCAGATAATTCGCTCTGTTTCCGCAGTAAAACGACTGCTCTGTTTTCCACATTCCCCCAACACACTTTATGTACCCTCCACTGCTAGTGCTACCATCGGTCATCTGTGAATGGGTATTGTACGTTGAAGCCGAAGATAGGCGATGCTCACATTAATGTGATTGGACCGTGTAAAATGCAGTCTAAAGTGACTGGATGATAGCTTACAATTGAAAGGGACTTTCACTTGGTGGACAGATTTGAGCAATGCTTTATAAAATATTGATAAATAAAATTAGAGGAATGGCGAGCTGATTTTTGTGGTGGCAGCCAAATAGATTATACTCCTACAAAACTGGTGCAGTTTCCTATGGAATAGGTACCCACTGTACCGACTGTTGTGCACCTCTCACTCCACTTCCTACGTCACATGAGGAACCTCTAATTAGCCAAAGAAATCTCAACCAAACCATGAACTGAAGCTTGGGGTAGACTATCGTGGTTTCTAAAGCCAGATATGTCACAATGGCATACCTGTTTCTAAATTTTGCACACGGTCTAGCCCCAAGTGATCTACAAATTTAATCGTGTAGCCTTCCTCCAACACTGTTTACACAAAATAATTCAAATTTCATTATTTGTTATCCCTTGTGTTGATACATTTTTAATGGCTAGTAGTGTAGTGGGTGGTTATCATTGAAGTACAGCTACTCACAGAGGTGCAGTGTGGGCTGTAACTATCACATGGCAGCAAAACTTGGTACATATTCCAATGCACTAAAACATAACCGATTCGAAGAGGAAAAAATTAGATCCAATTTTGGCCACCGGTGAAAATCTGGCGTTGTACAGCATCTCAACAATGTCTCCAGTGCCCGTAGTGAACAAAATGTGTAAGCGACAGTTGATAATATCAACATTATCGGTTCCTCACGTGTTTGATCTTTTCTGCCCACGTCCCATTCCTAATCCATTAACGAGCGAGAAGGCGTCATGGGTAGCACACCGGACTTGCATTCGCGAGGACGACGATTCAAACCTGCGTCCAGCCATCGTGATTTAGGTTTTCCGCGGCTCGCCTAAAACGCTTCAGGCAAATGGAGGGATGGTTAATTTCAAAGCCCAAGGCCGACTTTCTTCCCCATTCTTCCCTAATCCAGTGGGGCCGATGACCACACTGATGCCGCGCGGGATTAGCCGAGCGGTATAAGGCGCTGCAGTCATAGACTGTGCGGCAGGTCCCGGCGGAGGTTCGAGTCCTCCCTCGAGCATGGGTGTGTGTGTTTGTCCTTAGGATAATTTAGGTTAAGTAGTGTGTAAACTTAGGGACTGATGACCAAGGCAGTTAAGTCCCTAAGATTTCACACACGTCACTGTTTGGTTCCCTTCTCCAAGCCAACCAACCAACCTATCCATTACATATGGAAACATTTCTATACGTATATGTTACGTTCACAGCGACAGATTTACACCAGGTGACCAAAATTGGAACCAATTTTCTTGCAGCATAAATCACTTCTGCATTAACGCATGAGCATATTACCAATTTTTGATGCCATACGGTAATTATACATTACTGGCCATTAAAATTGCTACACCACGAAGATGATGTGCTACAGACGCGAAATTTAACCGACAGGAAGAACATGCTGTGATATGCAAATGATTAGCTTTTCAGAGCATTCACACTAGGCTGGCGCCGGTGGCGATACCTACAACGTGCAGACATGAGGAACGTTTCCAACCGATTTCTCATACACAAACAGCAGTTGACCGGCGTTCCCTGGTGAAACGTTGTTGTAATGCGTCGTGTAAGGTGGAGAAATGCGTACCACCACGTTTCCGACTTTGATAAAGGTCGGATTGTAGCCTATCGCGATTGCGGTTTATCGGATCGCGACGTTGCTGCTCGTGTTGGTCGAGATCGAATGACTGTTAGCAGCATATGGAATCGGTGGGTTCAGGAGGGTAATACGAAACGTCGTGCTGGATCCCAACGGCCTTGTATCGCTAGCAGTCGAGATGACAGGCATCACATCTGCATGGCTGTAATGGATCGTGCAGCCTCTTCTCGATCCCTCAGTCAACAGATGGGGACGTTTGCAAGACAAAAAGCATCTGCACCAACAGTTGGACGACGTTTGCAGCAGCATGGACTATCAGCTCGGAGCCCATGGTTGTGGTTACCCTTGACGCTGCATCACAGACAGGAGTGCCTGCGATGGTGTACTCAACAACGAACCTGGGTGCACGAATGGCAAAACGAAATTTTTTCGGATGAATCCAGGTTCTGTTGACAGCATCATGATGGTCGGAACCGCGTTTGGCGACATCGCTGTGAACGCACATTGGAAGCGTGTATTCGTCATCGCCATTCTGGCGTATCACCCGGCGTGATGGTATGGGGTGTCATTGGTTACACGTCTCGGTCACCTCTTGTTCGCATTGACGGCGCTTTGAACAGTGGGCGTTACATTTCAGATGTGTTACGACCCGTGGCTGTACCCTTCATGCGATCCTTGCAAAATCCTACATTTCAGTAGGATAATGCACTACCGCATGTTGCAGGTCCTGTATGGGCCTTTCTGGATACAGACAATGTTCGACTGCTGCCCTGGCCAGCACATTCTCCAGATCTCTCACCAATTGCAAACGTCTGGTTAATGGTGGACGACCAACTGGCTCGTGACAATACGCCAGTCACTTCTCTTGATGTACTGTGGTATCGTATTGGAGCTGCATGCGCAGTTGTACCTGTACACGCCATCCAAGCTCTGTTTGACTGAATGCCCAGGCGTATCAAGGCAGTTATTACGGCCAGAGGTGGTTGTTCTGGGTACTGATTTGTCAGGATCTATGCACCCAAATTGCGTGAAAATATAATCACATGTCAGTTCTAGTATAATATATTTGTCCAATGAATACCAGTTTATCATTTGCATTTCTTCTTCGTGTAGCTATTTTAATGGCCAGTAGTGTATCTGACACTGGATCTCAGTGAGTAGCTGCACGTTAATTGTAATCTCCCAATAGTTGCATCACAATGAAGTTTTAAGCAGCTTTATCAGATAGAATTGTCTTCATAACGAGTGACAGGCGCTCGCCAGCTCGCCGGTGAGAGGCTACAGGAGAAATCGTAGCAGCACATAGGCATGTCAGCTGACGTCGACACTACAGCTGCCAACATTGGCACACTCACTTCGCTAACAACTAGACGGCTGGTGTCGGAACTCGGCTACTCGCACTGCGCATGCGCACCGGACATTTTCCGTCCACCGTGCCCCTCGCCCTTTCGGTAGAGGAAATCTGGCGGTTGAGCAAAGTACCTTAGCGTCGCGCTTGATGAGCTCCGGGCCGGGCTGCAGCGGCTCACGGAAAAGGTGCGCCTTGCTGGGGTCCTCATCGTCGATTAGGAAGATCATGCCACGCGAGGCGCCCAACTCGCGCTTGAGGAGGCGCAGCAGGCGCGCCAGCGCGGCGGGAACGGTCACCTTCTTGGCGAAGAAGCGCAGCACCAGCTCGATCAGGTCGTCCTGCTGGTCGGCGATGGCCTGCGCCACTGTGCGCGCGCCGCACAGCCCCACGACGCTGCCCAGGCAGCTCATCAGGCACACCGCCGCCGTCACGTCCCGCCACCTGTCGCCACCAGGCAAACGTGTCCGAGGAGCAAACTGTCTTCCTCATTTTGGGCCCAGTGCAGCCACCCGTGTGAAATCAATGTGTGATATGTTCAGCATGGGGCTTATTTTTTGTGAGTCCCGTCGTTGTACACTGCTCTGCAAAACTTTGGGTACGTTTATGCTGCATCCTCGCTGATGGCCACGGACGTATACAGGGTGTTGCAAATAGGTACGGCCAAACTTTCAGGAAACATTCCTCACACACAAATAAAGAAAAGATGTTATGTGGACATGTGTCCGCAAACTCTTAATTTCCATGTCAGAGCTCATTTTAGTTTCGTCAGTATGTACTGTACTTCCTCGATTCACCGCCAGTTGGCCCAATTGAAGGAAGGTAATGTTGACTTCGCTGCTTGTGTTGACATGCGACTCATTGCTCTACAGTACTAGAATCAAGCACATCAGTACGTAGCATCAACAGGTTAGTGTTCATCACGAACGTGGTTTTGCAGTCAGTGCAATGTTTGCAAATGCGGAGTTGGCAGATGCCCGTTTGATGTACGGATTAGCACGGGGCAATAGCCGTGGCGCGGTACGTTTGTATAGAGACAGATTTCCAGAGCGAAGGTGTCCCGACAGGAAGACGTTCGAAGCAATTGATCGGCGTCTTAGGGAGCACGGAACATTCAAGCCTATGACTCGCGACTGGGGAAGACCTAGAACGACGAGGACACCTGCAATGGACGAGGCAATTCTTCGTGCAGTTGACGATAACCCTACTGTCAGCATCAGACAAGTTGCTGCTGTACAAGGTAACGTTGACCACGTCACTGTACGGAGAGTGCTGCGGGAGAACCAGTTGTTTCCGTACCATGTACAGCGTGTGCAGGCACTATCAGCAGCTGATTGGCCTCCACAGGTACACTTCTGCGAATGGTTCATCCAACAATGTGTCAATCCTCATTTCAGTGCAAATGTTCTCTTTACGGATGAGGCTTCATTCCAACGTGATCAAATTGTAAATTTTCACAAGCGACATGTGTGGGCTGACGAGAATCCGCACGCAGTTGTGCAACCACGTCATCAACACAGATTTTCTGTGAACGTTTGGGCAGGCATTGTTGGTGATGTCTTGATTGGGCCCCATGTTCTTCCACCGACGCTCAATGGAGCACGTTGTCATGATTTCATACGGGACACTCTACCTGTGCTGCTAGAACATGTGCCTTTACAAGTATGACACAACATGTGGTTCATGCACGATGGAGCTCCTGCACATTTCAGTCGAAATGTTCGTACGCTTCTCAACAACAGATTCGGTGACCGATGGATTGGTAGAGGCGGACCAATTCCATGGTCTCCACGCTCTCCTGACCTCAACCCTCTTGACTTTCATTTATGGGGGCATTTGAAAGCTCTTGTCTACGCATCCCCGGTACCAAATGTAGAGACTCTTTATGTTCGTATTGTGGACGGCTGTGATACAATACGCCATTCTCCAGGACTGCATCAGCGCATCAGGGATTCCATGCGACGGAGGGTGGATGCATGTATCCTCGCTAACGGAGGACATTTTGAACATTTCCTGTGACAAAGTGTTTGAAGTCACGCTGTTACGTTCTGTTGCTGTGTGTTTCCATTCCATGATTGGTGTGATTTGAAGAGAAGTAATAAAATGAGCTCGAACATGGAAAGTAAGCGTTTCCGGGCACATGTCCACATAACATATTTTCTTTCTTTGTGTGTGAGGAATGTTTCCTGAAAGTTTGGCCGTACCTTTTTGTAACACCCTTTATAAGGGAGGGTCCAGGGGATCCGCACCCCCACCTTCCTTAGTTAACACAAAAAACGCCAATATTAGAAGAATACCCGCTTTTGAAACCCCGTGCCACAAAATAGTCGCGCACTGCGCTTGGTTGACGTAGTGACAAGTCATGGAGGAATGAGGCTGCAATAAATAACTGTGCCCTGCAGCGGGGTGTCTACCCCCACCCTCACTATGTGTGCAACGGAAGTGAGTGCAATCTTGCCAACCGTAGCGGAATTCCGCTACGCATATTGGAGTTTTTTGGCCTTCGTGGTGTAGTGCGAAATCCTGAAATTGTTAAAAATGTAGCGGAATTCAACTTTCTTTGGGGAAAGGTAAAACCCTCGTAAATTTTCAATGCCAAGTACAAAACATGTAATATATGCACGGGAATATAGATACCGAACAGTCTTTCTCCATGATGACAGACATTAAAACTGAAAGATTTATTAAGTTTCCAGAGTGAGATTTTCACTCTGCAGCGGAGTAGGCACTGATATGAAACTTCTCGACAGATTAAAACTGTATGCCGGACTGAGATTCGAACTCGGGACCTCTGCCTTTCGCGGGCAAGTGCTCTACCAACTGAGCTACCGGAGCACGACTCAGAACCCGTCCTCACAGCTTCAATTCTGTCAGTACCTCGTCTCCTACCTTCCAAACTTCACAGAAGCTCTTCTGCGAACCTTAGAGAACTAGCACTCATGGAAGAAAGGATACTGCGGAGACATCGCTTAGCCACAGCCTAGGGGAGGCAGGAGACGAGGTACTGGCAGAATTGAAGCTGCGAGGAGGGGTCGTGAGCCGTGCTTGGGTAGCTCAGTTGGTGGAGCACTTGCCCGCGAAAGCCAAAGGTCCCAAGTCTAAGTCGGGCACCAGTTTTAATCTGTCAGGAAGTATCACTTATTAAGCTACTCGCAGAAACGTTAAGTGACTTGTTAAAAATATGACTAGACATCCAAAACAAGAACCGTTATTGATCATTGTTATATTTCGTACACAATTACGGAGGAACATTTCCGTAAGTTTGAAAAACGTGTCAGTTATTATCTGAAAACTGAAGGCGATCACAATATTATTACTGCATCAACAAATTCTTACATTTCACTGCGATGTTAATAAACATTGAAACGTTTCACACACACAGCGCTAAAAATAACCTTGTAAATTAATTCCTTACGCCTTAGCCAGTTCAGATTCCATATAAAGAGGAAAATTACCTATCGCATCAAACTACAATTACTATATTAACAGCAACTATTTGAATGAAGCACGATATTCAGGCCCATCACTGGACACTGTCGTCCTAGCTGTCGTTAAATGCCACAGCTGGAAAGATATGGAATATATTTGTTTATAGCTTAAATTGTTTATTTAGCCTGTATATCGTCAGGAATTATGTAGACTATATCATAAATTGCATTTGAAACTGTAGTGGAATTTGGATGTGTTTGTAGCGGAATTAACTTATTTTTGGCTGGCAACACTGAACGGAACCAATCCAGTGTGTTCTGTCGCTTCCCCTTGGGTAGTCACAATTAAAGTGTCGAAGTTTCGGGCGTCGTGTGTTATGCCAGCTTAAACTGTGCGTTCGTGTGTTTAGTTGTTAAAAGAGCCGTGTTTAAAAAAAAAATAACTATCAAACGGACAGTATTATCAGTAAGTTAGCAGCAAGACGTAAAAGGATAAATATGATACTTTAAATTAAAGTAATTAATGTTTATTTTTAAATTAACTTACGACCTAAAGTTACAGCAAAATGCCAAAGTGCCACAATTTAAATACAAAGACTAATATAATAATATTATTGATTAATATAAATTATTAATAATGATATTCAAAAATATGTAATTACCTCCAATGTTAGCTTACAGTTAGTTGTTTTTTTATAAATAAATACCTCAACAGCTGCAATACATATGTTTTATTTAAAGACGCTTGGATAAATGAGTGTTACTCAACAGTTTTACCCGCATGTAATATCGATGCTAACGTATTTGTGGGTTTTTTCATTTCTGCTTGATTGACTCTATTGGCGTTAACAGCAAAACCATTTCATGCGGTGGGCGAAGGCTGGTTTACCTTCCTAAATGATAGTGTTGGACCCCCCCCCCCCCCCCCCCTCCCATGCAAAAGCTGTGGGTACGTTCCTGCTGCTGGCATCTCGGTGCTGGCACAACGCACCTCGCTGACAGCCGGTAGTGTTGTTGGATTTACGCTGCAGCCTCGTGTTCGCTGGCCACCGGGAGTAATTACCTCGTGCAGCTGCTCACATATCGAGCAGAGTCAATTGTGGCATTGCTGGAATGACTTTGAAGCAGGCAAGCAAGGCTCAAGTTTCAGGACATAAGGCAACGGTCACATCACGAAACACAAACCCGTTTGATATCGCCACCTGGTGACAATCGCAGCGAGATATGGGGCGAGCAATGATGGTGCAGGTTTAATGGACCGGTAAGACGAAGTGGGTTTGATTCGTCAATGCAGTGCCATACCGGCGAGTGTCGAGGTGGCAGCATAAACGAACCCTCAAGGAGGAAAATAGCATAACATATTAACTACTCAGTCAAAATGAATGAAAGTGTGGAGGCAGAGGACTCCCAGACGTTCCAGAGAGTTGGGCATCACCTGACATGAGGTCAACATCACCATAGCGCCAAATGGTGGGCCCCACTACACGAGGCACTTGAAGAAACAGGAAAACTGTGTGTGTGTGTGTGTGTGTGTGTGTGTGTGTGTGTGTGTGTGTGTGTGTGTGTGTGCGCGCACACGCGCGCGCGCGCCAGCGAGCGCTCGTGCGCGCGACATGGGGTCAACCCACGAGCTGTTATGGTGCATTATGGTGGCGTTCTTCATTACATCACATCACACAGACAAAATCTGCCTGACTTCTCATGTGAAAGAATCATAAGGAAACTGGCAGAGAGGAAAAGTGTGACAAACACTGCCCATGAGTTGATATTGCTCACAGCATCGTTTTATGAGCATGTGGAGCATTTTGAACCACAGGCACTGCTGCCCAAAGGAGAGGAGGTCGTCGAGCACAGTGAACTACAGCAGCAGATGACCAGTACGATGTTCAACATGCAAGAAGGAATCCATGTCAGACAGCAGGCGAAACCCCAACGACATTTAATAGGACTGTGAAGCACACATTCTCACGCACCCGAATGGTACAGCGACTGCATTGGGGTGGTCTCTTTTCCAGACGACCACTACGCTGTATTCCATTGACATCCACGTGTCAGCAGCAACATTTACGATGGGGCCAAGAGTATACATGGTGGTCCATTGATCGTGACCGGGCCAAATATCTAACGAAATAAGCGCCAAACGAAAAAACTACAAAGAACGAAACTTGTCTAGTTTGAAGGGGAAACCAAATGGCGCTGTTGTTGGACCGCTAGATGGCGCTGCCATAGGTCAAACGGATATCAACTGCGTTTTTTAAAGTAAGAACCCAAGTTTTTTATTACATATTCTTGTAGTACGTAAAGAAATATGAATGTTTTAGTTGGACCACTTTTTTAGCTTTGTGATAGATGGCGCTGTAATAGTCACAAACATATAACTCACAATTCTAGACGAACAGTTGGTAACAGGTAGGTTTTTTAAATTAAAATACAGAACGTAGGTACGTTTGAACATTTTATTTCGGTTGTTCCAATGTGATACACGTACCTTTGTGAACTTATCATTTCTGAGAACGCATGCTGTTACAGCTTAATTACCTGTAAATACCACATTAACGCAATAAATGGTCAAAATGATGTCCGGCAACCTCAATGCATTTGGCAATACGTGTAACGACATTCCTCTCAACAGCGAGTAGTTCGCCTTCCGTAGTGTTCGCACATGTATTGACAATGCGCTGACGCATGTTGTCAGGCGTTGTCGGTTGATCACGGTAGCAAATATCATTCAACTTTTGTATTGTATAGTGCTTCGACGACCAATCCATCTGTCGTGAAATATACTACTCAGTACCGCTTCAACCGCACGCGAGCTATGTGCCGGACATCCATCATGTTGGGAGTACATCGCCGTTCTGTCATGCAGAGAAACATCTTGTAGAAACATCGATAGAACATTACGTAGGAAATCAGCATACAATGCACCATTTAGATAACCATCGATAAAATAGGGGCCAATTATCCTTCCTTCCATAATGCCGCACCATATATTAATCCGCCAGGGTCACTGATGTTCCACTTGTCGCAGCCATCGTGGATTTTCCGTTGCCCAATAGTGCATATTATGCCGGTTTACGTTACCGCTGATGGTGAATGACGATATTCAATACCTCCTCATTAGGTATGTGATCTACCCATCTAATCTTCAGCATTCTTTTGTAGCACCACATTTCGAAAGCTTCTATTCTCTTCTTGTCCAAACTATTTATCGTCCACGTTTCACTTCCATACATGGCTACACTCCATACAAATACTTTCAGAAAAGACTTCCTGACATTTAAATTATACTCGAGGTTAACAAATTTCTCTTCTTCAGAAACGCTTTCCTTGCTATTGTCAGTCTACATTTTACATATTCTCTTTTTCGACCATCATCAGTTATTTTGCTCCCCAAATAGCAAAACTCCTTTACTACTTTATGTGTCTCATTTCCTAATCTATTTCCCTCAGCATCACCCGACTTCATTCGACTTCATTCCGTTATCCTCGTTTTGCTTTTGTTGATGTTCATCTTATATTCTTACTTCAAGACACTGTCCATTCCTTTCAACTGCTCTTCCAAGTCCTTTGCTGTCTTTGACAGAAGTACAATGTCGTCGGCGAACCTCAAAGTTTTTATTTCTTCTCCATGGATTTTAATACCTACTCCGAATTTTTCTTTTGTTTCCTTTACTGCTTGCTCAATATACAGATTGAATAACATCGGGGAGAGGCTACAACCCTGTCTCATTCCCTTCCCAATCACTACTTCCCTTTCATGCCCCTCGACTCTTATAACTGCCATCTGGTTTCTGTACAAATTGTAAATAGCCTTTCGCTCCCTGTATTTTACCCCTACCATCTTTAGAATTTAAAAGAGAATATTCCAGTCAACATTGTCAAAAGCTTTCTCTAAGTCTACAAATGCTAGAAACGTAGGCTTGCCTTTGCTTAATCTTTCTTCTAAGATAAGTCGTAAGGTCAGTATTGCCTCACGTGTTCCAGTATTTCTACGGAATCCAAACTGATCTTCCCCGAGGTCGGCTTCTACCAGTTTTTCCATTCTTCTGTAAAGAATTCGCGTTAGTATTTTGCAGTCGCTACTTATTAAACTGATAGTTCGGTAATTTTCACATCTGTCAACACCTGTTTTCTTTGGGATTGGAATTATTTATTCTTCTTGAAGTCTGAGGGTATTTCGCCTGTCTCGTACACCTTGCTCACCAGATGGTAGAGTTTTGTCAGGACTGGCTCTCCCAAGGCTGTCAGTAGTTCTAATGGAATGTTGTCTACTCCCGGGGCCTTGTTTCGACTCAGGTCTTTCAGTGCTCTGTCAAACTCTTCACGCAGTACCTCCTCTTCCATTTCCATAATATTGTCCTCAAGTACATCGCCCTTGTATAGACCCTCTATATACTCCTTCCACCTTTCTGCTCTCCCTTCTTTGGTTAGAACTGGGTTTCAAAAATGGTTCGAATGGCTCTGAGCACAATGGGACTTAACTGCTATGGTCATCAGTCCCTTAGAACTTAGAACTACTTAAACCTAACTAACCTAAGGACATCACACACATCCATGCCCGAGGCAGGATTCGAACCTGCGACCGTAGCGGTCGCGCGGTTCCAGACTGTAGTGCAACTGGGTTTCCATCTGAGGTGTTGATATTCATACAAGTGGTTCTCTTTTCTCCAAAGGTCTCTTTAATTTTCCTGTAGGCAGTATCTGTCTTACTCCTAGAGAGATAAGCCTCTACATCCTTACATTTGTCCTCTAGCCATCCCGGCTTAGCTATTTTGCACTTCATCTACATCTACATCTACATGTACATCTACATGATTAATCTGCAATTCACATTTAAGTGCTTGGCAGAGGGTTCATCGAACCACAATCATACTATCTCTCTACCATTCCAGTCCCGAACAGCGCGCGGGAAAAACGAACACCTAAACCTTTCTGTTCGAGCTCTGATTTCTCTTATTTTATTTTGATGATCATTCCTACCTATATAGGTTGGGCTCAAAAAAATATTTTCGCATTCGAAAGAGAAAGTTAGTGACTGAAATTTCGTAAATAGATCTCGCCGCGACGAAAACGTCTTTGCTTTAATGACTTCCATCCCAACTCGCGTATCATATCTGTCACACTCTCTCTCCTATTACGTGATAATACAAAGCGAGCTGCCCTTTTTTGCGCCCTTTCGATGTCGTCCGTCAATCCCACCTGGTAAGGGTCCCGTACCGCGCAGCAATATTCTAACAGAGGACGAACGAGTGTAGTGTAAGCTGTCTCTTTAGTGGACTTGTTGCATCTTCTAAGTGTCCTGCCAATGAAACGCAGCCTTTGGCTCGCCTTCCCCACAATTTTATTTATGTGGTCTTTCCAACTGAAGTTGTTCGTAATTTTAACACCCAGGACCTTAGTTGAATTGACAGCCTTGAGAATTGTACTATTTATCGAGTAATCGAATTCCAACGGATTTCTTTTGGAAGTCATGTGGATCACCTCACAGTTTTCGTTATTTAGCGTCAACTGCCACCTGCCACTCCATACAGCAATCTTTTCTAAATCGCTTTGCAACTGATACTGGTCTTCGGATGACCTTTCTAGACGGTAAATTACAGCATCATTTGCGAACAACCTAAGAGAACTGCTCAGATTGTCATCCAGGTCATTTATCCTGTCGATCTCATTTTTGATACGTTTGTGTTCCTTTTTGCATGCTTCATTTACTGCATTTTCATATTTTCTCCTTTCATCGATTAAATTCAATATTTCTTGTGTTCCCCGTAAAAACCACAGCTCCAAAATTAGAGAAATTCGGAGTGAAAGAGAGAGTGGTGCACTAAATACGAACGCAGCCTACGCACTCGAGCTGGATCCTGGCGTCGGGGGTCTGGGCGAGCACGACGACTGCGCGGCAGTGCCTCTGCACGGCGTCGTCGCAGAGCGGCACGGCGCACGCCGAGTGCAGCTCGCCGGGCGGCGCCCACGGCAGGCCGCGCGGGTAGCGGCGGTCCTGGTGCGCCTTCGCCACCTCCTCCAGCAGCGCCAGGTCGCCGCTGGCCGCCACGTAGCCCGCCATCGTGTCACCCACCAGCACCGGCAGGCGTGGCTCCGTCAGCTGCTCCACGTCACCCCTGCGCGCCGCCACAACGGTATTCTGTAGGTTTCTCCAGTCTCCTGTACACGGTGAGCCCGAACTGCAACTACAGAAGTCCTGAGGTTGCTCAGGGATGTACGAGGTGTGCGAGAAATCTAATGAGACTGACAACACTGCAAGCAATCTGGCAACGCTGTGTATAGATCAGTGTGTTCTTCCATTCCAGACGCTCATCTCGAGTTTCAGAACTGTACAGCCGTCACACGATTTTTCTGAGCGCCATCAGTGCAGCGCAGTTTCTATCCTGTGTTATGGAAATGGAGCAGCGGAATTCAAAGCAACGTTATGTCATCGAGTTTTGTGTTGAACTTGAGGAGTCGGCGATGTGACCACTAAAACGTTGAAACCGGCCTATGGGGAACATTCCTTATGAAGAGCACAAGTTTCTAGCTGGCACAAGCCGGCCGAAGTGGCCGAGTGGTTCTAGGCGCTATAGTCTGGAACCGTGTGACTGCTACGTTCGCAGGTTCGAATCCTGCCTCGGGCATGGATGTGTGTGATGTCCTTACGTTACTTAGGTTTAAGTAGTTCTAAGTTCTAGCGGACTGATGACCACAGCAGTTGAGTCCCATAGTGCTCAGAGCCATTTGAACCATATTTTTAGCTGGCAAAAATTATTATTGGTGGTAATAAGTTCCTAACTGCTGAGGTCATCGTTTCCTCAAATTAGTTTTGGAAGGCCGAGATGAAAAACCGAAGCCGGCCGTTGTGGCCGTGCGGTTGTAGGCGCTTCAGTATGGAACCGTGTGACCGCTACGTTCGCAGGTTCGAATCCTGCCTCGGGCATGAATGTGTGTGGCGTCCTTAGGTTAGTTAGGTTTAAGTAGTTCTAAGTTATAGGGGACTGATGACCACAGATGTTAAGTCCCATAGTGCTCAGAGCCATTTGAACCATTTGAAAAACCGACGAAAATGCCGAAAGTGTGCGTGCTCTTGCGAGATCAGAAAGATGTTTACCAACAAGGGTGATGGGCAACATGTTAAACTCTTTAACCATACATCAAATATTGACCTAAGTCGCTGCAGTCATGGACTGTGCGGCTGGTCCCGGCGGAGGTTCGAGTCCTCCCTCGGGCATCGGTGTATGTGTTTGTCTTTACGATAATTTAGGTTAAGTAGTGTGTAAGCTTAGGGACTGATGACCTTAGCACTTAAGTCCGATAGGATTTCACACACATTTGAACATTTTTGAAATTTTGACCAAAGTTTTGCACGTCCAAAAGATCTGAGCCAAAATAGTGCTAGAAAACCTTGCAACTGAGCAGAAGAGCAATCGGAGAAACGTGTGCATTGATCTTCTTGAGAGGACTGCCAATGACCACGAATGGTTCAGTCGTGTGTTCACAAGTTATGAATTCTGGATTCATGGACAGTAAGGCGAGCTTCTCAGGGGATATCCTCCTGGCTCAGACTCCGCAGACAACGAGTGGTGTTCTCTACGACAGAACAGGAAGCCATTGGTGGAAGGGATGAGAACTTTGCTTCTTATTAACATTTGGGTGGACTCCACCTGCCGTTGTCCTGCTGTATGTGGTCTCCAGAAATTTTCCCTCAAGCAAAATGAATAGCCACTCGTGCATCTGGGAACGCTGAGCAAAGCCCAACGAAACTCCCAGAATTTCTAACAAAAAAGTCTGCACCTGAGAATGGGGCGACACTCGTTTCCCACACGTATCTCTTTGGCAGATACATCCTTAACTTTATGTTGGGGCTAGGAAACGGACTTGCAGATCCCTTATTTGAAAACCACTTAGGCCTTTTCTACGATCGGCTAGAGAAGACTGTGCAATAAGCCTTTCCCAAGTCTGAACAAAGGCTACCAAATATTGAGAGACGCATTCGGAGTCGTTTTTGGATTCGAATGGGTATTCTGAACCGAACTTCTGCTTCGTGAGGCTACTCTGGACTCTTCACTCGTACGTGTTTTCCCTTGACTTTTGCCCTTTGCCAAGTTTTGGAAGTTTCTCTTTGAACTTACGCGCATCCGCAGCGGCTAATTAGGAGTATGATGAGATCAGCCATTTGCAATCACATTACGTGGGCTCAGCCTAGCAACAGTTGGCAGTCGACACTGTTCGGCGATCTCCACTTGTCGGCATCCACCTCAATGGCAGTCATGGTAAGTTCCCATCTGCAATGCACACACCCACCTTCGGCAATCATGATATAGTGGGGGAAGAGGAGTTCATTCCGGATTTCTATTTTTAGCCTTCCAAACTTCATCTATGCGCTTCACGCTCTGGTATGCAACTTTTTCTGCAATTTAGTTCTTGCTTCAAAGGGGATTTTTCTCGTAACCATTCACGTTTGTTTCGCTATCTAGTTACGATCTGTTGTATGCTCTATTCGAACTCATACCATTATTTGTGTAATTTTAAAGTTTTGCGATCACAGTTGAAAGCGTAAGTCGTGACCTCTATGTTCAAATGGTTCAAATGGCTCTGAGCACTATGGGACTTAACAGCTGTGGTCATCAGTCCCCTACAACTTAGAACTACTTAAACCTAACCTAAGGACATCACACACATCCATGCCCGAGGTAGGATTCGCACCTGCGACCGTAGCAGTCGCACGGTTCCGGACTGCGCGCCTAGAACCGCGAGACCGCCGCGGCCGGCGACCTTTATGTGTCTTGGCTGGTGGCGAAAGTAGCAACCATTCATTTTCTTATCATTGTTCTATTTTAGTTATGTACATTCTTTCTCAAATACACTCCTGGAAATTGAAATAAGAACACCGTGAATTCATTGTCCCAGGAAGGGGAAACTTTATTGACACATTCCTGGGGTCAGATACATCACATGATCACACTGACAGAACCACAGGCACATAGACACAGGCAACAGAGCATGCACAATGTCGGCACTAGTACAGTGTATATCCACCTTTCGCAGCAATGCAGGCTGCTATTCTCCCATGGAGACGAGCGTAGAGATGCTGGATGTAGTCCTGTGGAACGGCTTGCCATGCCATTTCCACCTGGCGCCTCAGTTGGACCAGCGTTCGTGCTGGACGCGCAGACCGCGTGAGACGACGCTTCATCCAGTCCCAAACATGCTCAATGGGGGACAGATCCGGAGATCTTGCTGGCCAGGGTAGTTGACTTACACCTTCTAGAGCACGTTGGGTGGCACGGGATACATGCGGACGTGCATTGTCCTGTTGGAACAGCAAGTTCCCTTGCCGGTCTAGGAATGGTAGAACGATGGGTTCGATGATGGTTTGGATGTACCGTGCGCTATTCAGTGTCCCCTCGACGATCACCAGTGGTGTACGGCCAGTGTAGGAGATCGCTCCCCACACCATGATGCCGGATGTTGGCCCTGTGTGCCTCGGTCGTATGCAGTCCTGATTGTGGCGCTCACCTGCACGGCGCCAAACACACATACGACCATCATTGGCACCAAGGCAGAAGCGACTCTCATCGCTGAAGACGACACGTCTCCATTCGTCCCTCCATTCACGCCTGTCGCGACACCACTGGAGGCGGGCTGCACGATGTTGGGGCGTGAGCGGAAGACGGCCTAACGGTGTGCGGGACCGTAGCCCAGCTTCATGGAGACGGTTGCGAATGGTCCTCGCCGATACCCCAGTAGCAACAGTGTCCCTAATTTGCTGGGAAGTGGCGGTGCGGTCCCCTACGGCACTGCGTAGGATCCTACGGTCTTGGCGTGCATCCGTGCGTCGCTGCGGTCCGGTCCCAGGTCGACGGGCACGTGCACCTTCCGCCGACCACTGGCGACAACATCGATGTACTGTGGAGACCTCACGCCCCACGTGTTGAGCAATTCGGCGGTACGTCCACCCGGCCTCCCGCATGCCCACTATACGCCCTCGCTCAAAGTCCGTCAACTGCACATACGGTTCACGTCCACGCTGTCGCGGCATGCTACCAGTGTTAAAGACTGCGATGGAGTTCCGTATGCCACGGCAAACTGGCTGACACTGACGGCGGCGGTGCACAAATGCTGCGCAGCTAGCGCCATTCGACGGCCAACACCGCGGTTCCTGGTGTGTCCGCTGTGCCGTGCGTGTGATCATTGCTTGTACAGCCCTCTCGCAGTGTCCGGAGCAAGTATGGTGGGTCTGACACACCGGTGTCAATGTGTTCTTTTTTCCATTTCCAGGAGTGTAGTTTTATAACCTCAACGCTTATCTGTCATGAGTAATTTTTACACACTGTTTGAATAAATATAATTTTACCATTCTTCTAATAATTTCCGGGTATGCAGCCCGGGTATTCAGAAGTCACATAATTTGACCAGGTCAAATTCTATCGTTCACTTACCATTAAAGCAAATTATTCAAGTGAAACGCCCAGGTCCTCCATCCATAAGCTATAAGCGAGGTCCCTGATAAATTCATGAACTCCCCAAATAACGTTTCCCCCAGTGAGCTACAATTGATTTTTCAAGTAGCCTGTTAGCTTCATGAGGGTAATCCATTATTTTATGTGATCTGAGGTTATGGATTCAGCATCAGTTTAATCTGCATACCCATGGAGCACATGATAAGTAAGATTTTGTGTTCACAGCACACCTGGTTTCTGGCACAATCATCTTTGTATTCATTCTAAGCAGGCATATCTCTGACATGTTTAACATCTCTATGTGAAGTGACGGTGTAAGCATAATGTACAGTTAAAAGCACATGCAACAGGTAACTGTCTTTTCGAATCAACTTTCTTTGTAAGTATTCTTCAATCGCGCAAAATCATGTTTTTAACAGTAGCAGCGCCTCTTCTAAGAAACCAATTTCATCGCCACAGAAATACTAAACGTAACCTGCCTTCTACTTGGTCTGCTGCTGTGAAAAGACGTCTGGTCTACAGTCTACACGAACACCAGCGATGTGACAACACAATTCTCCAACTGAAGATGATTTTGTGAACCATCGAAAAGTGTAATGGGAAAAGAAACTAGTGACTCACCCAGTAAACTGTTCTACTTCTTGTAATTGCGTTTCATTTGATTTCTTACACAGTACTTACTGTACTGAAAATATCTGCACTACAGAACAAATACCGATGGAATGCACCGTGCCTCTTGCTTGGCCAGAAACTTATATTTTTCGCTCACAGTACTTGGTGTTGACATCAGCAACGACCATGAAACTCTTCAGCCTGAACTCCCACCAACAGTGCTCACTTCTTTCTCAGGTTTCGTTTCCTGGCAATGTTAAGAGTACGTTTACATTGATATACAGCATTATTGATATGTTTACTAATGGCTAATTTTCTGACTGGACCTCAGGCACCACTATACAAGTTGCTTACTTTGAGTTTGGTTTATCTCTTTCATTTCCACTAATAACGCAGGTCTACTTTATTACAAGTGACCTTTGTGTAAGCTACAAATTCTGGTCTCAATTTGAGACAACTGGCTACTGATGGTTATTAGTTTTTAAATTGTTAAAACAAATATTCATATTTATTATTTTTATTTCTTTACTAGGTCTGTTTTTATGGCTTTAATTTTGATGATTATATTATATGAATTGTATATTGTATTTATTGGCTCTTTAATTTTTTTGAGATCAGATTGCTGTTAGTTTTGCTTTTAGTTATAGGTTGGTGTTATCAATCTGAGAGTCTTCGGGCTGGTATATATTTAATTTTTTATACTTTGGTTTTAAGTTAATCTTTGGTATGAGTTTTATTTTATACCTGTGATTTTGCTGATACGCTTCACTTTCTTTTTAATTTGATTTTGATTTTTATTAAATTTTATTTCATATCTAAAGCTTTTTGACGTGTACTGGAAATACACACATTTGTGGTTCATCTTCTACTTCCTAAGAATGTTATAGAAGGTTAAATTTCTGGTAAAGTCGTTCTTACTGGGGTCTTATTGAAGTTAGTGGTTATAACACGTCTCTGTGTATTGAAAGCTATTTCCTTCTTACATCTGAACTATGCTTATTCTTTCGATTTTCTCTGTTACTGTCGTTGCTTGATTTACTTATTTTTGTCGACTTGATATGAAGTCTTTAATAATCTATTCTTTTGTACTCATACAAGTACAGTTATTGGCTGGTTTAGTACCTATGAAACAAAGAGTCTGTATAGGTCCACTACCTACAGTAATTGGGTAAGGCTTATAGAATATAGTATAATACTGTTTATCAAATATTATTTGTAAGTATTTGTATATACAGAAATTATTACTACATAAGATTGTAATTAATTTGATACCTTGTATGGCTCACTGCCATTCCTTTCTCAGATCTTCAGATATTGGTGTTCCTCTCCTTCCTTTAAATTTGGTTGGGTTGTTAAATTTGTTGAACAGAATCATTTCTTGTGTTTTGTTTAAACTTTCAATAATAAGTTCTCCTTCAATTTTAGAGGTGCTTGTACATTATACATATACTCTTATTTGTGTAATTTTCCTTATTACACTACTGTTTGTACTAGGTTATCTGGTTATTGTTGAGGATCATGTGATATTTGTACACTGATTACCTTTCAGTACTATTTTAGACAAAGGCTTAAGTTTTCTAATTAAAATATTATTTTGTGGGATTAATTATATGAAATTTCTAACCAAAGGCTAAGTATTAGTACTCTATTTGTTACCGAATTTTTATGTAGAATTTCTTTTTTAATTGATGTATCTATTATTTACTAAGTGACTAGAGCTTTTTATGCAGAAGAGCTTTTTAATTTAAATTAATATTTTATGGTTATAATTGTAATTTCCTGTTGAACCTGTCTCATTTTGATATTGTTTGTTGTATTTATGTCCTATTTATTTACTAGCCTTCCTCCACAACTTCAGCTATGTAATCAAAAGTATCCAGACATTTGGCTGAAAACGACTTACAAGGTCGTGGCGCCATCCATCGGTAATGCTGGAATTCAATTTGGCGTTGGCCTACCCTTAGCCTTGATGACAGCTTCCACTCTCGCAGGCATACGTTCAGTCAGGTGCTGGAAGGTTTCTTGGGGATTCACAGCCCATTCTTCACGGACTGCTGCACTGAGGAGAGGTATTGATTTCAGTTTGTGAGGCTTGGCACGAAGTTGGCGTTCCAAAACATACCAAAAGTGTTCTATAGGATACAGGTCAGGACTCTGTGCAGGCCAGCCCATTACAGGGATGTTACTGTCGTGTAACCACTCCGCCACAGGCCGTGCATTATTAACAGGCGCTCGATCGTGTTGAAAGATGCAATCGCCATCCCCGAATTGCTCTTCAATAGTGGGAAGCAAGAAGGTGCTTAAAACATCAATGTAGGCCTGTGCTGTGATAGTGCCACGGAAAACAACAAGGGGTGCAATCTCCCTCCATGAAAAACACGACCACACCATAACACCACCGCCTCCCAATTTTACTGTTGGGACTACATACGCTGACAGATGACATCGCCACTTTGTGTACCGTGATTTGTCACTCCGCACAACGTTTTTGCACTGTTACTCGTCCAATGTTTACGCTCCTTACACCAAACGAGGGGTCATTTGGCATTTCCCTGCGTGATGTGTGGCTTGTTAGCAGCCGCTCGACCATGAAATCCAAGTTTTCTCATCTCTCACCTGACTGTCATAGTACTTTCAGCGGATCCTGGTGCAGTATGAAATTCCTGTGTGATGGTCTGGATAGATGTCTGGCTATTACACATTACGACCCTCTTCAACTATCGACAGTCTCTGTCAGTCAACAGACGAGGAAGGCCTGTACGCTTTTGTGCTGTACGTGTCCCTTCACTTTTCCACTTCACTATCAGATCGGAAAGAGTGGACCTAGAGATGTGCTGTGTCCCATCGATCGTGAACGGATGTTTAAACTCACTTAAATCTTGATAACCTGCCAATGGAGCAGCAGTAACCGATCTAACAACTGCGCCAGACACTTGCTGTCTTATATAAGCGTTGCCGACCGCAACGCCGTATTCTGCCTGTTTACATATCTCTCTGTTTGGACACGCATGCCTATACCAGTTTCTTTGGCGCTTCAGTGCATTATTAGCAATTGATCTGTCACAGCCATCGGTGATCAAATAGCTCTGAGGAGGCCTGTTTGTATACTCTCTTTTTTGACTCTGCAGAGAGTAACAGGGTGAGTTTAGAAGTGAACAGGGTTTGCAACATTCATTCTAGGGAACAATCTTGCCCTTAAAGTAGTAAAGGAGTTTTGCTATTTGGGGAGCAAAATAACTGATGATGGTCGAAGTAGAGAGTATATAAAATGTAGACTGGCAATGGCAAGGAAAGCGTTTCTGAAGAAGAGAAATTTGTTAACATCGAGTATAGATTTAAATGTCAGGAAGTCATTTCTGAAAGTATTTGTATGGAGTTTAGCCATGAATGGAAGTGAAACATGGACAACAAATAGTTTGGACAAGAAGAGAATAGAAGCTTTCGAAATGTGGTGCTACAGAAGAATGTTGAAGATTAGGTGGGTAGATCACGTAACTAATGAGGAGGTATTGAATAGGATTGGGGAGAAGAGAAGTTTGTGGCACAACTTGACTAGAAGAAGGGATCGGTTGGTAGGACATGTCCTGAGGCATCAAGGGATCACAAATTTAGCATTGGAGGGCAGCGTGGAGGGTAGAAATCGTAGAGGGAGACTAAGAGATGAATACACTAAGCAATTCAGAAGGATGTAGGCTGCAGTAGGTACTGGGAGATGAAGGAGCTTGCACAGGATAGATTAGCATGGAGAGCTGCATCAAACCAGTCTCAGGACTGAAGACCACAACAACAACAACAATATTATTTTATTGAAAGGTGCTCCACCTTAGAATATTTGCTTGAAATTTACGCTGCCGCAGTATTGCGTACCGTGAAAGAGTCAGGTGCTACAGCGTGATGCAACTGGAATAAGAGCGGGAAACGGAAGACAGCGGATGCCGGAACGGAACTCACGTGGTGTGATATGCGGTATGGCGCGACGCCCGGAAAGTGCGCGTCTGATCCTGCGCTACGGTCTGCAGTCACGAGATCCTGAGTCAGCGCGGAGCCGCCTCTCTGTCGCCATTCGAATGGGGTCATGTTATGGGCCTAATGGAAGCTGGATGGACGTATCAACGGATTGCTGCACATGCTGGACACAATGTATCAATGGTGTGTTGCTGTTTTCAATAGTGGTCTGTGGAACATTTCAGGTTCCGGACGTTTGTGTATTACAAATACACGTCAAGATGGACGCCCTGTGCAGGCCGTGGTGTCTGACCAAACATCATGCAAGGACGAAATTTGGGCACATGTTGGACAAGTTGTGTCTCAGGCTACTGGGAACCATTTGCCTGCGGTAGAATTTAAACTACATGTGCTTGTGACCAGGCTATCACTGCTACTGGCTGTCGTTACTACTCTGTGGTCGTAAAAGAATTGGTTGGAGAGTGGAATGGCGCTCTGCTGTCTTCAATAATGAGAGTAGGTTCTGTCTGTAGGTGAGTGATGGACGTTGAGGTGTATGGTGTAGACGTGGTGAGCAATCAATTCCAGAGTGTATTCGCTCAAAACACACAGGTATCATATTGCGCCTCAAGGTGAAAGAGAATCATTTAAAACTCTCCGTCACATCTGGTGTTTCTGCAGGTTAATGTAACCAGTGCCCATTACATTGCACAGGCTGTTATGACGGCGCTACTACCAGTTCATTTACAAAACGGTAGTGTACTGTTTCAGCATGTCATTGTTCGACCACGTACGGCTACAACGTCCTCTGGCTGCACGAAAAGTATTATTCAACATGGTGGCGTTGTTGTCAGGGTTTCCCCGAGCCATAATCCGTTGGTAGCGGTCACCCACTGCAGTAGTAGCCCTTGGGCGGCCTGAGCGAAGCATCTCATTGACAGTTCCTGTCTCTCTGTATCTCCTCCACGTCCGAATAGCATCGCTTTGGTTCGCCCTGAGACGCCTGGACACTTCCCTTGTTGAGATCCCTTCCTGGCATAAGGTAACAATGCGGACGTGATCTAACCGCGGTACTGACCGTCTAGCCATGGTTGAACTGCAGACAACACGGGCCTTGTACCTCCTTCCTGGTGGAATGACAGACTGATCGGCTGTCGGACCCCCTCCGTGTAATAGGCGCTACTCATGAATGTTTGTTTATACCTTTGGGCGGGTTGAGTGACACTCTGAAAAGTCAAAGGGACTGTGTCTGTGATACAATATCCACAGTCAACGTCTATCTACAGGAGTTCTGGGAACTGGGGTGATGCAAAACTTATTTTGTTGTAAATGTGTTTCACTAAATGTGTTTGCCTCTGTAAGTTACGAAGTAATAGTCGACAGAAATATTTATTGCGGTAGGTCACCATTGTCTGCGGGGTTATGAAAATAGTTTATTGTGTTATTATCCAAAGAGTTACAGCAAAAAGATACAGTTTTTTAAATGGAACAATAGCTGTTTCTATCATGCACTGGAATCAGTAACACCAGCTGTGTATACATCAATTTAAATTACATTCGTATCACTTTTAGTTTGGGAGCTACAACCCTTCAAAGTTTCAGGGGCAGATGCCACACGCTGTACATTATACGTGGCTGTGTGGTGGGTGATGGATGTTCTGGCGATGGGAAGCTGATTTAAATGAGATGTTCAAATGTGTGCCTATGTTTCTGAATGCACAATGCAATGCGCCTTCTAAAGGGTCTGCGAACGCTCTAACATCACTGGTGTTACGGAGCTACATGCGTCCTCAATGCGCTGATTTATATCATCTGGGGATGTGGGCTCAGTGACATAAACACGATCCTTTAGGTATCCCCACAAAAGGAAATTTAATGGTGTTAAATTGGGCGACCTTGCGGACCATGAATGAGGACCATGGCGCCCCATCCACCTTCCTGCAAACCTGTTGTTTAGTTCTTCCACAACAGCACAGACAAAATGGGCTTTGTGATCATTGTGATGCATCCACATTTGGACTCTCGTGTGTAGACAGACATGTTCAAGGAGACCACCCAAACTAATGGTTCAAATGGCTCTGAGCACTACGGGACTTAACTTCTGAGGTCATCAGTCCCATAGAACTTAGAACTACTTAAACCTAACTAACCTAAGGACATCAAACACATCCATGCCCGAGGCAGGATTCGAACCTGCGACCGTAGCGGTCGCGCGGTTCCAGACTGTAGCGCCTAGGACCGCTCGGTCACTCCGGCCGGCCCACCCAAACTGTCGACTATAAACGCAAGATATAACTCACCTGTCAGTGTACCTGTGAAGTACTGTGGACCGATTATTTCATCCCCAAGGATTCCACACCATACATTAATAGACCACCTACGTTGACGGTCGACAGGTCGTACCCACCGAGGATTGTCTGCGGCTCAGTAGAGCACGTTATGGGGTTTCACTGCACCATAAGTTGTGAATGTGGACTCATCAGCCGGCCGAAGTGGCCGTGCGGTTAAAGGCGCTGCAGTCTGGAACCGCAAGACCGCTACGGTCGCAGGTTCGAATCCTGCCTCGGGCATGGATGTTTGTGATGTCCTTAGGTTAGTTAGGTTTAACTAGTTCTAAGTTCTAGGGGACTAATGACCTCAGCAGTTGAGTCCCATAGTGCTCAGAGCCATTTGAACCATTTTTTGGACTCATCAAAGAACATAACACCTTGTAAAGACTCCAGCGTGAAATTACACATGGCCCATTCACAGAATATAACTCTCGCACGGAAATCGTTCCCATACAGCTCCTGGGTCAGTGACAGGCGGTACGGGTGAAATCTGTGGCACTGTACCATACGCCACACAGATGTGAGACTGACACCAGCGACTGCAGCAACGGCTCGTAAGCTGATATGAGGATCGTGGTGTACTGCACTTAAAACAAGCACCTCCGTCTCCTCACTTCTTGCAGTTCTTCGTCTGTTACTGCCGCGCATTACTAAGCGGCCTGTTTCCCGAAGTCGTTGTTCGGCACTTAAGGACGTAATGGCTGCCGGAGCTCTTTGCCTAGGATATCTCACGGCATACGCCATGGCTGCTTCAGTGGCATCGTGTCGGCACTCGCCGAGCATCAGCAACATGTCAACATACTCGTTGTTCGTGTATGCCATCTTCAACCGATGTCAGTAACTGTGGTATATATTGAGCCCCGTTTGTTTGCGTGGCTCTAACTGTCGGGTATAGGTCCGTGTGTGGCGACAGTCGGCAGTCTAACAGCACATCGAGGAAGCTACTCGCTCCATGACACTGGCGACGTTACAACTCGGCCGCACCACATTTAGAAGGCGCATTGCGTTATGCGCAGCATGCGTGGTATCTGCCCCTGAAACGTTGAATGGGTTGTAGCTCCCAAACTAAAAGTGATAGGAATGTAATTTAAATAGATGTATACACAGCTGGTGTTACAGATTCCAGTGCATGATAGAAATAACTATTGATCCGTTAAAAAAATTGCATCTTTTTGCTGTAACTCTTTGGATAATAAAACAATAAACTATGTTCATAGCCCCACAGACAGTGTAACATTTCTTAAGGTGACCTACCGCAATAAATATTTCCGTCGCCTGTTACTTCGTAACTTACAGAGGCAAACACATTTAGTGAAACACCCTGTATATATACAGTCACTATACACACACACACACACACACACACACACACACATATATATATATATATATATATATATATATATATATATATATATGTGTGTGTGTGTGTGTGTGTGTGTGTGGTGACTGTTAGACACCATTTTGATCCAGCAGCCATGATGAATTAAGACACAAAGGAATTACAGACATTGACTGTGAGCGGGTCGTTGATAGAAATCAATGGGTTAAGTTGAAAACATATGGCAGACTGGAAATCGAACGCGGGTCTCCTGCTTACTAGGAAGATGTTCTGGCCACTGAGCCATCTGAACACCAGGCTTGAGCCTTTACGGGCATTGGCGAAACGCTGCGACTGGTGAGAATAATGGGCAAGGGGCCCTACATCTGTAGTAGGCGGATAAGTTGAGAATTTGGGAGCGATGGGAGGTGTGCTACGATATTCCGCGCAGTTCCAATACCCACTACGTCTGGATGGCTCAGTGTCGGAGCATATGACTAGTGAGTAGGAGATGTCGGTTCAAATCTCAGCCTGGCACAAATTTTCAACTTTACCCTTCGATTTCTATCACTGCCCGCTTGCAGTCGATGTCTGTAATTCCTTTGAGGCAATACTGTTATTTGAAAAAAGTAAACATTTTGGTACATAAAATAATCAGTCTCATTACTTTCTTGACACACCTCACATGCTCTCACATTGATGAACCACCAGTCACGTCACTTTTCAGTAATATAACCTTCTCCTTGAGGATGTTACTTGTTTACTAATGTAAGCGGACGGTGGGTGTGGCCGTACACGTGGCTGTGCAGCTGCAGCTCGTTGCCCTCTACGAGGTACACCCTGGAGACAGCGGCGTTCGTGTAGCGGCGCAGCTTGTCCACCGCCTCGTCGAGCAGCGTCAGCAGGTCCTGCTTGGAGAGCCCCTGGGGCTGGTGCAGCAGCTCGGGCAGCGCGCCCAGCATGGCGGCGGTGCGGCCCTCCTCCTTGCGGTTTCTCAGCAGCGTCCGCCGCGGCGGCGCCGCCATCACCCGCTGCACGTACGGGTCGATGCCGTACCCCGTGCGCCGGCGCGAGATCCTGCAACCGCACCGCTTCTGCACCCACCGACCAGCTCAGGGACACTGCGATTGTGACAAGAGATAGAAAATTTTGATGTGATACCATAAGACTATGCCGGCCGTTGGTGGCCGAGCGGTTCTAGGCGCTTCAGCCTGGAACCGCGCGACCGCTACGATCGCAGGTTCGAATCCTGCCTCGGGCACGGATGTGTGTGATGTCCTTAGGTTAGTTCGGTTTAAGTAGTTCTAAGGTCTAGGGGACTGATGACCTGACATGTTAAGTCCCATAGTGCTCAGAGCCGTCTGAACCATTTGAACCATAAGTCTATTTTAAACTCTCTCGGGCATGCAGTCGGATTCATTGACCGTTGCAGAACGAATTTTCCACGGCGTAACGTGCCATCATCATGAGGTTACTCCTGCTGACTCACATCCTGGACACTCAAGACGAGACACGTTATTCTACAAGCAAAACTAAAAAAGAAGTTCATCACTACTGGCCATTTAAATTGCTACACCAAGAAGAAATGCAGATGATAAACGGGTATTCATTGGACAAATATATTATACTAGAACTGACGTGCGATTACATTTTCACGCAATTTGGGTGCATAGATCCTGAGAAATCAGTACCCAGAACAACCGCCTCTGGCCGTAATAACTGCCTTGATACGCCTAGGCATTCAGTCAAACAGAGTTTGGATAGCTGCACATGTACAGCTGCCCATGCAGCTTCAACACGGTACCACAGTTCATCAAGAGTAGTGACTGGCGTATTGTGACGACCCAGTTGCTCTGCCAACATTGACCAGACGTTTTCAGTTGGTGAGAGATCTGGAGGATGTGCTAGTCAGGGCGGCATTCGAACATTCTCTGTATCCAGAAAAGCCCGTACAGAACCTGCAACATGCGCTCGTGCATTATCCTGCCGAAATGCAGGGTTTCGCAGGGATAGAATGAAGGGTAGAGCCACGGGTCGTAACACATCTGAAATGTACCGTCCACTGTTCAAAGTGCCGTCAATGCGAACAAGAGGTGACCGAGACGTGTAACCAATGGCACCCCATACCATCACGCCGGGTGATACGCCAGTATGACGATGACGAATACACGCTTCCAATGTGCGTTCACGGCGATGTCGCCAAACACGGATGCGACCATTATGATGCTGTAAACAGAACCTGGATTCATCTGAAAAAAATTACGTTTTGCCATTCGTGCACCCAGGTTCGTCGTTGAGTACACAGTCGCAAGCGCTCCTGTCTGTGATGCAGCGTCAAGGGTAACCGCAGCCATGGTCTTCGAGCTGATAGTCCATGTTGCTGCAAAGGTCGTCGAACTGTTCGTGCAGATAGTTGTTGTCTTGCAAACGTCCCCATCTGTTGACTCAGGGATCGAGACGTGGCTGCACGATCCGTTACAGCCAAGCGGATAAGATGCCTGTCATCTCGACTGCTAGTGATACGAGGCCATTGGGATCCAGCACGGCGTTCCTAATTATACTCCTGAACCCACCAATTCCATATTCTGCTAGCAGTCATTGGATCTCGACCAATGCGAGCAGCAATGTTGCGATACGATAAACCGCAATCGCGATAGGCTACAATCTGACCTTTATCAAAGTCGGAAACGTGATGGTACGCATTTCTCCTCCTTACACGGGGCATCACAACAGCGTTTCACCAGGCAACGCCGGTCAACTGTTGTTTGTGTATGAGAAATCGGTTGGAAACTTTCCTCATGTCAGCACGTTGTAGGTATCGCCACTGGCGCCAACGTTGTGTGAATGCTCTGAAAAGCTAATCATTTGCATATCACAGCATGTTCTTCCTGTCGGTTAAATGTCGCGTCTGTAGCACGTCATCTTCGTGGTGTAGCAATTTTAATGGCCAGTAGTGTATAAACATAGGTCCGCAAATGTTTAGTTACGGAGTTACGGCTAGTAAAAGATTTTTGCCTGAAACTTAGTAACTTCGTTAATATGAAGCCATAGCAAAACCGTATGAGGCTAAAGTAAAGCTATATTTCCATTTATTTTGTCCTATTGATCTGGTGAATCCAATTAAAAACATGGCCCAGACGTGTATCTGCAGTAGTTTCCCGGAACATCCAGACCATCAAAGAAGTAATTTCGTAAAATTTTTAACTTATTAACTACTTGGCCAATTTGTTTTTTAAATTCTAGACAATTTCACAAAGTTTTCAACAGAAGTTGTAGAGAATTTAATTTTAGAAAAATGATAGCAATAACGTTAACCGAAACTGTATGAATATTTCAGATAATTCGCTTTTATTAATACCATAGCACACATGAATTCATGTTAAACCGGAAAAAACAAAGCCCAGTGTTAATGACGTTGTACAGTTGCATGGGGGCTTAATTAAATAAAATGCAAATATTTTTAATTTTAGTCGCTGTATGTCCGGCTACGAAGTCTCGTAACCGGTTGGCCCTGACTGGTATTAGTACGCAATCTGACTGCATAGAATAACAACAAAGAATGAAAGAAAATTTCCGTTAACACAATTAATTAACTAAGTCCCCAGCAACTATGAAAGCTACGAAACAACAAGGCACAAGTGTAGCTGTTCTGTGTGTGGAAGTGTGATTCAACGTACACATCTGGCACGGTTCTTCCTCAAAAAGACAAGGTATTTTAAATACCATTTACACTGAATTAATTAAATAAATCTGAAATACTATACTTACACGTAGAAACCAGAATTACACTCTAATACATGAACACAAGCCAGATGCTTTGTTGACTGAACCTGTGACCAAGAGGCATTATTGTTTAAGACATTTGAAATAAAAATAAAAAAAAATTATTACCTTCATATATATTGACGAAACATACACTCTGAGTATTACAACATCCGCAATCGAGCAGCATCGGCTATCTACCCCATCAGAACAACTGCATACAACATGCTCACAACTAGTCACGGCTACATCGGAACTCCTACTGCCCACTTCTCAATAATCACTCTCCACGACGACTTCTCGACAAGCACTCTCCACTACCACATCTCAACAAGCACTCTCCACTACCACATCTCAACAAGCACTGCCAGTGGAGGCGGCTGAATAATACTGTCTGGCGCAATCTCTGGCGCTGTGACTCAGTGTAGCCACCTTTCATATGCCCTCCTCCACGGGCTGGAATTTGATGGTATTTTTGCCAGCATTGGTGGTGAAAATACCACCAAATTCGTCCAAAAAATACAGACAAAAATTAAAAAGTAATATTAATAAGTAAATATCACATAACTAAATAAATTTTGCCTTTGCACTGACCCTTCAATAACGTAATATATAAAATACAGTAAGGAATACAAATGCTTGCATACATATGATTTTACATAATAGTTTACACAAGTATAATGTGGTTAAACAATTCAATCAATAGCGTCAGCAATGACGAATAGGTGCAGGCAAGAGTCTCATAACATCTCATAAACAGTAAACACACAAAAAATAAGTTTATACAAATCTTCACATAAAATCCTTTCAATAGTTCAATAAACATGTAGAACTCCTCAGAGTAGTTGACAGTTCCAGCAGTAGCACCCAGCAATGATCAACAGGTGCAAATAGCAGTCTCATAACATTTCATCAGCAGTATTTAAACAGCTTCAACAGTGGCACCCAAAAATGGCGAGCAGGTGCAGACACCAACAAGTGACATTATCTCAGTAGAAGCAGTCCATTAGTGGCACCCAGTAATTTTGAACAGGTGCAGACACCAACAAGTGACATCATTTCAGCAGACGCAGTCCATCAGTGGCACCCAGCATTGATGAGCAGTCGCAGACACCAACAAGTGACATTATCTCAGTAGAAGCAGTCCATTAGTGGCACTCAGTAATGTTGAACAGGTGCAGACACCAACAAGTGACATCATTTCAGTAGAAGCAGTCCATCAGTGCACCCAGTAATGTTGAGCAGGTGCAGACACCAACAAGTGACATCACTTCAGTAGAAGCAGTCCATCAGTGGCACCCAGCATTGTTGAGCAGGTGCAGACACCAACAAGTGACATTATCTCAGTAGAAGCAGTCCATTAGTGGCACCCAGTAATGTTGAACAGGTGCAGACACCAACAAGTGACATCATTTCAGCAGAAGCAGTTCCATCAGTGGCACCCAGCAATGTTGAACAGGTGCAGACACCAACAAGTGACATCATTTCAGTAGAAGCAGTCCATCAGTGGCACCCAGTAATGTTGTGCAGGTGCACACACCAACAAGTGACATTTCAGCAGAAGCAATTCCAGTAGTGGCACCCAACAATGTTAAGCAGGTGCAGACAGCAACAAGTGGCATCATTTCAGTAGGAGCAGCCCCTCAGTGGCACCCAGCATTTTGAACAGGTGCGGACACCAACAAGTGACATTATCTCAGTAGAAGCAGTCCATCAGTGGCGCCCAGTAATGTTGAACAGGTGCAGACACTAACAAGTGACATCATTTCAGTAGAAGCAGTCCATCAGTGGCACCTAGCAACATTGAGCAGGTGCAGACACCAACAAGTGACATTATTTCAGTAGAAGCAGTCCATCAGTAGCACCCAGCATTGTTGAGCAGGTGCAGACACCAACAAGTGACATTATTTCAGTAGAAGCAGTCCATCATTGCACCCAGTAATGTTGAGCAGGTGCAGACACCAACAAGTGACATCATTTCAGTAGAAACAGTCCATCAGTGGCACCAAGTAATGTTGAACAGGTGCAGACACCAACAAGTGACATCATTTCAGCAGAAGCAGTTCCATCAGTGGCACCCAGCAATGTTGAACAGGTGCAGACACCAACAAGTGACCTCATTTCAGTAGAAGCAGTCCATCAGTGGCACCCAGTAATGTTGAGCAGGTGCAGACACCAACAAGTGACATCATTTCAGTAGAAGCAGTCCATCAGTGGCACCCAGTAATGTCGAGCAGGTGCAGACACCAACAAGTGACATTATTTCAGTAGAAGCAGTCCATCAGTAGCACCCAGCATTGTTGAGAAGGTGCAGACACCAACAAGTGACATTATTTCAGTAGAAGCAGTCCATCAGTGCACCCAGTAATGTTGAGCAGGTGCAAGTAACAGTCCACAATATTCACTATCACTAATCAGACGGTTCATTAGAGTTCATCAGCAGAAATTAAACATTTCCAAGTGGCACCCATCAATGTTGAACAAGTGCAGGTAACAGTCCATAATATTCACTATCACTAATCAGACAGTTCATCAGAGTTCATTAGCAGAAATTAATCATTTCCAAGTGGCACCCATGAATGATGATAGGTGCAAGCACGAACAACAGTTTGAATGCACACAAATTGCTTTTACAAAATTATTATCAATGCTCTTACACTAAACATACAAAATTTAATAAACACACAATTGATATCAGATAATTGTCATATTAACTATTACAAATACACAAATACCAGTAAACCTATAATAATTATGGGTGTCAGTGCAAGCCACAACAAACAAGTAAAATAATATTTAGGAGATAGGTCGGTACCAATTATTTGGGATTAGGAAAGGAAAACACACGAAATACACTCACTCATCTTTCATCCACATTAAGTACTACTGTGTAATTGAATAGTGTTAACTGTGTAAATGCAATTCTGTCCAAAATTTTATGTTCAACTTGTGTATCAAGTAGTAGTGGCAGCAATGTATAACAGTCAATAATAGTTAGTCAACGTCATAGTCTTTGCAAAAACAGACATAATGTCTTATGGGACAACCGCAATCAGTGATTTTATAATGTTACTTAAAATCCGTCTTGATTGCAAATTTTTTTTTATTATTCATATGACCGGTTTCGGTTCATTCAGAACCATCTTCAGATCTGATATTTAAGTTACAGGAGTAACCCGTCCAATTCAGCAACTTTCACATGCTACGTCACATAAAATTTTATGTGACGTAGCATGTGAAAGTTGCTGAATTGGACAGGTTACTCCTGTAACTTAAATATCAGATCTGAAGATGGTTCTGAATGAACCGAAACCGGTCATATGAATAATAAAAAAAAATTTGCAATCAAGACGGATTTTAAGTAACATTATAACGTCATAGTCGTCATGTCAAAACCAATGTTTGCCAAGCCAAATCAAAATGTACGGTTGCTGAACAACTGTCAGTGTGCCAAGATATGCAATTACTTCCTCTCTCCAAAAAAAAAATATATACTGCTTATTGATTTAACAAAGTGTGTGTGTAGACAATCTTCCTTCCACTTGAGTGTTCTAGTCTGCTATCTTCATCCTCCTTGTTCCATATAGACCAAGAAAAAAAAAAAATGTTCCTCACTTACTTCACCTCTTATCCACCAAAACTCCAATAATCATCAGCATCATATAAACTCAATACTTCAATAATACCTCTTACATCGATACATATAAACCTTATCATCAATATCATTTACCTTACCTCTTGTCCACCAAAACTCCAATAATCATCAACTTCACACAATCTCAATACCTCAATAATACCTCTTCAATACGTCGATACATATAAACCTTATTACCAATATCATTTCACTTCCATAACAACTCTTTCCTCTAGTCAGTCTCCTCGAACAAGTACAGACAAAATCCTAGTGCAAACTTCAATTTATCATCCCATGCAATCCGAAGACACAATGTCCGCACCCAACCTCTGTGTAGTCCACCTGACGCACATCTTCTACTTGTTATGAATTATAAAATACATTTTGGTTACCTTGTCCATCATTAAATAAAAGAAATGCATACATGACCTCTAACAGCCTTCAGTTTGAATAACTTTCAGTAAGGAGGTGCGAGTACGTAGTACGAAAGATCACATAAGACTTTGAATGAATAAATCGTAACATTTCACAGTGTGTACACCACTTCAAGAATCATGGCAAAACAGAAGCAAACATGTGGAGTGTTTCTTGTGTCAAGTGTCACTTACTTTTTCAATTGCTCACGAAGAATGCAGTGTAATAACTGTCAATGGTCTAAACCTAGTGTTGGTATTTCATGTCGTTAGCTTCGTTTCTACTAGCATAAATTTATACAGCTTCCATAAAACCTCCAGCTCATGTGACTTCAATGAAGTTTCTTGTACCAATGTCGTTCGTAGAATTACAGCAGTTCATTTTCTTATCTTAAAATATAAGGCACTAAGCGTAAGCAAAACATGCAACAGCGAGTAAATATACCAGTGGAGAACAGAATGTCAACAAGTGGATGCAGCACAATTCCTACAACGAGGCTCTGCCAAGCGAACAATCTATAATTAATACCATAGTGTGACCTAAACTCCATGTTCGTACACTGTATATCAGCATTTTTATACACCAAATTAAAGAGTAGTTATGACAACAAAACAGAAATGTAAATATGCAATCCATAAGCAAGGCAGCAAATATGTTATCTTACATAATAAACAGGTCATTAGCATCATATCAGCATAAGCAAATAAATGTTCATATGTAATCTTAATAAGTAAACATGAAGGCGCAAGCAGATAAATCACCAAGAATAACTTACATACATAACCATATCAGCACGACTAATCAGGTGACAATTATAATTTAAATAAATAAGCACAGCAGGCACATAATTAAAAAAAATGTGACATCAGTAAAAAAGCAGTGCAGCCAAGCGATGCATAATATATATAATTAACAACCCTGTATATTAATCAATCATTGTCAAAATCAGTTAACACAAAGTATAAATCACGTAATTGCGAGCAGCAAATTACGTCTAAAGTACGTACCTAAGGGGAAATATGTTACCTGAAAAATAAACTCAATTAATAGTTACCTTTTTAGTTTATTAGTTTCTTCTTCGAAATTATATTCTTCCTGAAAGTTTTCTCGATAGCAAGTCCTCTTAACGTCGGACACACACAGAATTTACCTGAAGTTCTTAAATATTTCATACAGCTGTATCCTGAAAAATACTGAACGTTAATAAAATAATTTATCAAGTCACTATAGCTTTATACTGATTTTCTTCGGAGAAATTAGACTGTATATTTGTTTACGGCTGTCAGTGCATTCGCACTGAGCGCTCGATCAGCTGTAGGTACGCGTGACGTAGGAAGTAATTGTTTGCGGTCAACGACTGCCTTGTGCGGCGTGCAGACTTGACTGTTGCTTTGAGTATGTGGCGCCGCCGGAAGACGGCGCGGTATCCTTGTATTCTCTGCATGTCTACGTATAACTGTTGGTTTCTCGAAAGTATGTCATTCCACAAAAACTTTAACGTTCGATATGTGATGTATTCCCTTAGAGGGCCGAGATTTAAGAGTTTCTACTTCGACAGTGTTATCATGAATAATTTTGCGAACTCTATATGGACCGTTATAAAGCAGAAAAAATTTGCGACACAAGCCTTTTCCTTTGTGAGACAAACGGTGAGACTTAATTAACACCTTTTGACCAACTGACAAGGTTTTTAAACGACCAGGACGTTTAGCTGATTTCTCTCTTCCAGCAGCCGCAGATGCAATGTTTTGTAGAGCCAGAATGACAACTTCAGAATGCCATAGTTTCCGTGTAGGCGGAAAAGGAACGATTTCAGAAATGCGATTTGTCGGTGCTTTGTTTTTTAATATCAATATAGGCGGCAAAGAAGTTGAATCATTAGGGAGCTCATTCAGAATGATTTGAAAAATATGAAGATACTGATCCCAAGTTCTGTGATTCTGATGACAATAAAGTCGACACAATTTATCGATTTCCTTCATCCATCTCTCTGAAGCGTTAGATTGAGGGTGAAAAAGTGAAATGAAAATTGGTTTAATCTTACGACGCCGTAGAGTACGAAGCCAAATTTTAGAGCAAAACTGTGATCCATTATCTGATATAACCTTATCAACATGGCCCACTTCTTTAAGAAAATGATGAAAACGTTAGATACTGAACGAGCTGTTGCTTTGCGTAAAGGTGTAAAACACACATATTTTGATGTCAATTCCACTGCTACCAAAATGTACGCAAAACCATTAGTAGAACGAACCACTGGACCGAACAAATCGACTGCAGCCATCTCCTTTAATTTCGCTGGAATGGTAGGAAACAACGGTGCTCTGTGAGAAATAGTTGGCGGCTTAGCCTTTTGACATAATTTGCATTTGGCAAGAACAGATCGGCAATAGTTTTCTGCACTACAACGCCGTTATCTTCTATCTCTTGAAATAAGTGTGCACCTAGGCCTTTGTATGATGTTTGTCGCCAAACAAAAATCTTTAGATAAATCCGGATGTGAAAGAAGTGGAGCAACAACTAAAGCATCACGAAGTTGTTCAAATTCTGATTGACCTTCCTCATCCCAACACCAATTAGAATTCTTTCCAGATAGTTCACATAAACGAGGTGTGGCCAAATTGTTCAATCTAAGAAAATTACAGACACCAAGGAAACCACGAACATCATGTTTTGTAGTAGGAACAGCATAATTACGAATAACGTCTAATTTCTCTGGATCAGGAAGAATACCTTCTGTAGAAATAATATGGCCAAGAAATTTCACCTGAGAACGACCAAATTCAGATTTTTCCAAGTTCACTGTAATGCCAGCTCTTGCAAAAATACGTAATAATGAATCCAAAATTTTGTTGTGCTCACTCCAAGAACGTTTAGCAATAAGAATATCGTCAACATATGAAGTAATATTGTCACGAAGATAAACAGGTAAAATTTCGTTTAAACTATGAATGAATACTGCTGAAGGTACAGTTAGTCCAAACGGTAATTTCCGAAATTACTTTTGGGTAAAATAGTCATATCCGGTTATTCTTTACTGACTCTCTAGATAGATTGATAGTCGAAGAGTTGTTTTGATAGATACAAAGAATAGTAAAAGAGTAGGCAGCAGTGCAGAAAACTAAAAGAAAAATAGCACTACTACAGCTCGGGGCCCTGTGCACGCTACGACACATATTCACTTGGTGTAGCGAATCCCCTGAGGACATAAATAGCCGCACATAAATTTCAGTTTGTGACTTAGTGGCCACAAATTGATCTAACCATGAACATGGATATATGTCATTCTTAGAATTGCGAAAGATCTTAAATTTCCGAACAGTTAAAAAGTGTTTATAATCAAAGTTTTCGCCTCGTGGCGACAAAGACCTACCGCGTCTGTCCCAGTCCCAATGTCGATTATTGTCCGGTTCGTGAGCCTGGCGCTCTCTTGTTGCATCTCGTAAATGAAATAAATTATTTTCTTCAAAGCCCTCTGCTATCTGTGATTCTAAATTTCTTCTGCTGTCTTTTCCTACGATTTCGCCTTCAATTTGTTTGACTTGCTTTTGTAATGCCTCAGATTCCCTTTTAACGCGTTCATTAAATTTTCCCTGATTTTCAACATGTTTATTTATGTTCTGGTACTCTTCGGTTTCTGCAAATGGCAATGGAGCTGTGTCATCTGAATCTCTGTCCCCATTTAAACTAAGACTTGTCAATTTATCTGCAATCTCCTCAACTCTTTCCGATAAGTCACCTATTTGTTCTTTCTGTTTATTTACGTCTTCCGTAAGTGTCGCGACTCGTATTTCAGTATTGACAGATTTAGTAGTTAACTGTTCATATTGTTGTGTTAGGTTATTGATTCTGTCATTTGGTACGGATTCCTCGATTCTCTCAAATATTTCTTCCTTATCGTGTGCACGTTGTAAATTTAACTCTGAAAATTTTTGTACTATCACGTGATCTCTTTCTTCCTGTTCTCTATCCTGTTCCTTTTGTCTAATTTCTATTGCAATTAATCTGTTATTGGGAGCATTCAAAATTGGTTGTACTTCTTCTCTAATTTCTTTCTTTAATTCATCTTTCATGTTTTTGAAACATGTCCCTATTCGTGAGTCTAACCGTGTTTCCATTGTTCCCATATCAGTTTCTAACCGTGTTGCCACTGTTTTTAATTCAGATCCTAACTGTGTTTCCATTGTTCCCATATCAGTTTCTAGCCGTGTTGCCACTGTTTTTAATTCAGATCCTAACTGTGATCCCGCTGAGTCTAACCGTGTTTCCATTGTTCCCATATCAGTTTCTAACCGTGTTGCCACTGTTTTTAATTCAGATCCTAACTGTGATCCCAGTGAGTCTAACCGTGTTTCCATTGTTCCCATCCGTGATCCCAAATTTAATATAGCACCCATCAACTGCTCCATATTAACTGGATCGAAATTCTTTTCGCCTATAACATTTCCCGCAAAACCAGCTTCCTTCGTCATAGCTGTAAAGCTATCTGTGTTCGATACAATTCCAGAATCTTCTATCGTTAATCTCGTATTTTGAAAATTTTTTGATTGTGAAAAGTTTTGAAATGGTTCCGGACTATTTTCCCGACTTATTAAATTGTTTTCAACTTCATTATTCATCATACTGTTCTCCTGTGTTGGCGAGTTCGCCATGTCAACAATTTCGTCATTCTGACTATCCATCATTTTTGCCTTTTTCATCGATCGCGTAATCATTTACAAAACATACAAAACTCGTCACTATACGAAAATTACCCACAATGACACTTTATCTCCAACAATACCATTCACACGAAATGCTTCCCGACAAACACGATTAACGAACAATTGAAATCTTCATAATTGAACAAAATTGTCAAACCCGTATACAAGACATCAAAAATTAAATTCTGCAAAAATACCATTAGAAGAAAGACAAGACAGCTACAAATGCTCATTACCAAATCTACACATGCAATATAGACTACAATTACTAAACTACAAATTACTACAACAATACTACTGTCTGCTACTTTTACTATCAAAAGAATTCCAAGGGACGATCCGAAGCAGCGCTCGCCACGTGCATGGGGGCTTAATTAAATAAAATGCAAATATTTTTAATTTTAGTCGCTGTATGTCCGGCTACGAAGTCTCGTAACCGGTTGGCCCTGACTGGTATTAGTACGCAATCTGACTGCATAGAATAACAACAAAGAATGAAAGAAAATTTCCGTTAACACAATTAATTAACTAAGTCCCCAGCAACTATGAAAGCTACGAAACAACAAGGCACAAGTGTAGCTGTTCTGTGTGTGGAAGTGTGATTCAACGTACACATCTGGCACGGTTCTTCCTCAAATAGACAAGGTATTTTAAATACCATTTACACTGAATTAATTAAATAAATCTGAAATACTATACTTGCACGTAGAAACCAGAATTACACTCTAATACATGAACACAAGCCAGATGCTTTGTTGACTGAACCTGTGACCAAGAGGCATTATTGTTTAAGACATTTGAAATAAAAATAAAAAAAAATTATTACCTTCATATATATTGACGAAACATACACTCTGAGCATTACAACATCCGCAATCGAGCAGCATCGGCTATCTACCCCATCAGAACAACTGCATACAACATGCTCACAACTAGTCACGGCTACATCGGAACTCCTACTGCCCACTTCTCAATAATCACTCTCCACGACGACTTCTCGACAAGCACTCTCCACTACCACATCTCAACAAGCACTCTCCACTACCACATCTCAACAAGCACTGCCAGTGGAGGCGGCTGAATAATACTGTTTGGCGCAATCTCTGGCGCTGTGACTCAGTGTAGCCACCTTTCACAGTGTACACACAATTTCACAATACATTCAGAATAAATGTTCAAAAATGTCTCCAGCGAGTTCAGTGCATTTAGCTGCACGTATATGAACAGATTTTGTTGCTCGTTTCAGTTTCACAGGGTTGTTCAAAATTTTGTCTATTGCATTCATAATGCGAGCAAGTAGTGCGTCACATGTATTGGCTCTTTCCTGATAAACTATGTCTGTCATCCATCCCCACACACGAGAATCCATTGCTGTCAATCGGGCGATCTGGGTGGCCACAGACGTGTACCACCACGACCAACCCATTTCTGAGGAAAATGTTCATTCACATATGTAGTAACAGCGTCGGTGAAATGTGGAGGCCCGCTGTCATTTTGAAAATACATTTGCAATGGCATAACAAGTGGAACATCTTCGAGCAAGCGGGGAATTTGTTCTTGAAGGAATTATAAGTACGTCTCGCCAGTTAGACGTCCTGGGAAAATGAATGATCCAATAAAGTGTGTGTTAATTATACCACACCACACATTTAAGCTAAATCGCTGCTGGAAATTGTGTTGCACTGTTTCACGTGGGCTTACTTCCGACCATAGGTGCTCGTTATGTTTATACCATCTCGAGTAAACTGTGCCTCATCAGTAAATAAAATGTATTTGTGTAACTTCCGATTAGTATTTAACCAGTTGCACAAGTCCAAGCGAAGGGCAGGATCTCCTGGCTGTAAACGATGCACTTTTTGTTTAGGGTAACGACACAGTCATACCTTAGATTGTGAAATGCCTAATCGTTGAGAGACACGTCGTGTACTGATACCCGGGCTACGGTGAACAGCATCCATAATATCCTCCTCATCGTCTTCACGTATCGAGCGCTCGTACTGATTATGAACGCTAGGTAGAGAACCTGTCTCGCGTAACTGCAGATGTAGCATTACCATACATAAACACCATCTCGGCGTATTCTTCTGTCGAAAATTTGAAAGGCATCCCTGTTTCATAAATAATCTACAAATTACAACAGTTACTATGTGGTTTCACTTAAATAAATTGTTATTATGTTCTTTCACTGAATAAATCAGAAAACTAACACGTTTCAAGGTTAGGAAACGACTGAAACAACTCACTAACGGTTGCCAACAATGACAAATGTTTCTACATTCTTAATGGAAAGTAAACAAATTTACTTGTATGATAATCTTTCCTCTTCTAGATGTTCTAGGAAACTACTGCAGATACACGTCTGGGACATGTTTTATTAGATTTACCAGATCAGTAACAACAAAATAAATGGAAATCATGCTTTACTTTAACCTTGTACAGTTTTGCGATGGCTTCATCATAGTCTGGATATACTGAATGTATAAATAACACTTTTCACGCCACACATTAAGACAAAACATTACTGTTTACGCTTTTTAAACATCTGGAGGCTAAGGACACCCACAAATACAAAAAAATCTCACAGATATGTTTACGATAAGTTTGTCATTTGGCCTCGTGAGAATGTTGAGCTTCAAGTTTTCTTGAAACACTTGAACTTTATCCACAGCCAAATTCAGTTCACCTGGAGGTGGAGCAAAACGGTTGTAACGTTCTCATATGTTTTCATCTACTGTAAATTTCATCTTCACTTTACTGGAACAAAGATGAATGAGTACGCTCCATGAATTGTGAATAAGGTCCTCCAGTCTGTCTTTAGTTTTATCTGTGGGTGACTTGCTAGTCAGTCTGCTGTGCAGCGCCGGGGCATTGTTATTTGAGAATCAGATACGTTTTCTGTGAATCTGGGAGAAGCTGACTAGAACACTTTATTATGGAGATGAAAACCTACTTACAATACTTTGTTGTTCTTTATATTGATGGAAGATTTTGAAGCAATTTGAAAGCTATGTTTGTAGTTCCTTCGGAACGAGAGAATTTTTTAAGTATTAGGGAGAATTTTTTAAATATTAGAGTCTTCTTATGTGTGAAGTCTTTTTATCAATAATCATAGTGTGATTTCTTAAAAACAATTTTCTTTAAAATAAAACCCATCACCATGATTCATAGTAAAAATATAAATATTCCGTCCTGTGTGCATTTGCATCTTACGGCATGCGCAGCGATGTATTGTTTCTGACAAGTAAAACCACATTTAGAGTAGATTATTTACTTTTATCTGCTGCATCTGCTCATTTGTATTTGCTTTCGAAATCGTCAGCACTCCTCCAAACACAAAAAAACAGCATGCCGAGCAAGAGGTAAGTCACATCTATTCTAGGGCAGATCTCATCTTGCGTTCTTCAGCAAATGGTGTGTAGTAAGGATTGTCGCGTGTCGTGATAGCAAACATATTAATTTTCAGTAAACGGTATTGGTAATTTGAAACAGTTATTGTCTTACGAGTTAAGAAGTAACTTTTCTTTGCGGATATTGTTAGTCTAACATTGCTCTTCCAATAACACAACGGTGATAATGTACCTCGGTACTGAATTTTAATTAAAGAGTTTTCACTGAGCACGCAATTAGTAACCTTTGGCATTTAGATAGATTCATTTTCTTTATTTCTAATTTTGCATTTCATGAACTTTAAAGTTTTATTTCACTACATTGTTCACATGCGCAGCACAGGGCCAACCAAAAGACAGTTTTGCTCAGCAATTGAATACGATACCTGAAGTACGAGTTGCCGGCCGTAGTGGCCGAGTGGTTCTAGGCGCTACAGTCTGGAACCGCGCGACCGCTACGGTCGCAGATTCGAATCCTACCTCGGGCATGGATGTGTGTGATGTCCTTAGGTTAGTTAGGTTTAAGTAGTTCTACGTTCTAGGGGACTTATGACCTCAGCAGTTGAGTCCCACAGTGCTCAGAGCCATTTGAACCATTTAAAGTACGAGTTACATGAAGAGAAAGTGTTTGAAATCATTGTATTCAGTTTCCTCTCATAAATGAAATATTTCATAGATGCCTTACACGGTCAGCTGTAATTTTTGAGATGTTCTTGTACGAATAAAACTGGACGGAACACTGGAACACAGTGTCTATCGGAAGAAACCCGCACAAACGAGTATCTCACACCTCTAGCTGTTATCACCCACCACAAAGGGAAGAAGTGCTAAACACGCTAGTCCACAGAGCTCGTATGATCTTCAACGAAGAAAGCCAGCTGGACCAACTCAGGGACGTGTTACAGAAAAACGGCTATAGCGAGAGCCAAATTCGTATCTCCCTCAAGCAAAAGACCACACCACAGCCAACGCGCTATGAAGACCAACTGAAAAAGATAGTGTACATTCCATGTGAGGGCAACGTATCTGGAAAAATTTATTTAATTTTACAAAGACAAAATATCAAATGTCTGTACCGCCCAACAGTAACGACCAAACCGCTCTTAGGGACCGAAAAAGGCGATCAGGGACTCTGGAAATACGGAGTGTATTACATATTATGCTAGTGCGGGAATGCATATGTCGGACAAACCATTCGCACAACTGAAAACGGGTGCACAGAATACAAACGGTCCACCGATCTCTAGCAGCCTAAGAAAGCAACAGTTACTGAACGTTGCCTTGAAACAACCACAAAATGAAATATGAAGATACAAAAATTCGGCTATATGGGAACCTCATCAACAAGGACAATGCATTTCAACTTAGTCAAACATGGGCTCCGGCACTGAAAATTCTCCAAACGCAGCGAAAACGGATCACCGAGCACGACGAAGGCGGAGCACAGACTGAGGACCGCCACTCGAATCCCGAACGCGAGCTACGACCATCACCGTGGCCGGCCGGCACTTCCTGCAGTCCACACACGGAGTCTGTGGGGGAGGGGAGAGACGACCGGAATATATACAGGGTGGTCCATTGGTAGTGACCGGGCCAAATATCACACGAAATAAGCATCAAACGAAAAAACTACAAAGAACAAAACTCGTCTAGCTTGAAGGGGGAAACCAGATGGCGCTATGATTGATCCGCTAGATGGAGCTGCCATAGGTCAAACGTATATCAACTGCGTTTTTTAAAATAGGAAACCCCATTTTTTATTACATATACGTTTAGTACGTAAAGAAATATGAATGTTTAGTTGACAGATGACGCTGCATAGTCACAAACGTATAAGTACGTTGTATCATGTAACATTCCGCCAGTGCGGACGGTATTTGCTTCGTGATACATTATCCGTGTTAAAATGGACCGTTTACCAATTGCGGAAAAGGTCGATATCGTGTTGATTTATGGCTATTGTGATCAAAATGCCCAACGGGCGTGTGCTATGTATGCTGCTCGGTATCTTGGACGACATCATCCAAGTGTCCGGACCGTTAGCCGGATAGTTACGTTATTTAAGGAAATAGGAAGTGTTCTGCCACATATGAAACGTCAACCACGACCTGAAACAAATGATGATGCCCAAGTAGGTGTTTTAGCTACTGTCGCGGCTAATCCGCACATCAGTAGCAGACAAATTGCGCGAGAATCTGGAATATCAAAAACGTCGGTGTTGAGTATGCTACATCAACATCGATTGCACCCGTACCATATTTCTATGCACCAGGAATTGCATGGCGACGACTTTGAACCTCGGCGGGTTAATGTATGGTGGGCATTATGGGACGAAGGATAATTGGCCCCCATTATATCGATGGTAATCTAAATGGCGCAATGTATGCTGATTTCCTACGTAATGTTCTACCGATGTTACTACAAGATGTTTCATTGCATGACAGAATGGCAATGTACTTCCAATATGATGGACGTCCGGCTCATAGCTCGCGTGCGGTTGAAACGATATTGAATAGCATATTTCATGACAGGTGGATTGTTCGTCAAAGCACCATATCATGGCCCGCACGTTCACCGGAACTGACGCCCCGAGATTTCTTTCTGTGGGGAAAGTTGAAGGATATTTGCTACCGTGATCCACCGACAACGCTTGACGACATGCGTCAGCGGATTGTCAATGCATGTGCGAACATTACGGAAGGCGAACTGCTCGCTGTTGAGAGGAATGTCGTTACACGTATTGCCAAATGCAATGAGATTGATGGACATCATTTTGAGCATTTATTGCATTAATGTGGTATTTACAGGTAATCACGCTGTAACAGCATGCGTTCTCAGAAATGATAAATTCACAAAGGTACACGTATCACATTGGAACAACCGAAATAAAATGTTCAAACGTACCTACGTTCTGTATTTTAATTTAAAGAACCTACCTGTTACCAACTGTTCGTCTAAAATTGTGAGCCATACGTTTGTGACTATTACAGCGCCATCTGTCACAAAGCGAAAAAAGTGATCCAACTAAAACATTCATATTTCTTTACGTACTACAAGAATATGTAATAAAAATGGCGGTTCCTATTTTTTAAAAATGCAGTTGATATCCGTTTGACCTATGGCAGCGCCATTTAGCGGGCCAATCATACCGCCATCTGGTTTTCCCCTTCAAGCTTCAATCAATCCGGCTGTATGACCTAGGGTCTTGTAAGCAGCATATTCGCCAGGAAAACCTCCGAACACGCACCACAGGGCTACATCTTCTACAATTTTAACTTATTCATCGAAACCAACAGTTTCATTTCACGCCCGTTTTAAGTTGGCGGTTCATGTGGTTATCGGTAAAGGGGGAGGCGGGAGTTGGCGCTGCGTGCTAGACTTGTCTCTGGTACATCCGATGAACACGCAAGTATTACGGAAACTTTCCGTGAACTCAAACGGAAATCCCAGTTTCGAGTCCCGGTCCGACACATAGTTTTTATCTCTGTCAGGAAGTTCCGTATCAGCGCATACTCTGCTGCAGAGTGGAAATTCATTCTCCAAGAAGACATTGTTTTCGTGAAACAATTACTGCAGAAGGATTCTACCGCCACCAACGTAGAACTCGCATAAAGGCCAAGAAAATAAGACAAGAGAAATTAGGACTTGTACGAAAGCACACAGTTAGTCGTTTTACCACTGCTCCATTTGCGAGTGGAACAGAAAAGGGAAGGACTAGTAGTGATACAGGGTAGCCTCCGCTATGCACCGCACGATAGCTTGAAGAGTATATATAAATGTAGATGTAAAATAGCAACCAGAAGCGTTTTGCGTTCTCCGTTTTAGCGGGTGCAATTCGATTACAACTGTGTGATCTCATTTTCGTCACTGCTTCCCTAGCCAAAGAGACGTACGGGTCTCGCATTGTACCGTTGGACTGCACGGTCGACTGGCGTCTTGGTACGTAAGTTTGGAGTGTTTGCGACGCCGCGTAGCAGCGACAACGAATGCAGTGGCTCCAGATGTTGTCGCAAAAGTATGGGACGAGTTTGACTATTGTCTGGATATTTATCATGCATACAGTGGTGGGCACATTGAAAATTTGTGGAAGGTAAATGAAATCTTTAGTGCGAAACGGCATTGTATAAAGTAGCTCAAAACTGAATATGTTTTCATGTAAAAGATTTAACCTCGTAAAATCGGGTGGTTCTTTTGAAATGCAAAACTTTGTCCTATACGTAAGTTAAAATTTACTCCAGGTTTCTGTCTTCATTCGTGTAGGAGATAAAGTGTTGTGAAACCAGAGTACTCTGGATCATCCTGTATGTAAAGTTATGGTAGCAGAATGAGCAAAGAATATATTCGTTGTGAATTAAAATAAGACCAACGTATACTGACTGGGTGGTTCAGCTGCCCCGACCCATGGATTGTATGCAACCTGCAACACCCTCAAAAACCACGTGCAATGTTTTCATAGTCTCTCGCTTGTTACACTCAAACCATTAGTTCTACAGAAAAAATGAACAACACCTTTTTGTAGAAAATTTTATGTAGCTAAATTTTGTACTTGAATACGTTTTCACTAGAGGGGGCAGTTTTATTCAAGAAAAACATATAAAAGTGACCTTCAAATGCCTTTTTCTTTAGCAACTCGTAAACAACGGCCTCCAGCGAAAACGTACCCAAGTAAAAGTTTAATTACATTATATTTAAGACAAAAAATTCGTGTTCATTTTTCCTGTAGGACTAACGGTTTGCACTTAGCGTGGAGAGAATACGAAAACCTCATGCGTGGTTTTTGAAGCCATTGTGGGTTGCGTAAAATCTCTTGGTAGCGGCAGGTGAATCACAATATCAAAGTGCCTAATTATAAAGCCAGAAGAACACTAAGTTACTTCAAGAGCCTGGCAGATGTTTTACTGGTGTCACCTGCTTCAACTGTCTAGCTATTCTTTTAACCAATGAAAATAATAAGAGATAGTTTACTAGAGAAAGAATACAAGAAGTAAATAGAGCCTACTGTGCAAATTTTCAGTTACTTAAGAACTCTATAGTTACAATAATTAAGTTCCTGTACACAATCTTGTTACAAATGGTCAGAAAAATAGACAATAATAGATGCAGATATAAACAACCTAAAAGCATTTGAGCGGAAAAGTCTGCGAAAAATCTATGAGCCTGTGAGAAAAGCATAAAACTAGACAATAATTTATAACAATGAACTGCAGAAAATTATACAAGTGAAAGATATAAGTAAATATATCAAATCACAGATAATACGTTAGTTAGGACATATGGAAGGAAGATCGAAGATTGGATAAGCTCGGATTGTGTAAAGGATGGGGTAGGAAATAGGCCGTGCCCTTGCAAAGGTTTTCTCTGCCTCGTGATGACTGGGTGTTGTGTGATGTCCTTAGGTTAGTTAGGTTTAAGTAGTTCTAAGTTCTAGGGGGACTGATGACCATAGATGTTAAGTCCCATAGTGCTCAGAGCCATTTCAACCGTTTGAACCTTGCAAAGGTACCATCCCGGCATTTGCCTGAACGATTTAGGGGAATCACGGAAAACCTAAATCTGGATGGCCAGACGTTGGATTTGAACCGTCGTCCTCCCGAATTCGAGTCCTGTGTGCTAACCATTGCGCCATCTCAAGAGGTATATGGAGAGGATGGTAGGCTACAAGATGCATAACAAAATAATGAAAATAAGAAACAAGGGCCGACAAAGAGAAAGATGCCTGGATAAGAAGATGGAGATCACAGGACGGAAGACAAAGGCAGAGAAAAGAGATGTACGGAGGCAGACTGTTCAGAAGGCCAAGGTAAGTCAAGGGCAGTAGAGCCAGAGTAGAAGAATTACCTCAAAACTACACACTTTTCGTTCATCTGCAATACTATTTATCAGCAAACTTTTCAGTTCACTAAGAAGCACTGCTTTCCAACAATATTTGTGTCTCATACGCAAAGACGAAAGTATGACAGAGATTAATGCTGATTTAGCAAACTGCGGAACAACTGAAATAATTTTGAAATGTTGGAAGTATTTGTTGAATTAACCTCTCGAATCTTATAGAATTTCAATGTATTGTTTCCTGTAGTAAGAAGACTTTCAAAAGTCTTACTTGTCCTGTTTAAAAGAGGCAAAGTGTTTGTGTTCACTACATTGCAGTCCGTATGTTTTTACGATGTATGCATGTCTGAAGGACGTTGCCGACTGCATAGTAAAATCACAGGCATGCAATAGAGTATTTCATGCCAAGACAAGGCCGCGGCAGTAACCGTAAGTCTCTCTCTCTTTGTGGAGATCCCAACAGTTGTGAGTGTACAGGACATGGACACAAGGTGGCATATAAAAGTGTGGGTCGGTCTTGGGGTCGTTCTCGGTCGGACGAGGAAATAGGGGTTCAAGTCCTGGTCCAGCTCAAAATTTCATTGTTGCCTGTACATTGTGCAGCTGTAATCCAATCACATTCGCAGTCCCCAACACGTTTCTTGTGTTTGTGTTCACCTTGGATGAAATACACTCCTGGAAATTGAAATAAGAACACCGTGAATTCATTGTCCCAGGAAGGGGAAACTTTATTGACACATTCCTGGGGTCAGATACATCACATGATCACACTGACAGAACCACAGGCACATAGACACAGGCAACAGAGCATGCACAATGTCGGCACTAGTACAGTGTATATCCACTTTTCGCAGCAATGCAGGCTGCTATTCTCCCATGGAGACGATCGTAGAGATGCTGGATGTAGTCCTGTGGAACGGCTTGCCATGCCATTTCCACCTGGCGCCTCAGTTGGACCAGCGTTCGTGCTGGACGTGCAGACCGCGTGAGACGACGCTTCATCCAGTCCCAAACATGCTCAATTGGGGACAGATCCGGAGATGTTGCTGGCCAGGGTAGTTGACTTACACCTTCTAGAGCACGTTGGGTGGCACGGGATACATGCGGACGTGCATTGTCCTGTTGGAACAGCAAGTTCCCTTGCCGGTCTAGGAATGGTGGAACGATGGGTTCGATGACGGTTTGGATGTACCGTGCACTATTCAGTGTCCCCTCGACGATCACCAGTGGTGTACGGCCAGTGTAGGAGATCGCTCCCCACACCATGATGCCGGGTGTTGGCCCTGTGTGCCTCGGTCGTATGCAGTCCTGATTGTGGCGCTCACGTGCACGGCGCCAAACACGCATACGACCATCATTGGCACCAAGGCAGAAGCGACTCTCATCGCTGAAGACGACACGTCTCCATTCGTCCCTCCATTCACGCCTGTCGCGACACTACTGGAGGCGGGCTGCACGATGTTGGGGCGTGAGCGGAAGACAGCCTAACGGTTTGCGGGACCGTAGCCCGGCTTCATGGAGACGGTTGCGAATGGTCCTCGCCGATACCCCAGGAGCAACAGTGTCCCTAATTTGCTGGGAAGTGGCGGTGCGGTCCCCTACGGCACTGCGTAGGATCCTACGGTCTTGGCGTGCATCCGTGCGTCGCTGCGGTCCGGTCCCAGGTCGACGGGCACGTGCACCTTCCGCCGACCACTGGCGACAACATCGATGTACTGTGGAGACCTCACGCCCCACGTGTTGAGCAATTCGGCGGTACGTCCACCCGGCCTCCCGCATGCCCACTATACGCCCTCGCTCAAAGTCCGTCAACTGCACATACGGTTGACGTCCACGCTGTCGCGGCATGCTACCAGTGTTAAAGACTGCGATGGAGCTCCGTATGCCACGGCAAACTGGCTGACACTGACGGCGGCGGTGCACAAATGCTGCGCAGCTAGCACCATTCGACGGCCAACACCGCGGTTCCTGGTGTGTCCGCTGTGCCGTGCGTGTGATCATTGCTTGTACAGCCCTCTCGCAGTGTCCGGAGCAAGTATGGTGGGTCTGACCACCACCACCTAAAGAGAAGGCCGCGGCGCGCTCTTGTGACGTCACGCAAAGCGGGCCAGGGTTGGCTTGGCGCCGCGCTTAAGGATTCGAGACGCACGGCCTGCAAATCTTTGTCGAACGGTTTTACAGAACCTGTTCCGTAAAAAATAATTAATTTCTTAAATACTTCTAGCTTTATATGGCAGCTTCATGATGAAGTGCCAATCATTTCGATAATGGTCATAACTATTGTGGTATTTCACAGATGAGTATCAAATTTGAGAACGTTGCCATCAAAAATAGGGGTCGCTATGAATTTGTGTTTGATGCATATTATACATTCTATTGCTGAGTGTGAAATACAGATGAGGTACGGAAATTTTCGTAAAACTTTAGATCAATTTCTCCTTCCAATCTCGAACAAATTGAGCATCTGCGGCAACTTCACTTACGATCGCAACGAGCGGGAATGAAATATTCATAACGCCTCTCATATCTTGTAAACCGCTGGAGATAACGAAACGAGATCTTTGCAAATGATACCACGCGAAGAGAAGAGTACTTTGCGTATGGTTAAAATACGTAACTTTATCAATCGCGATATAGCAGAAGCTATAATTTATAATTCTTTTTTTTACCGGTAATGTAATTGCTTAAGACTTATCAATAGCCAGTGAAAACGTACGAGTGCGGGATGTAAATAATATTGCGATATACATGATAAAACAAGGTACATTTGTGAAAAATGCACTGTGATTTTCTGGACCAGACGACTATTATTTACACTCACTTGAAAAAGTCTGCACTAATACAGTGTATAATATTAAATTCCTCTGCCTTCAGTATCCTAAATAAATATTCTGTAACTGTTTACAGAACGCCCTCAGGAAAGCTGAGTACATTCCCCAAGCAAACAATCACTTTTAACTCACCTTTTCTCAGAAACAAAAACAATTATTCGTTGTTATTGTAATGTAAATTTTCTTTCCTGTAAAAATATGGCAGATTTTGAGCATGTAATGAGCCGTGTGCAGGTGTTGACTTTCTCACAAGAGTTGCTAAGAACTTTACAAGCCTGATTGACAATACTCTGCAGATAAAAGAATTAGCAACATATGTTTAAGTAAAATTTTAGATGTATTCTTGACCATAATGGTCAGCTGTTCAAAATGCATGCTGTAAGCCCTGCAAACAACAGTAGTTTTATCAACAGGACCTTTATATAAGTCAACAGTGAAAATCTACAAACCTTCAGCAGACATTTGCAGCAGTTGGAATGAGACAATGTGTCACGCTAAAAATGTCACTAATAAATTTAACCTATTTCTAGATTAATTTGTTCCATTGTTTCAAGCTGTATTTCGTAATAGAATTTCATTAAGTGTCTACCTACGTTACTGCAGGAGATAGTGACTCATTAAGGGAATCAAGCTATCCTATAAACAAAAAGGGAATGCTGTATACAATACTGAGAATTGTATTAAACTTCAGAACAAGGGCTACTACAATTCACATTTGCACTTTAGTAACTCCAGGGATGGATCAGAAATCACTGCTGGTGACTACATCAAGTTAAATTCTTTGTAATATGTAGACAGATTACTGTAACATGAGAACGGTAGTACTCAGCATGCTTAAAATGATGTAATTATTAATAGTTTATGTTAATGTAGGACTATAAAACACTAGAAGTAATGAACTATAATTTATTTAAGTCAGTCATATGTACATCTACTTCCTGAAAATGCTGTTACAAAATCCAGGGCACAACATGGTTCCATTACAGAAATAGATCACGATTTCCATCTTAAAAGGCAGCAAGCCTTTTCTACTTTCAGAATGATTGATTAGTTGTACACATTTGATATATTGTATTTTGTGAAAAATTACAGTTGCAAAACATGTCAGATGCCTATAACAAGTTACATTACCAGTCTTACAGTCTATAAAATTTAATAATTGTGACTAACAATGACTTATGTTGCTGACAAAAGTATTAACTCAGACAGAGTAATAGAGCAACAAACATTTCTTGGAATGTATGCACCATGATATAAAGGTGTACTGGGATGAGGCACTACTGAAGGACATTCAACGAAGTGAAAATGTAGCTAGTCGTTGGAAACTAATAAGAAATGGTAATACTGAGTACGACAACGTATCAGACCAACCTCACATTACAGTTGAATACCTGATCCACAACTGAAAGAGTTCTTTTATATTGTTACTGCACAGCTATGCAACATTTGTTGAAAACCCTGCCATAAGCTAGAAGTAGGCCAATTTCCTTGTAATGAACTGAAGTGTGAACAAAATAAATCAGAGGAACTAACTCTGGGATTAACTAAAGATGTACAACATAAATCAAAACTGTAACAATTTTACACTGATTCCAAATTAAACTTAATGGTGTAGGATATAATGTCCTACACATTCAAATAAAATGCAGCAACATGACACTCCTTAATGTTTGTAAGAATACTCTCCCTCTATATAGGTGGGAAGAACTTTTCCTTAATTACTATATAAACACCACCTTTCACATTATTCCTGTTAGAATAAACTGTTTCAATTTAACTGACTGTATGGAACACTGAAGCTGTATTTTAATGCTGTGAAGTGATTTTCTATATCACAAAATTCTACAGCTACTGGCAGAAACAGTTCAAGAACACACTTTTCACTCAGTACCAAAGTGTGTGCTGTTATGAAATTTTCTAGCATATTAAACACATGTGCGGTCCAAGTCTGACACACAGCGTCACACTACCAAGGGGTTTCATAAGTTTAAAAAAACAACACAATAAGTAACAAACTAAGGGTCACAGTCTCGATGAGATGCAAATTTGGGAATGGAGACCAACTACTGTGTCTGATATTAAACTATTCCAAACTGTGAGTGGAATAAGCAACTACTAGAATGTAACTATGTCTCAGTAAAATAATATATGCAAAGCGATAACTAATTGTTACCCATATGCAACAATACTGACAGCTTGTATCAAAATTTAGATGAACAGCTATTATGAGAAGTAACTACATTAGGAAACACCCTGGTGTCATTCTGATTCAGGACAATGGGAGAAATCCATTTTTGGCTAACCCTTTTGTAGTATTATAATATTCTATCGCAAGTTTTATACGTCTGCATGCCAAAATAATAGCCTCTAATTACATACATAGTTATAATGAATTACATGAGGTTTAATACAGAATTACTTTAACAGATTTCTTCTTGTTGGGCAGCACATGCTCAACAAATTGAAAGGAAGATGTAAATATTTGTGCACAGAATAGCTGAAAGACATAAAAACTTTACTAGGAAAAACTGGCCCAGTTTCAACCTTAGGCCAGTATCAGGTGCACAGATGGATGTGTACACAAACTGATAAAATTTTACAATGATGAGATTGAAACTAGCCATTAGTGCTGGACAAAGTATTTACTTCAGCTGAATAGTCTGCATGGAAACAGTTGTGACCTTCTGACATTTGAAACTGTTGGAAGCAAATTATCCACAACTTACAGGCTTTATGGACCAAATGACTATTAGTGTGCATTCAGTTGAAGGTACTACACCAATATGGATTATGGAACCTGCCTCTGCTTTCAGTGGACCAAATACAGTGTAACTGAATGTGAGAGACATAATAGAAATTTTCTGTGACATCTGATAAATGTGCTAGCATGTAAAATGTGCGCAAATTAAAATGTGCTAAGCTTCCGTTTCTTAAAAGAAGCAGTAAAGGTGTCATTCTTTTTCTTAATATAATTATTTAATAATGCGTTGGTGGATGCTTTGACTAACAACTTCAGTATTTCATCTGCCGAATGACCATTACTGCAAATAAAGTCTGTTAAGAAGAAACTTTTCTTCTGAACAGCATTTATGGTTACATTTTGAACAAGCACCCTTTGACTGTTGGATGACAAAAATTTTTTTTCATTAGGGGCAGATATTAATTTCTGCACAGTAATGTAATTGTAAATAACAACATTCACAACATCAGGCTGAGGGAATAACAGACCACCCCTGTCCAAATTTTTGATTAAACTAAGATGTTGTTCACCATGCAGACACATTTCTTTGTCTAAGAGAAGGTATTTGCTGCACACCTCACACTGCTGTTTCTTCAGTACACTGCGAACACAATACCCTGCTAAATATGTTAATATTGGAAGGTATGTTTCTGCCTGCCTGAAATCTTCCTCCAAATACATAATGTCAACCATAAACTCAGAGTCTGTTTGTATAGTCTCTTTTGTGTCATCATTACAATTAAAGATGAACCCTTCTGCAACAGGCAGTTTACCAAAAGTACTTGAATTCAACATGAGTGGTAACATGTTCTGCATCCTCATCTTCGCTTCCACTTCAAAAATTTGTCTCACAGATATGAGATACTGAGAGCCAGCCATTGAACGGTAACTGCTAAACCTTGCTTCCAGAGAATCAGTCTGAATTTTTCCAGGCAAAAAATAAGTGAAACCAAGCTCTTTAGTACAGTACCTTGCCATCTCAATCAAACCATAGGTTGTGTGTGTCAGAGCTATATGTGTATCTTTTGAAAGGGTATTATTTTTCAGGCCTAAGTCCTTCCACTTATCAAGCCACACAAGAAACTTTTCCAAAAAAACTAATTTTTCATCATTATTACTTAAAGACAGAGGGCACTGGAAGAGATCATTTAGTCGAACACCTTTGTGAACTGTCTTAACATTTACAATTTTCCACCATGTAAGTATAATTTTAATAAATTCTGCAGTGGTCTGGTAATGTAACAAGTTTTTCTGTTCTCCTAAAGTTGAAACAGCTTCAGCTGTATATTCACTGAATACCTGCAAAACAAGGCTCACATTCTGTTTCTGAAGTGAAGATGGATAAAGAGACTTCAAAGAAAGACCATAAGAGTGCTTAAGTAGACCATTACATTCAATCTTATGAAGCTGCCTCAATGCTTCAAAAGATGCCATTAACACCTGACAATCATCACTGCTTCCATCAAATTGTGGATATTTGAACAAAACTTGAGAGTCCTTTTGATTAACCCAATTATTACGAATACACTTAAGGATGTGGACAGAATCAATTATAAAAAATAGTGGCTGAGTTGGATTAGCTGGATGTGGGTAAACTATACTGAGTTTTGGAGGTGAGCTAAAAAGTGCCATAGATTTCCTATTTAAAGCATTGTTGTCACTAACTACACAAATAACTTTGAAACCAATGTCATAAAGGCCACATAATATTTTCTTCACATACAAAAATAACTGTTCAGCTGCAAGGTTTCGCACTGGAAGGACATGCACTACTTCTTTAAAAGAAGACAGCAATGATTGTACCATAAAAACATATGCTGTAGTAGCAGCCTTGTCACTATCAAATGCTGCCCCCACAATGTTTCCTCCCTTGTAATCAAAATAAGGTTTAATATGAATTTCATCCATCATTAATGAAATGGTACAATCACTTTCCTGCAAAGATTTAAATCTTTCCTTAATATACAGGAGCATAGCACCTTCATTTTGTTCATTATGAGGACCATTAGTATATGAGGAACATATTTTCTGTAAAGTTCTTGGATGAGGAAGAATAAGATTGCCAGATGACCTCAAAAATTTATAGGCATGAGGGGAGATAGAATGCAGGATACAACAGAATATAGAAAAGTGAGGATTAAACCTATAGTTTTCCTCACAGCTACATAGCAACTTAACTTGCTCACTTAAGAATTGAATTTGTTTCTGTTTTTCTTCATCTACAGAACTGCACATGTCATTTAAAATGTCCTGTATAAGAAGGCACTGGATTTTTAATGAATTTTCTTTTGCACTGACTAATTCTTTCACTTTGTCTAATACTGCAAACAAATCATTCATATTTGAAAGTTTGTGTGATATTTTTCTACTGCCTATCTTTCTTATCTCAGTGTTACTTCGATAGGCAGACAACTGCAAATCATTTGTCACTACTACAGATACAGACACAGATGGAGCAGGCAATACAGTAAGCAATAGAAATAGGACACAGTCACTTCTCCTAACAATGGTCCATTCACTGGAAATGGTTTCTCTTTCTAGGCACTGCAGAAATGCTTCAAAAGTAGAAAATAACTTCCTCGAATCATACTCTGTTTTGGTTACTATACTGTCTTTAATTGCTTGTAGAAGATGTTCATTGTCCAATCTAGCTCTCCTTTCCTCTGCACTTTCTCGAGAGCTGGTGGATGGAGTAGACAAATAGCTTGGGCAGCCTGGTAACACTGATGGGACAGCACCCTCTCTAAGCCTCGGTCTTGAAAGCTTGACAGAAAGCTTTGTGCCTTTCACTTCATCATAACATTCTGTATGGCGGCAGATGTCAGATTCGGTGAAGTGAAGTTAACAAACCTAAAACAAAGTAGTGTGAGTCAGTACAATATACAGCATGATCTAGAGATGGGTGTCTGTATGTGAAAGTAAAAAACACTGGATACTCATTCATTTTCCACCAATATCAGCTTGACAGGTCACACCTTAGTGGAAGTACACAAATTATTTAGGCCTAACAGCAATATTCCATGTTCTACAACAACATGCATATTCCATTTTAATATTCTTTTATTAATTAGTACTATAAGCACTATGAGCATACCTCACCAGGCATCAGTATATGATGAATATACCTGTGAACTGCTTGTGTTACAGCAGTACTGTGATATTTATGGAACTGTAAGAGTGAAGTTCCTATTATGGATTAAGTGGCACCAAATTTCAGTAATCTGTTGGATTCTGCATGTTAACATAGCAATTATTTTATAATTTTGACTTTACAGTTTCTTCATTGACATGGTATAAGAGATATCAACAGCTGCAGAATACTATTTCACTGTGTGTGTTTTTATACCAGTGCATATTAAAACTGTGTCATTGCAGGTAACACTGAATGAGGGTCTTGAAATATGCCTAGCACAAATTTCATGTTTGGATAGAACAACAACTCCAAAGCAAACGCATGCCAAACACAAAATAAAGTTGAACAGATGCCAACATAAATGACACACCTCAGTAAGACAGTCATGACCATCCAACTGGGAGTATGTTAAGAAAATATCCACTAAACATTCCGTGCCAAGCTGTGCCGTATGAACTAAATGACACTTGTCATTTCAATTAACCATCTGGAACATTTAAAAATACCGGACAAATTAAGTAACTGGATGCGTTATTAACAAGAATGTCGTTATACGAGGCGGCTCAAGTGATACAGAACGCCACTGAAATCTGTTTGTGAAGACAACTATTCTGCATCGTCACCTGAAGTTAGGTTAGGTTGAAAGATAATAATTTGATCGTGGGTTGGCGAATGTCTAACAGGAAAAACTAACACATAGAAAAACAACACAGATATGCTTCATACGGAGAGATCGCTTTTTAAACATCAAAACAGCAATTTCAACATTCGTTAGCACTCATGCTAACTAATGCGAGACTGAAAAACAACACCCACTCACAAATAGAGAATAAAACGTATCGGTAATGCGTAACAAAATACGAACTGCAGAGAAATTTAAACACGAATAAAAAGTAACATGAGCCACAAATTTATATTTCGTTTTCAAAATCAAAATAAAGCCACTTGAACACGAATACTAGGCCTATTTACCGCGAACTTTTGCTCACAATTTTAGTCAAATGTATCCAAAATGCAAGATATTCCACCAGAAAAATAATAATAATTGTACTAGGTATATAGTTTTTACATACCTTCGTGTGCTCAGTGGGTTGGAAATTGTCCCGATGAATTGCTGAAAGCCATTTCCAACGCAGATTCGCATCTTTCGGAAAGGAAAACAACATTACTTTCGGACCAGTTCCCTAATTCCCACGACACCTTGGCACACAACATTTATAAACCATGTTCACAGTAGCTTCACTACACGTAAACTCTGTAATCGCTAGTTTAAAGCACGAACATAGCACTCGATCCAACAAACGTGTAGATAAACAAACGCTTCGAAACACAACATGGTGGCCCGCTTGGAGTGACGTCACGACCTGCTATGAATTTCGCGCCGCGGCCTTGTCTCTAGGTGGTGGTGGTCTGACACACCGGTGTCAATGTGTTCTTTTTTCCATTTCCAGGAGTGTATTTTCCCCACTTTCACCTTTTTGAGAATGAAGCAACACATGAACTTGCTCTGCGAATATCTAGATTGTAGCTGCAAGTTCAATACATATAACCTTTCGGTGCGTCTTTGAAAAAAGCAACATCCTGTAGCCAAATCTGATCTACTACACTACTGGCCACTAAAATTGCTACACCAAGAAGAAATGCAGATGATAAACGAGTATTCATTGGACAAATATATTATACTAGAACTGACATGTGATTACATTTTCACGTAATTTGGGCAGTGACTGGCGTATTGTGACGAGCCAGTTGCTCGGCTACCATTGACCAGACGTTTTCAGTTGGTGAGAGATCTGGAGAATGTGCTGGCCAGAGCAGCAGTCGAACATTTTCTGTATCCAGAAAGGCCCGTACAGGACCTGCAACATGCGCTCGTGCATTATCCTCCTGAAATGTAGGGTTTCGCAGGGATCGAACGAAGGGTAGAGTCACAGGTCGTAACACATCTGAAATGTAACGTCCACTATTCAAAGTGCCGTCCATGCGAACAAGAGGTGACCGAGACGTGTAACCAATGGCACCCCATACCATCACGCCGGGTGATACGCCAGTATGGCGATGACGAATACACGCTTCCAATGTGCGTTCACCACGATGTCGCAAAACACGGGTGCGACCATCATGATGCTGTAAACAGAACCTGAATTCATCCGAAAAAAATGACGTTTTGCCAATCATGCACCCAGGTTCGTCGTTGAGTACACCATCGCAGGCGCTCCTGTCTGTGATGCAGCGTCAAGGGTAACTGCAGCCATGTTCTCCGAGCTAATAGTCCATGCTGCTGCAGACGTCGTCGAACTGTTCGTGCAGATGGTTGTTGTCTTGCAAACGACCCCATGTGTTGACCAGGGATCGAGACGTGGCTGCAGTATCCGTTACAGCCATGCGGATAAGATGTCTGTCATCTCGACTGCTAGTGACACGAGGCCATTGGGATCCAGCACGGCGTTCCGTATTACCCTTCTGAACCCACCAATTCCATATTCTGCTAACAGTCATTGGATCTCGACCAACGCGAGCAGCAATGTCGCGATACGATAAACCGCAATCGCGATAGGCTACAATTCGACCTTTATCAAAGTCGGAAACGTGACGGTACGCATTTCTCCTCCTTACACGAGGCATCACAACAACGTTTTACCAGGCCGGTCAACTGCTATTTGTGTATGAGAAATCGGTTGGAAACTTTCCTCATGTCAGCACGTTGTAGGTGTCGCCACCGTCGCCAACGTTGTGTGAATGCTCTGAATAGCTAATCATTTGCAAATCACAGCATCTTCTTCCTGTCGGTTAAATTTAGCGTCTGTAGCACGTCATCTTCGTGGTGTAGCAATTTTAATGGCCAGTAGTGCAGTTCACGGAAGGATTCGCGCTGTTCTTTCAAAAGCTCTTCTAATGCAGGAAGCAACTGCTTAAAACGTTGTAAAACTCTGCCTATACACAGACAACGAACTTCCGTATGAAGCAATAGATCACCATACTCGCAATCAGTCGGTGCTCTGAACGAACATCTCTGAATGGCAATGCTCTATCTTTGTTCATTGCTTTTATGATATCTTTCATTAAATTGTTCACCCTTAAAAACTTTTCACACTATAGCTGCAATTGCAATACACAATGGTAAGACAGAAATTTCAGAAATTTATTGTTTTTACGACACAGGGCTATAAATCTCGTCTCTGTGCCTACCATTGCTAGAGTTCCAGCAGTTGCTAGGTCCATTAACTTCTTTACAGGAATTTTTTCAGAGCTGATGGGGTCTGCAACTGCTAAAAATATGTCCTGTCCTGTAGCGCGTCCAGTTTGTGGCATAATCTTCACCAGCCAAGGACGTAACCAGGATTTTACCAAAGATAGGGTCTGATTTGTTAAAGAGAATCTTAAAAAAGCTCATGTTTTTCATTAATTCTGGTAATACATTAACTGTTTCAATTTTTTGTACATAATTTGCTTTAGAGAGGCCTTCATACAAATAGTATTTGGTCTACAAAATTAGGCAAGAAAAGATTTTCTTGTAAATTATAACACATATTCTCAATTAAATATTTCTTTATTTGGCAATATGATAACTTCACCCAACTGCCAAACGATTTAAAATCCTTTTATAATGTATTGCCTCTTTGCTAACAAAGCACAGTTCAGTCTTCTAATGTAAGGTCCACTACTGCAGAGCAGAAGAATCTTAACGATGTGTCGAAATGCCGCAGCTAATTCTGCAATCAATAGAATACTGCAGTGTGTCTTATTCTGAATTATGATGCAAAGTTTCTTTGGACAAACGAACAGGCACCGCCGGGACTACAGCTGTTAAGAAATAAACTAAATGTATTCGCAATTGCGAATGTGGACAACCATCAGCTGTAGAATGGAATGACGACAATGACTGGTTGTGTCGGATGGGGACTCGAACCCAGATTTACCGCTTATCGCTAGCGGTCGCCTTAGCACTTGGCTTTCCGTCCACGACTCACAGCCAGACCCAAACCACCGTATATCGCCAACCATGCGTCTGGAACCTGTACTCGTACATCCATTATGTATATTCCAGCACAGGCGATACATTTTACCTGAAAGTCAAATGCCTAGTGTCGGCGGATAAATATAACATAGCAGTGCCTGTGTTATTCTGAATTACGATGCGAAGTTCCTTTCGACATACTAAATCGTCATTGTGCAATTGTGTATGACGTCATGAGGGCAGTTCTGAAGTCAAGGTTTTTTTGGCAGTAGGGGAGATGTTCTTATTGTTATTGCCATCTGAAGGAGATATCCTATTTTGGCGGGATTATCTAGTTGGAGAGAATCCTGGGAACTGGTCAGCAGTGTTTCTTAATTTTACAGTTTGTAGCTAACACTGTTCTGATATTCACAGTTAACACTGTTTTGGTTGCAAGGAATTACGAGGGCATAAGTGAGTGCCACGAGAGAAGGCGCTAGGCGTTTAGACACAGAGGTAACCCCATCGAGTAGGCATTTGGACATGGAGCAGTCCGCATTGCCTATGCATTTAGATGTGGAGGAGTCTGCATTGGCTATACAATTGGACATGGAGAAGTCGCATCGATTAGGCATTTGGAGGCGGAGGAGTCCGCATTGACTAGGCATTTGAAAGTGGAGGAGTCCGTATTGACTATGCATTTAGACATGCGGGAGGCCGCATCGACTATGCATTTGGGTGTGGAACAGTCCACATGGACTAGGCATTGGGTCATGGAAGTGGCCATATCATTTTGTGCTTTGGCCATGGAGAAGTCGGGATTGAACAGTGAACTGTAACTATAGAGAATGGATTGACTTCATTGCATCGTGGTAGGGGATGCATCATCTTCCTGTTGCGAGAAGGTGCTGACGACCTCGTTTTTATAAAGGGCAAGGACTTCCGCAGCTATCAGCATGACGCAACACAGTCATCTCATGGTGAACATAATTTACAGCAGAAGCAGAATAGTTCAATTCGATTTCACACTTACAGAATCCAGGACGATCGCCTGTCTCAAGTACATCAAATTTGAATGGATGTTTGGACTTTTGGGGATAGCCACCTACTTCCAGTCACCGTTTCAGTCAGGAATTACCGTTGTACTGTGATTGTAAATTCCTAATTGAGCTAGGAATAATTTCATAGATGGGCAGGTAACACTGCTAGCCACTTAAACTTACACTTGAGTTTGGAAAAAGAATTGTTACAATTTTCATAGTTGACTTTATGTCATTAACTGATGAATTTGTGAATAAATTTGAGTAGACAACTATTCGGTGTTTTTGTTTGTTACTTTCGCTATATCAAGCTAGATGCAAGTAACCAGTGTTCAGAGAGATACTTTCAGTCATAGAAAATTGTTTACTGCAGAATCCTTCAACATATTCTCGGTTCGAAAATAATAAACTTTCTTCAGATTAAGAAGCTTATGTCCACGAATCAGCGTGGTTTTAGAAAGCACTGCTCGTGCAAAACTCAGCTTGCCATTTTCTTACATGATGTACAGTGATCTATGGATGAAGGGCAACAGGCAGATGCCATTTTCTGTATATCCGAAAAGCATTTGACCTGGTGCCTCATTGCAGACTGTTAACGAAGGCACAAGCATATGGAATAAGTCTGCAGGTATGTGTGTGGCTCGAAAACTTCTTAAGTAATAGAATTCAGTGTGTTGTCGTCGGTGAGGGTGTTCGTCAGAGACAAGGGTGTCGCACAGGAGTGATCCAGAGAAGTGTGATAGGACCGCTGTTGTTCACTATATACATAAATGATTTGGCGGGCAGGTTGTCTGCTGATAATGCTGTGGTGTATGGTACGGTGTCGAAGCTGAGTGACTTTAGGAAGATATAAGACGACTTAGATAAAACTTTTAGTTGATGTGATGAATGGCAGCTAGTTCTAAATGTAAGTTAATGCGAATGATTAGGAAGAGCAATGTAATGTTGAGTTACAGTATTACTAGCGTCTCTCTTGACGCAGTCGAGTCGTTTAAATATCTGGGCGTAACGTTGCAAAGCGATATGAAATGGAAAGAGCATGTAAGAACTGTGTTAGGGGAGGCAAATGGTCGACTTCGGTTTATTGGGACAATTTTAGGAAAGAGTCGTTCATCTGTAAAGGAGAGAACGTACAAGACGCTGGTGCGACCTATTCTTGAATACTGCTCGTATGTTTGAGGTCCGTACCAAGTCGAACTGAAGGAAGACATCGAAGCAGTTCAAAGGAGGGAATCTAAAGTTGTTACCGGTAGGTCCAAACAACACGTAAGTGTTACGGAGACTCTTCGGGAACTCAAATGGGAATCCCTGGCGGGAAGGTGACGTTCTTTTCGAGAAACACTATTGAGAAAATTTAAACAACCGGCATTTGAAACTGACTGCCGAACGATTCTACTGCCGCCAACACATTGCGTGTAAGAACAACGAAGGTAATATTCGAGAAATTAGGGCTCACGCAGAGACATATAGATAGTCGTTTTTCCTTCGTTCTACTCGCGAGTGGAACAGGAATGGAAATGACTAGTAGTGGTACAAGGTACTCTCAAGTACGGTGGCTTGTGGAGCATCTATGTAGATGTAGATCATATGCAAATAAATTATTCCACTCAGATAGCGTCGATCACATTCAGATTTATGCAAATTCCCCACTTTACGATCTATGGCAAAGGCTGTAATTTTGCGTTATCCTCTTAACTTTGCACACAATTGAAAGTTAAAGGGTAGATCTTATGGGAGTGACCTGCCCGCAATTAGTTTCAGTGGGTTGGGAATATAACCACCACCTGGTTTTTGCAGGGTGAATAACTTATAAAGTCAAATGGCTTCGAACCTCCTGTGACAATAGCCATCTTTCTCCTACAACAACATTACAATTAAATTTATGACTTATTTGAAACCAAATCAGAATGTCTTAAGCACATCAAATCATCACAAGTTCCTCAATTCAGTCTCAACCTTTATTAAAGTAACTGTCATTTCATTAAATTTCTTCAGCTTTCTTCAATGATCAAGAACTTCGTTTTAAATCATTATTTCAACAACCAACTTGAAACTATAGCAACCAAATTTATTTATAAAACAAAACGGAATACACAAATACTATCAGCTACAGTTTTGGGAACGTAAATTGATTTACATGTTGATTACAGCTAGACGTCTAATGTATGCGACCTCAGAAATGAGTTTGTATTTATCCGTGATAATATGGTTATACAGTCTTTGATGTTAATAAACTCCTCTACGATGTACAACATAGACTGTAGTTTATGACATTTACTTACAAAAACGTTAGAGATGCGATGGCTGGACTCACTGTTCAAATGTGTGTGAATTCCTAAGGGACTAAACTGCTGAAGTCATCGGTCCCTAGACTTGCACACTACTCAAACTGCCTTATGCTAAGAACAACACGCACACCCATGCCCGAGGGAGGACTCTAACCTCCGGCTGGAAGGGTCTCACAATCCATGACATGGCGCCTCTAACTGCGCGGCCACTCCGCGCCGCTGACTCACTGTTCCAAGGTTATTACGAATAAGATTATTCACAGTAGAACATCGCCCTTGTAAAAGTTCCAGCTATATTGCCGTTCCACAAGTGAGCCATCTTGACGCACAGATACATAGTACAAAACAGCGATCGCTAGCCGTCTTGCAGTGTAAATACTGCTGAAGTAAGCATATTGTCGAAATTTTACACAAACCAACATTGAAATCAAATACTGTCTTTTCGAGAAATTAATAACTTTGGACAAATTCAAGTAACCCTCTGAAAATATCTTTTAAAAACGAACGAACTATAGAATGTGCTGTCATCACATGCCCCTTCCGCTCTCCAGAAATCGCTCCCCACTCTTCCGTGTCGAGACTGGTATTCATTATTAAGTACCGTGTGAAAGATCAGATTGGGCGATATTTTGCCAGTTTGGCTACTAATGATGGAATTTTGTAGAGGTTTTTTTTTTAAAGAAATGGAACCATCGCCATTTGGCTTACATTTTTGTTGTTCAGTGCGCTATTTGGGATGAACAGGCAAATTCAAGTGTATTTTTATGCACTGATTTTTATTTAATTTTATTTGTAATGATGTTTACCGCTCCGATGCTTTGTGACATAATGAAATATTGCAACCCTAAAGTTCTCTCAGACTCCAAATAACGACTCCAGTGGTAACATTGAGCTGCTGTAGATAGGAAATCAGGACATTGCAGTAGCGCGTACGTATTTGTAACTTACGATAACGCTAGTGGACGAATCACAATCGGTTTTCTTCTGCTTTATTGTTACACATTTATCCATAATTAGAAACTACCACAACCGCGCACAACATAAAAGCAATAAACGGCAGAACTGACATTAAATACAACTGCAAGTAAGACTTGATTAACAAAACAACCGAGCTCAAGTAAGGCCAACAATGTACAGATGTTGCTCTTGGCTGAAGTACGGATGTACGAAAGTCTATATTACTATCGATATATCGGTAGTTTAAATACATCAGTGACCCTGTTGACTCTCGATAGTGCGTATCCCTTTTCCGGCATATGACAGAAAATAAAAATATCTTTCAATTGCACTACACAGTAATCAGGTCGTACGTAACTTCATTTAGGTGACAGGGTGTCCGGACCCTCACCCCTCCCTTTGCTACATTACTGTACCAGCTGTTTTCTTATTTCCACATTATCATACGCATTCTGTCAAAAATCGTCAACTGTGCTGTATCAAACTACATCAGTCAGTTCTTCAGTAGGGAAAATAGCTGCAGCGATCCAAGTCAGTCTTAAGTTCAGTAGTGACGTCAGAATCCATAACCTCAACACTCCTCATTACTGTATTTGCAGAAAGCTGTACAGGTTTAATAACAGATATTATCTCCATTTTATTTTTGAACTTATCAAATTATGAAACTGCAGCTTCTATAAGTGTAATTCTGCTTAATTCACCGTCCTCGTACAACTTCTCATTATGTGCAATAATGTTTGAAACTCTAAATGATCACTCAGTCATTGTTTTATTCTTGTATAAAAGTTTCAAAAACGTTGATTGTTGAGAATTAAGTTTAGATTTACCTGCCCTACCTTTTCTTTCCTTAAAGCAGAATCCAGTTGTAAATTCTTTTCAATTCTCACGTGTATACAATCAATTATGAGGCTGACAACGTAGTACTGTTGACTGACAATGGCAATTACGCGAAAAAAACAAGCAGTTGTGAGCGCGGTCGTGGTTTGAGCTCATTGGAGCAATCAAGGTTAGCCAACCTGAGCGGTACCGCAATCTACCGAAGACGTCCCCGCGAGATACTAGTAGCTCGCTATCAACGATTTGGTGGTCACTGTTCTAGAACATTCGGGACAATTGCAGTTAGTGCTAACGACAGCTATTACCGCGGTCGATTACCAGTGTGTTCGAAACTTCGCCCGGATTTCGCACAAAGTGGGACCTTGATGAGGGCAATCATTTATCGTGTTTGTGCGCCGCGATAGTAATTAGCGGACAGGAATGCTTTCAGTGAATTGTTTTTAAGTGTTGAGGACCTTGTAGTGATTTGCGGGACTTTAGTATATTCATTAGTGGTAAGGTTGGCGAAAGTTAACATTGCGAATGTTGTGAGAACTGATCTAAGTGACTAATCCGAACGCGAACCACTGCTTGACCGTATGAGAGTGAAATAGGGATTTTTACTTGTTTCATTTCCAGAATCACAATAAACAAAACTTTACAAAACTGAACTGCACAATCTTTCTCGTCAGTTTATGAACAACCGTTAGCTATTACAGGAAAAAGTCGAAAACGGCCGGGAGAGCAGTCTACTGACCCCCTCCATACCGCATCCCTCCATTGCTGAGAATGACACATTAATTCTACTCATGAATACAACGACTGCAAATTAAAGGTGACTGCACGCTTACAAAAACGTGAATATCTGATAGGAAAAAAATCAATTTAAAAAAACGATAATGTACAGAGGAACGTCTCCAGCACTAAAATTTGCACATAATATCTATGTAATCAAGCACAAGAAAATACATTGTTCTAAAGAATTAGGGGAAGATGTGTAGCCGGCCGGTGTGGCCGAGCGGTTCTAGGCGATCCAATCCGGAACCGCGCGACCGCTGCGGTCGCAGGTTCGAATCCTGCCTCGGGTATGGTTGTGTGTGATGTCCTTAGGTTAGTTAGGTTTAAGTAGTTCTAAGTTCTAGGGGACTGATGACCTCAGATATTAAGTCCCATAGCGCTCAGAGTCATTTCAACCATTTTTTTGAAGATGTGTATCAACGTCCTTTTGTTAAACTTTTTTTTATACAGGTGGTACCTGTGGTCTTATTGCATAGCTTGAGATCTTCGCTTAAAATGTAGGCAGCAATTAAAATCGCTAGCTACCTATTATCTGTGTTATGGATTACAGTGTCAGGTGATCCGTCAGAAGGAAGTGAATACCGGTGCCCCAGAGTTTTCTAGTGAGATACATAGATGGCAGTTGTCCCGCCAGGGTAGCCGAGAGCACTAACGCGCTGCATCCTGGACTCGGGTAGGCACGGTGGCCGCGGATCGAATCCGCCTGGCGGATTAACGACGAGGGACGATATGCTGGCCAGCCTGGATGTGGTTTTTAGGCGGTTTTCCACATACCACTAGGTGAATACCGGGCTGGTCCCCATGTTCCGCCTTAGTTACACGGCTCGCAGACATCTGAACACTTTCGCACTATTCCATGGATTACACTCGACACATACAGTTGGGGTACACTAATTCCGTCCCAGGGGGTACGAGGTGGCGGCAGGAAGGGCATCCGGCCACCCCTTAAACATTAACACGACAACTCCGATTAACGATGGCTGACCCTGCATAACTGCGGGACAAGGCTCAAGCGATAGCAATAGTAACACAGATGGCAGTTGTCATTCATGGACGTTGTGTTCGACGACGCACATGCAATGCGACATCCTGATACAGTGCAAGTTGCAAGGGCGGTCTGTTTGATCCAAAGAGGATGGACTTTCGGTCGTGTTACTGCAGATGCCAATGCTTCTCCACGTGTCATCAACAGGTTGCGGACACGCTTTAGGGAAACCGGTCAGGACACAAGGAGACTTGGACAAGGTCGACGACGCATTACATCTGGCCATCTCTGCGTTACCGCGTCGTACGGATACCCCACAGCACTGCAAGACGGTATCAGAAGCGCCAGTGAAACTGCTGTGATGGGTCAAACTTTAATGAAAAGGTTACGAGAAAGGACCTTGAGACCCAGACATCCTGTTCGATTACCCCGCTTGACACAACATCTTGCAAATCGCCTTCAGTTCTGCCGTTACCATGTCAACTGGCAAGTTCGTCACAGAGGAGTTCATATACCCTATGGAAGGTGGCGGCCGTTTTCGTGTACAGAAACCTGCGAAATGTTATCCCTGAAATCGACAGATTTCCATGGTTCTGTGATATTGTGGGGAGACTTCATTGTTGACAGCCATACGGGTCTTGTCATTGACCATAGTCGCCTTACCGCCACGCAGTACACTGAACAGATCTTGTTGCACCATGTGGTGGCCGCTGCATACGGTTGCGGTGCTAAATTCATTCTAATGCCACGGCCTTTGTGGCGGGCGTCAGCAGGGATCCTTGTGAAGCCTGGACATTGAAGTAATGGAGTTGCCAGCGATGAGTCCCGACCTAAGCTCCATCGTGCTTGTGTGGGACGTGCTTGACGGACGTGTTCCTGGCTGCCCTGTTCCATTACAGACTCTCCAAGAACTCCCAAGAGGTCCCATTGAAGAAGCCGGCCGCGGTGGTCTAGCGGTTCTAGGCGCGCAGTCCGGAACCGCGCGGCTGCTACGGTCGCAGGTTCGAATCCTGCCTCGGGCATGGATGTGTGTGCTGTCCTTAGGTTAGTTAGGTTTAAGTAGTTCTAGGGGACTGATGACCTCAGATGTTAAGTCCCATAGTGCTCAGAGCCATTTGAACCCATTGAAGAATGGGAATGGATACAACGATGTGATCCATCGTAGACTTACACGGAAATGCCACGTTGGTGCCAGGCAGTGATACACGATCACGGAGTGCATACACATTGTTGAAGCTATCGAAGGCCACACCCAGGATGACGGGATAAATGATTGTTTCGACTTTGTTTTCAACAGCTGTTGGACACTTCAGCTCTTTTTACGTGAACGAGCGAGAATGTGATGATACTGTATTGTGTACTTATTTTGTGAAAAATAGTGGCATAATTTGGTAACATACGCAGTCCTCAGTTATCGCTCTTTTGAGGAGTGTATCAAAATAATGTACAGCGGATTACAGTAATGGCAATTTTTCCTCAGATTTTTAGCAACTGCACTACACTCTGGGAGAAAAATCTTGACATTGTATAGTGTAAAATACAGGGAGGTGAGTCATATGAAGATCGAATCTGTAGAGTTAATACACTGGTCAGCCTGAGTGTGGTTTTCAGGCAGTTTACCACGCTCGTTTAGGCAAATGCTGGGCTGGTCCTCATATTACGCCTAAGAGAATATGGTACACAGACAGTTAAAATACAACACACAGAATTTTCGGCTTACTGACCTTGTTTCAGTTGAGACTTCTACCTGAGTATTTACAGCCTCTGACGATTTTTCCAGCTCTAGGCGACGAAACGTTACACACAGAAATATGCCTTGGAATATGGCCTCATACCCAATAAAACAAACTGACAATTAAACATTTTATTCCATTTCATTTATAATTAGATAATTTTATTCCATTGAGCATTATCAAGCCGCCATATGATAAGAATAATAACATAACCTATGAGCAGCTTCAATGATGTAACAAAACTTCCATATGAACAGTATGAAACAGATTGTATATATGTATCTGTGTATGTGTAGTATCTCCTTCCAAATCTCTGAATCACTTTCAACCAAATATGGCACAGAAACAGCAGGCATTACGAGTATCAGCACTGTGGAGTTTATAACTGTCTGGCTCCAACCTCCTAGCGAAGATGAGGTAAAAAGATGTTTTTTCCAGCCCTTTGGCGTACAACCTGCCCTAGAATCAGGAATATTGTGTGGGAATAGTGTTGGCTTGTCTTACCACCCTGCTTTGCAGTGCAGCCAACACATCAGGGGTAAGAAAAGATTTTCCAGCTGGCCTTCACGACAGGCATGTTGTGTGTGAATAGTATCAGCCTGCTTTTGCGACCTTCTTTGCAGGGGCTACATATGAAGATTGCCATGACTGAGCAGCAAGATAGGGGAAGGATGATGTGAGCAGAGAAAAGGGGGAGGAAGAGATGGACAGATAGAGTGTTGAACGGATGGATAGAGAGAGAGAGGGGAGAGAATGAGATGGACAGAAAGTGTGGGGAGGAGGAGACAGAGAGGGAGAGTGGGAGAGAGAGGGAAGGGGGAGGGGGAGATAGAGAGAGAGAGAGAGAGGAGGCATGATGCGTAGGTAGCATCATCATGCCTTGCAGGGGCTACACTAATTGATGACGCAGCTGAGAAGAGAAAGGGATTGGGAGGAGATGGAGAGTGATAGAGGGGGAAATTGATATGGTCAGCGAGATGGGGGAGGAGGAGGTGGACAGAAAGTGGGGACAGAGGAGATGGACAGAGAGATGGGTGTGGTGGGAATGGACTGAGGGAGGGGTAAGAGGAAGTACACCTTTAGAGGGGCAAGATGCAGGAGGAAGGTGGAAGGGGCAGAGGGAAATAGGCAGGTAGAAAATGAAGAAGGGCGGAGGTTACAGACAGAGGTAGATGAGACATGCGGACAAACAAGAGAGGGAGGGTGAGGTATACAGAGAGAGTGTGAAGGAGGAGGTGAACATAGAGTGGGGGAGGAGGAGTTGGTAGGGAATGAGGGGCAAGAGGAAATGGACAGTGTGGTGGGGGCACAAGGAATAGGACACGGTGAGAATGGGGACACATGGGGTGCACAAACAGAAGGACAGGAGAGGAGGATGTGGAGAGACAGAGTGGGAAGGAGGAGATGGACTAAGAGAGGGGGAGAAGGAGGTGGGCAGACAGAGAGCAAAAGAGAAGATGATGCACAGAAAGAGATGGGAAGATGAGGTAGACAGAGACAGCAGACGAAGAGGTGGACACAGAGAGGGGGGAAGACGAGATGTGTGCTATAAATGTGTCAAAAGTATACTGAGTGAAGCTGGGAGGAAATGGCTAGTAATAAACAAAGAAAAATAAGAAAATTTAAAGGATAACTAAAAAATACAAATCTAAAACGCATAAAAGTACTTTTCCACACGTTTAAGTACTTTTTCTTTTTCCTGGCCCTTAGCCCATACCTTCAGGCGGTCGGCATATAAAACTGGATTTGGCAATGCTAATGGCAGAGGGCGGCTGGATACCTTTCCTGTCGCCACCTCTTTAGAGACGGAAATGGAAGAAACGGTAGTGTCACGTCAGCAGTGCATAAGATCGGGTTACGAAAGGATGAGGAAGGAAATCAGTGTGCCCTTTTCAACGGATCCCTCGCAGCGTTCTCCTGGAGCGATTCAGGGAAAACCTAAATCTGGCTCGCCGGACGAGAATTTGACCTGCTGTGTTCCTGAATGTGAGCAACTATTCTACCACCGAGCCAACTCGCTCAGTCGGTGCGCAATGAGCTCATCATCGACGGCAAGCTCCATTCAAGTATTCACCCGAAATAGTTTAGAAAGACCGTGGAAATCTTGGACTGAGGACTAAGCTCTACTCCGTCAGAATAAGAATACAGTGCCTTAACCGTACAAACAGGAGCATTGACCCAAGTGGGAAGGGTAATGGGTATGACCGACTCTGAGTTGCAGATGCGCAAAAAAGCCTTACTTAACAGATAGCAGAGAAAGCTGTTCGTAAAAGTGGATCCAATGGAGCGAATGGTTTTGAAGCGTAAGAATCGGAGCAAAGTAAAAGTGAACGGCGGAAGATTAGAGGTGACACAACTCGTTGGCCGCAGGCACCGGATTCTCCGTAGTCCACCTTTCGTAACCTGTAAATCACTGGCACACGACAACGCCATTACCAGATTATGAAAAGAAGAGTGATCAGTTAATTAGCATTCAGATGCAATCAGCTACATCGTTGTTAGTAAACTTTTCTCGAGAAGCAACAGACTTACTTCTTGTTACTGGAAACGGCACTGGGAATCTTCGGCAATCTTTATTCATATAGTTCGTTACTGAGTTATTAATCTGTAGGATAAAGACGCTTAAAAACAATTTGTTTTTCTACAGCTATAAAAAGGATCTGAAATATAAGGCTAAACTCAGCACTTTTTATCATTGTAAATATTAATAACTACCGACCTCCACCGACTTCGCAATGGCAGCACTAACGAGGAGACGATCAGAGCAGTTAATCATGGATTTCGATGAGTTTTTGGTATGCTGTTGAGGGACCTGTCCTGAGCACCTGGATAGCGACTTTTTAAGCGACGGCGCCTAGCTTCGGAGAAAATCGACGTTAATTTTTAGCCGCAGCTTCTGTAACTATGACGTTGGTCGTGTTTCGAGCAAGCGAGTGCAGTGTAGCGGTGTAGCAGGTTGCGGACACGCTTTAGGGAAACCGGTCAGTACACAAAGAGAGTTGGACAAGGTCGCCGACGCATTACATCTGGCCATCTCTGCGTTACCCCGTCGTACGGGTACCCCACAGTACTGCAAGACGATATCAGAAGCGCCACTGAAGCCGCTGTGTCGGGTCGAACTTTAATGAAAAGGTTACGAGAAAGGGCCTTGCGACCCAGACATCCTGTTCGATTACCCCGCTTGACACAACATCTTGCAGATTGCCTTAATTTCTGCTGTTACCATGTCAACTGGCAACTTACAACTTTGGTAATACCGGTTGAAATGCAGCCTGCGTACATTTATTTTACAATAGCTTAGAGCCCGCTGCATCGCTTGCGTAGACAATATGATCAGTACAGATTTTTTTTTTATTTCTTTAATCGAATTCTTATGTTGTTCACAAACTGCAACACCGTCTAAACTTTTCACGTTAAATGATGTCATAGAAGCATGGTTTTTGCCGAACGTATTTCTGACAAAAAGCGATTCTGGTACCTGGAGACCAAGGGTTTTGTTAATCATGCCTTTTGCGTTCTTGTGGCGGTGTTTCCATAGAAACTTCATTCCTAACCGAGAAGTGAAATACCAATTTTCATAGATTTTCACAGGGAAGTTTAAATTTTTATGAAACATTCATAATGCTCTCGACTTGCTAAACAGTAACAGAGAAATCGCTTCGAAGGAAGATTCCATAAAAAGAGCACCTTTAGAGCACCTGTTAACACAGGGATGATCAAACATGCATGGTTCGCATCGAAGTTGCTCGAAGAAAGAACATCATTTTGAATTTAAACGAGATGTGTTTTCTGACATCGCTTTCGCATACTCAGCGTATCTGCTAGGCTGTAGCTTTCATTAAACGTGTATGCTGTTCTACGAAATTGCGTTTTGGTTGCTTCTACGACAAATACCATCTGGGATTCTGTCTAGCATAGAAAGCGATGCAAGCAACAGCGATAAGTCGATCCTGTAATCTATTCTGTAGCAAACAGAACACACACTTGAAGAAAATTTGCGGTGATTATTGATTTTTTTTACAACCGTATTGACCAACTAGGATCACGATAACAACTTGAGTTCCTCTTCTTCCTTTGTTGTTGTTTTCTATTTTTCCAGTATTTCCTCATTTTCTCCCCATGCAGTCTCTTCCTTTCTTGTTCCCGATTTTTTACTTCTTCTGCTTTGAAAGCCTTCCAAATGAGCATTTTATTTTTAAAATGGTTTCTTTCTGTTGTTTCTTTGTAGATGTTTCCTTACTTCTGTAATCCATGCTATTGTCGATTTCTTCTTCAGAAATATGGGAGTATTTGTTTTGTTAGCCTATTTCCATCCTATCGGTAGAAGTGGCCGAAAAAGGTTAATCTTTGTTTGGCCATTACTTCAGATATTTTCTCTATATTTTTGTAGATCTCCTCATTACTTCTTATTTTCCAACCCTCCGCAGTTTTTACTGCACCCATTACTTTTCTAATAATCCTTCTTTCCAGTACCTCTAGTTTGTCAATCTTATAGTTCATCGTTAGGCATTCAGATCAATATAAGCATTCTGGTCGTACCACTGTGGTGTAGTGTTTTAGTTTTGTTTTTCTAAGTATATATTTCTTGTTGTAAATATTTTTGGTCAAACCATTTTCCATTTTGTTAATTATTAAATCTATTGCAGATTTTGCTAGTCCATTCTGTTGTATAGTTTCTCAAGATATTTAAATCTATTTTCTCGCTCTAATTTACCTGTTTGTGTTTCTATGAATTTTGGCGCATTTTTTTTATTTGTCATGAATTTTGTTTTTTTTTTCAGCTGAAATTTTGAAACGAGTTCTGTTTGCTGTTTTTTCCAGAAGGTATGATTGAATAACTGCTTCTGTCAGGTTTTCTTAAAATATTGCAAAATCTTCTGCAAAAGCCAAGCAGTTTACCTTAATTTCACTTGTTTTCCTTCCTAGAGTTATTGGTTGAATTTTGTGATTTTTTAGCTCCGAATTCCAGATCCTTACAATTTTTTCTAGAACACAATTAAACAGTAAAGGTGATAAACCATCACCTTGTCTAACACCAGTTTTTATTTCAAGTGGCTGAGATACTTCGCCCATAAATTTGACTTTAGATGTTGTACCTGTTAGTGTTTCACGAATTATACTTTAACACCAAATTCTCTAATTGATTTATAAATACAGTTATTCCTTAGATAACAACTATTCTTGAATAATCTTGCATGATGCACACTATTTAATGATATCATGTTCGGTGAAACTGAAAAAAGTGCGCCGGTCGCGATGGCCGAGCGGTTCTAGGCGCACTACAGTCCGGAACCACGCGACTGCTACGGTCGCAGGTTCGAATCCTGCCACGGGCATGGATGTATGTGATTTCCTTATGTTAGTTAGGTTTAAGGAGTTCTAAGTTCTGGGGGACTGATGACAATAGAAGTTAAGTCCTATAGTGCTCAGAGCCATTTGAACCATTTTTTAAAAAAGTGCACGGCTAGGATTTGAACCGTTACCGCCAGAGTGGTTGCCGTGAACCTCAGCCGCGGCGCTACGCTGACTTAGTCGACACATGTTTACACTACGGGTGTAGCAGGTACGGATAAAACTTCAATGTCGATTTTTTCGGAAACTGGGGGAGGTCGAGCACAGGTCCCCTTACAACATTCGTAAGACTCATCCAAATCTGTGATTAATAGGTCGGATGATGCACTATGGCAGGACGACTTGTCTGGTGTAACGGTAATTACATACACAAGCTTTCCTCAGGATTCAGTTTGTCTATTAGTTAAAGCTGTATCATAATCCTTACTGTACTTCCAGAGAATAGCTTTGACAAACAAAGAAAAACGCGGCTGTGGACTTCAATTTACGACATGATAAATTGAAATTTGCTGCTAGAAACTGAAAGGATTTGGTTAAAATGCAGTGAATTTCAAATAAATTCATACAATTTTAGGAACTGTATCTTCTGTGTGAAAGAAGATAGAGGGTTGGCCGGACCCCACAATTAAATACACGACATCAAGTAAAACTAGAACAGCAGTGAGTGTAAGAACATCGTGGGCCGTGTAATGCGGCATCTCGTGACCAATCTTGTAGTGCAGCTGTTCAGTCCGTCGGAGTAGACAGACTATCATCAGATGTCTTCAGATATACTATCATCAGATGCTTATAGCGCGGCATGTCGTTGGCCAACTAAATTTTAACGCATTGTTTCATAAAGATTGATTAGAGTTATATGTCTTTTCCGGCTTAGACTGTCCTTAATTATTGGGAACAAATTGTTTCGTACTTCACACCGATGGAAGTTCGTAACGTTAATGTACTATAAATGTAGTAATCCAAAATCTAGCAACATACTCTCGATCTCCCAAGAACACAAAAGCTGAGTAACTTTTTGTCGATAAGTCCTCGAAATAAAATCGATGTAATAAAATCCGTAACTAAAATGTTTTCGATACAAAATGGTGAAATATAAAAACAAAGATTTCTGTAAAATACGCTATCATAACAACGATGGTATCAGCGAATATATCCTTCCACATCCTGAGAAGAACGTAGCGGCTGCGACAGCTTGGAGTGCAACCGCTCAGTATCGCTAAGGGAAGAGGAAAAAGACCTTTCCGCTCACCTACGCCTGCCGACTGACATGTGAAGTCTCCGAGAGCCACGAGTTGTGTTGAAATGATTTAAACTGGTACAGCGTCTCAGAAAAGTGTGGAACCTGAATCATGCGGCGTGGCGAGAGCAAAGGCCGGCCATTCGCAATGATTAACCCCCAACCGTCTCCAGAGTATCAAAAGCGGTCAGTGACGTTGAGTGGAGAAACGTTACAAACGAAGGGGTCATCATGGAGCCATGTTATGTTCTACACCAACATCTACATACATACTCTATAAACCATTGTGAAGTGCATGGTAGAGTATACTTAGCATGATACAAGATGTTAGGGTTTCTTACTGTTCCAATCGTGTATGGAGATCGGTATAATTACTCCAATTTTGTCTTCGCGGTTCCTAAGACAGCAATGTGCAGGTGGTTGAGCAATATCTCTAGATTCTTCAGTTAACATTGCCTCTTGAAATTTTGTAATCAGAACATCGCAGGATAGCTGGAGTCTTTCTTCAAGCATCTGCCAATTCAGGTTTTTCAAGATTTCCGTAATGCTCTCAAATTCTCTGTATACATTTAGTATCCCCTGTTAGTCCTTTTTGATATGGGTCCCATCATTTGAGCAATATTCTAAAGTGCGATTCAGAAGTGATTTGTAAGTAATCTTCGTTTGTAGACTGACTACATTTTCCAAGTATCCTGTTAATGAACCGAAGCCTGCCATCTGCCTTACTTAGACTGAACCAACGTCATCTTTCTATTTAATACCTCTACAAATTCTTACATCCACTTATTGATGCTGTAATCATAACGTGCCACTTTCCTGCATTTAGTGAAGAGCACAGATTTACATTTCTGAACCTTTAAAATAAGTAAAAATCTTTGTACCACTCTGAAGTCTTATCAAGATCTGACTGCACACTTGTAAGGCTTTTCCAGAAAGCAATTCATTGTAGATAATGGCATCACCTGCAAAAAGTCTGTTCTTCGGTACCTTGTAATTTATTATCGAGTTGGAGATACGACAAGTGTACATCTGGGTGAAAAAAAAGCCGCATTTGTGTGAAGGACCATTCAATGCACATCGCCAGAAGACGATGAGCATGTCATCAAAACGTCGCGTTATTTCACCTCTGCCAGCCGGTTGGAAATCGAGTTCCTCATCAACACGTTCCAGTATTGTTGTGACGATCTGATTGGGAGGACAGAACGTATCCTGAGCAAATGTTGGATTTCTACATCATCCAAAAAGATTTTTGACAACTAGAAAGTACAGGTGTGGTATCCTCGTACGTTAATCCACTCCGTGATTATTTCCTTTTATATATGACAGAGAAGAAGAAATAAAAGCTTCGCGGTTTGCCGATGCTATTAAATTTTGTCACAGACCGCAAAGGACTTTGAAGAGCAATGTTTTGAAAAGAAGTTATAAGATGAAAATTAACAATATTAAAATAAGGATAATGGAATGTAGTCGAATTAAATCAGGAGATGCTGAGGGAATTAGGTTACTAAATGAGACACTAAAAGTAATCGATGAATGTTGATATTTGGGTAGCAAAATATGTGGCGCTGGTCGACCAAGATAAGATATAAAATGTAGACTGGTTATAGCAAGAAACAGTTTCAAAAATCAAGAAATTTGTTAACATGGAATAGAAATATAAGTGTTAGAAAGTATTTCCTGGAGATACTTGTATGGAGTGTAGCCTTGTAAGAAAATGAAACATGGACGATAAACAGTTCAGACAAGAAGAGAATACGAGTAGAAGCTTTTGGAACGATGTGGTGCAGACGAATGTTGAAAATTAGATGCGTAGATCGAATAATTAATTAGGAGGTGCGGAATAGAATTGGGGCATACAGAAGGTTGTGGCAAAAGTTCCATAAAGGAAGGGATTGGTTGTTAGCACACGTCCTGAGGCGTCAAGGAAACGTAAATTTGATAATGGACGGAAGATTGTCGGATTAAAATTTTAAAGGCAGATCAAGGCTTCAGTACAGTAAGCAGTATCAACTGGATGTAGATTGCAGTAGTCATTCAGAAACGGACTGATAAACGACGAGGAAGGAAATCGGCTGTATCACTCTTAAGCGATTGGGGGGCAACGAGGAACACCTAAATCAAAATGGCCGAAAAGGATTTGAACCGCCGTTATCTCACTCCTTCCCCTAGCCTCATCTCTCTCTGGTTCTCTGTTTCTCCCTACTTCTGAATTAACTTTGCAGCAACCAATGCGTATGTGTGTTCCTGCTCTAAGTGTGTTACGCTCTCTAAGGGTCAGGTCCGACGATAACGCAAGTCATGTCAGTTGCTCTGTATTGCCATTCTGCAAAATATCGGTAATGCAAGAGATAACAGGGGGAAGGAAACGTTGGGTGTATCCCTCTGTTGTGGACCTCTGAAGGCTCCCGTAAAGGAGAAAACCTGCTTGTCAAATTCGCCCTTATCTAGCTGCGTAGTTGTCAAAAAAAAAAAAAAAAAAAAAAAAGAAGCCCTTACACGTACAAACAAAGTTTGTCAGTTTAACCTCACTTTGAATCAGATGCACTTCTTGCTCGTGAGTTCAAATGGTTCAAATGGCTCTGAGCACTATGGGACTCAACATCTGAAGTCATCAGTCCCCTAGAACTTAGAACTACTTCAACCTAACTAACCTAAGGACATCACACACATCCAGCCCTAGGCAGGATTCGAACCTGCGGCCGTAGCGGTCGCGCGGTTCCAGACTGAATGATCGTGAGTACTTTTTACCGTAGTGGGGTTGGTTACAACGCAGACAAAGCATTTCTAGCGTTGACTTTGGAACTGTTTTTAAAGAAGAAGAAAACAAGACGCTGGTTCAGGGAATGGCTTAAAGCGAGAGAGAGATTTACCCACGAAAATCTTCTAAAGAAAATATTGCTCTCAGGACCCGACGATTACGTCAACTTTCTTAGAATGGACAATGAAACTTTAAATAATTTGTTAAGGCCGTCTTAAAATAGCAAACATGTCTGACAAATCCGCTGTTATCTGGCCACGGATGTGCCAAACAAGCCCCTACACGTACCAACAAAGCTTGTCAATTTAACCTTACTTCTGAAGCAGACGCATTCCGCGTGTGCTGCGTTTTGGAATTTGTGGGAATGGCTACAAATGCAGATAAGCACTTCTGGCATTGGCTCTTGCACTGTGCTTACAGAAGAAGAAAACAAGACGCTGGTCCAGGGAATGATTTAAAATAAGAAAGAAAATACAAATGAGAGCCTGTTAATGGAATTGTTACACTCAGAACGTGATGATTACGTCAGCTTTCTGCGTACTGACAGTGAAATTTTTAATAACTGTTTAGAGTTACTTCGTCCTCACATTGAAAAGGAATTAGAAAATTTGTTGTCTTCTACTCGGTTTTCCAATGATCGTTCACCGAAATACCACAGCCTGTGGACATGCAGCCCACATCGTCCGTGGAAGAAACGGAGAAGTTCGATTTTTTTTTTTTTTTATTTCGTTTCAGTCTCACTTGCATGTTACGCGTAGAATATCGATTTTCTTCATAACTTCTTTCTGGGAAAGATGTGACACATGTAACATTTTGGTAACTGCCAGTGCTATTTAGTTTTTACCCTTGGTCGAAGTTTCCATAGTTGTGAAAATTCACGATACAGTAAGATAATTTATAATAAAAATATTTTTCACTAAATATATATGGCGAAACACCGACACAACGTCCGCCATCTGTTCAAATTTTCGTCAATCAAAATTTATCGCAAATACGTCAACCACGATCTATATTTGACTAACACATCAAACAACACCGTACCCGGTCAAATATTTGGCACATGTATTAAAGTTTCATAAATCGTTTGATCGCGTACGGAGGCCGCAACGATCGCCAGTGGCTCCGTCGCTCCGGCTTCAGACCACATGGCGACAGAGAGGCGGCTCCGCGCTGACTCAGGATCTCGTGACTGCAGACCGTAGCGCAGGATCAGACGCGCACTTTCCGGGCGTCGCGCTATACCGCATATCACACCACGTGAGTTCCGTTCCGGCATCCGCTGTCTTCCGTTTCCCGCTCTTATTCCAGTTGCATCACGCTGTAGCACCTGACTCTTTCACGGTACGCAATACTGCGGCCGCGTAAATTTCAAGCAAATATTCTAAGGTGGAGCACCTTTCAATAAAATAATATTGTTGTTGTTGTTGTGGTCTTCAGTCCTGAGACTGGTTTGATGCAGCTCTCCATGCTACTCTATCCTGTGCAAGCTTTTTCATCTCCCAGTACCTACTGCAACCTACATCCTTCTGAATCTGCTTAGTGTATTCATCTCTTGGTCTCCCTCTACGATTTTTACCCTCCACGCTGCACTCCAATACTAAATTGGTGATCCCTTGATGCCTCAGAACATGTCCTACCAACCGATCCCTTCTTCTGGTCAAATTGTGCCACAAACTTCTCTTCTCCCCAATCCTATTCAGTACTTCCTCATTAGTTATGTCATCTACCCATCTAATCTTCAGTATTCTTCTGTAGCACCACATTTCAAAAGCTTCTATTCTCTTCTTGTCCAAACTATTTATCGTCCATATTTCACTTCCATACATGGCTACACTCCATACAAATACTTTCAGAAACGACTTCCTGACACTTAAATCAATACTGGATGTTAACAAATTTCTCTTCTTCAGAAACGCTTTCCTTGCCATTGCCAGCCTACATTTTATATCCTCTCTACTTCGACCATCATCAGTTATTTTGCTCCCCAAATAGCAAAACTCCTTTACTACTTTAAGTGCCTCATTTCCTAATCTAATTCCCTCAGCATCACCCGACTTAATTAGACTACATTCAATTATCCTTGTTTTGCTTTTGTTGATGTTCATCTTATATCCTCCTTTCAAGACACTGTCCATTCCATTCAACTGCTCTTCCAAGTCCTTTGCTGTCTCTGACAGAATTACAATGTCATCGGCGAACCTCAAAGTTTTTATTTCTTCTCCATGAATTTTAATACCTACTCCGAATTTTTCTTTTGTTTCCTTTACTGCTTGCTCAATATACAGATTGAACAACATCGGGGACAGGCTACAACCCTGTCTTACTCCCTTCCCAACCACTGCTTCCCTTTCATGTCCCTCGACTCTTATAACTGCCATCTCCTTTTTGTACAAATTGTAAATAGCCTTTCGCTCCCTGTATTTTACCCCTGCCACCTTTAGAATTTGAAAGAGAGTATTCCAGTCAACATTGTCAAAAGCTTTCTCTAAGTCTACAAATGCTAGAAACGTAGGTTTGCCTTTCCTTAATCTTTCTTCTAAGATAAGTCGTAAGGTCAGTATTGCCTCACGTGTTCCAGTGTTTCTACGGAATCCAAACTGATCTTCCCCGAGGTTGGCTTCTACTAGTTTTTCCATTCGTCTGTAAAGAATTCGTGTTAGTATTTTGCAGCTGTGACTTATTAAGCTGATAGTTCGGTAATTTTCACATCTGTCAACACCTGCTTTCTTAGGGATTGGAATTATTACATTCTTCTTGAAGTCTGAGGGTATTTCGCCTGTTTCATACATCTTGCTCACCAGATGGTAGAGTTTTGTCAGGACTGGCTCTCCCACGGCCGTCAGTAGTTCCAATGGAATATTGTCTACTCCGGGGGCCTTGTTTCGACTCAGGTCTTTCAGTGCTCTGTCAAACTCTTCACGCAGTATCATATCTCCCATTTCATCTTCATCTACATAATATTGTCCTCAAGTACATCGCCCTTGTATATATACTCCTTCCACCTTTCTGCTTTCCCTTCTTTGCTTAGAACTGGGTTTCCATCTGAGCTCTTGATATTCATACAAGTCGTTCTCTTATCTCCAAAGGTCTCTCTAATTTTCCTGTAGGCGGTATCTATCTTACCTCTAGTGAGATAGGCCTCTACATCCTTACATTTGTCCTCTAGCCATCCCTGCTTAGCCATTTTGCACTTCCTGTCGATCTCATTTTTGAGACTTTTGTATTCCTTTTTGCCTGTTTCACTTACTGCATTTTTATATTTTCTCCTTTCATCAATTAAATTCAATATTTCTTCTGTTACCCAAGGATTTCTACTAGCCCTCGTCTTTTTACCTACTTGGTCCTCTGCTGCCTTCACTACTTCATCCCTCAAAGCTACCCATTCTTCTTCTACTGTATTTATTTCCCCCATTCCTGTCAATTGCTCCCTTATGCTCTCCCTGAATCTCTGTACAACCTCTGGTTCTTTTAGTTTATCCAGGTCCCATCTCCTTAAATTCCCACCTTTTTGCAGTTTCTTCAGTTTTAATCTACAGGTCATAACCAATAGATTGTGGTCAGAGTCCACATCTGCCCCTGGAAATGTCTTACAATTTAAAACCTGGTTCCTAAATCTCTGTCTTACCATTATATAATCTATCTGATACCTTTTAGTATCTCCAGGGTTCTTCCATGTATACAACCTTCTTTCATGGTTCTTAAACCAAGTGTTAGTTATAAAATAATATTAGTAAATGCAATTTGTTTACGAGGAAAGTGACACATTCACAGTCTCTGTGCTCTGATTCTCACATCCACATTTACAAATACGCTATGCAAACATGGTGTAACGTACCTCATAGCAACATTGGCGTTTTTTTTTCTATCCCATTCTTTTCTCGTACTGAGCGACAGGGAAATGACTACTCATGTACGCTGACAAACGTCTATTCTCCTATTCTCGTAATCCCTACACAAGATTTACGATGGTGGCAACTTAATGGACTCACACTCTTCTTCGAACACACCTTTAAATTTACCCAACAGAATTTTCCTGCAACAACGTCGCCTCTCTGCCGGAGATCACCATTTAAGTTTGCCGACCATTTCTATTACACTTTCGTACGACCTATACCGACAGGTTGCGATTTTAGCGGCGCAGCTGTGCGTTCAAATGGTTCAAATGGCTCTGAGCACTATGGGAATTAACTTCTGAGGTCATCAGTCCCCTAGAACTTAGAACTACTTAAACCTAACTAACCTAAGGACATCACACACATCCATGCCCGAGGCAGGATTCGAACCTGCGACCGTAGCGGTCGCGCGGTTCCAGACTGTAGCGCATAGAACCACTCGGCCACACCGGCCGGCAGCTGTGCGTTCGCTCGATGTCTGCTGTCTAGCCTACTTGATAATGGCTGGAACATTACTCTAAAATTGGCCGCGCTAGCATCTCGTGTGCGATTTCTGTTGCAAGTTCACGGTACTTCCCAAGAACCCTTCCAACAGGTCTAACTTTCCAATTCCACCTATCCTAACAGTGTTGTAACTTGTTCATTCCACTCAAATTGCTTATTGTTTTATCCCTAAATACACTGCTTGACAAAAAGTAACGTAGGCAGAAGACATGGTCGGACGTCACTGAAACTTCGTACATTTACACAACATCTACGGCTATGTAAATGATTAGAGCTGCAGTTCTCTGTGACATGTAGGAGCCGGCCGTTGTGGCCGAGCGGATCTAGGCGCTTCAGTCCTGAACCGCGCGACTGCTGCGGTCGCGGGTTCTAATCCTGCCTCGGGCAAGGATGTGTGTGCTGTCCTTAGGTTAGTTAGGTTTATTTAGTTCTAAGTTCTAGGGGATTGATGACCTCAGATGTTAAATCCAATAGTGCTCAGAGGCATTTGAACCATTGTTGTGGCATGTAGGACGGCCACCAAAGTGATTTAGTGTTGTTCGCGATTAGTTTTTGACCTAGACTGATAGGGTGTACCAAGGGCGTGAATAGCGTCGTATGTAGTTGTCGCTGTGAAGAACACGAAGATGACTGGTACACGTGTGAGACAGCGTTATCAGCAACTGAATATTTTGTCAAGGAGCCTCAATCTGTGTCTCAGTTTGGCCATTTGATCGAATCGCGCAATATCAAGATTTGTGGCGCATTCGGATGTGACAGTGGCCCGATGGAGGACTACATGAAAATGTGAGGGCCGGCATACTCTTGTCAAGGTTCCGATGGACCACGTCTGAGCACCGCAAGGGAGGATAGCCGTACTGTGTTACATATACATCGTAACTCTTTCACACATGCGCCCGCCATCCGAAAACAAGCAATGGAATCCCTGCAAAATGGTGTGTCATTCGGTACATAGTTCGGAGAATAGCCGCAGCCATCGAGTTACTGTCCTGTGCTTAGGCTGCAGTTAACACAACGCAAATGGATGCACTTGGAATGGTACAGTAACCGGGAAGCACAAGCTGTTCATGAATGACGTCGTATTGTGTTTGACGATGAATCGCAGTTCTGTGCTATATTGTACAGCATGGAGATCGGGAGAGGTCACATTCTTCCAGTGTTTTGGAGAGGCACAGCCTTGTTACTCCTTGCGTCATGGTCTGGGAAGCCATCGGGTAACACTTCAGGTCCTGGCCGGTAGTGGTTGCGAAAGCTCAGACGGCGAGGCAGGGCGTCACGGCCGTCTTGTTCAAAAATGTTCAAATGTGTGTGAAATCTTATGGGACTTAACAGCTAAGGTCATCAGTCCCTAAGCTTACACACTACTTAACCTAAATTATCCTAAGGACAAACACACACACCCGTGCCCGAGGGAGGACTCGAACCTCCGCCGGGCCAGCCGCACAAAAAATGGTTCAAATGGCTCTGAGCACTATGGGACTTAACTGCTGAGGTCATCAGTCCCCTAGAACTTAGAACTGCTTAAACCTAACCTAAGGACATCACACACACCCATGCCTGAGGCAGGATTCGAACCTGTGACCGTAGCGGTCGCGCGGTTCCAGACTGTAGCGCCTAGAACCGCTCGGCCACCCCGGCCGGCCCAGCCGCACAGTCCATGACTGCAGAGCTCTAGACTGCTCGGCTAATCCCGCGCGGCACTGCCGTCTTGGATCCTGAACTGTTACCTCTCACGCAATAGCATCGCGTTGCCATTGCTCAACGCGAAAATACCCGCCCACATTATGAACGTATCTCTGTGAACTGCCTGCGTGAAGTGAACTTCCTCCATTGGGCGACAAAATCCCCAGGTCTGTCGCCAATAGAACTTGAGTAGGATCAGCTCGGAAGTCAACTCCAATACAGTGGTATTGTCCAGGTTACCAAGGAGCAGTTACAACAGTTGTGGGTCAGCCTGGCTCAATAATGGATGAAAATGCTTTATGCCACCCTTCCCAACGGATTAAGTGTCCGCGTCAAAGCCATATCGGATGCAAAGACACACTGATAAGTGGTCTCATACTGCCAAGTTGTTTGTAAATATGACTCGATTTTGCTATCACTGAAGTGACATCACAAACCCTTTCAACCCGTGAAGTCTCATTTCATTTCCTCCTCCCATTCTGCATGTTTCAGTTTCTTTTTTGGCCAATGTATTCGAACGATGTAACCTGCTCCGGATATTCGTCGCTTACATACTTCTTGCAAGTTGCAGTTCCTCGTACTTAGGCACATTTAAAGAAAGGTGATATTCACTACACCACGTCGACATTTTGGCTTCCTGCATTTCCTTGCATTCGTTAAACGACGACATTTTCAGCAAAAGGATCTTCAGTGAACAACCTGATATTTGCTGTGACGCAACCTCATGAATTGTTGGTGTATACCGATAACATTAGGAGTCCTCACGCCACGAACCATGTTATTTTCGGTTCTGTTGTACACTCCTGGAAATTGAAATAAGAACACCGTGAATTCATTGTCCCAGGAAGGGGAAACTTTATTGACACATTCCTGGGGTCAGATACATCACATGATCACACTGACAGAACCACAGGCACATAGACACAGGCAACAGAGCATGCACAATGTCGGCACTAGTACAGTGTATATCCACCTTTCGCAGCAATGCAGACTGCTATTCTCCCATGGAGACGATCGTAGAGATGCTGGATGTAGTCCTGTGGAACGGCTTGCCATGCCATTTCCACCTGGCGCCTCAGTTGGACCAGCGTTCGTGCTGGACGTGCAGACCGCGTGAGACGACGCTTCATCCAGTCCCAAACATGCTCAATGGGGGACAGATCCGGAGATCTTGCTGGCCAGGGTAGTTGACTTACACCTTCTAGAGCACGTTGGGTGGCACGGGATACATGCGGACGTGCATTGTCCTGTTGGAACAGCAAGTTCCCTTGCCGGTCTAGGAATGGTAGAACGATGGGTTCGATGACGGTTTGGATGTACCGTGCACTATTCAGTGTCCCCTCGACGATCACCAGTGGTGTACGGCCAGTGTAGGAGATCGCTCCCCACACCATGATGCCGGGTGTTGGCCCTGTGTGCCTCGGTCGTATGCAGTCCTGATTGTGGCGCTCACCTGCACGGCGCCAAACACGCATACGACCATCATTGGCACCAAGGCAGAAGCGACTCTCATCGCTGAAGACGACACGTCTCCATTCGTCCCTCCATTCACGCCTGTCGCGACACCACTGGAGGCGGGCTGCACGATGTTGGGGCGTGAGCGGAAGACGGCCTAACGGTGTGCGGGACCGTAGCCCAGCTTCATGGAGACGGTTGCGAATGGTCCTCGCCGATACCCCAGTAGCAACAGTGTCCCTAATTTGCTGGGAAGTGGCGGTGCGGTCCCCTACGGCACTGCGTAGGATCCTACGGTCTTGGCGTGCATCCGTGCGTCGCTGCGGTCCGGTCCCAGGTCGACGGGCACGTGCACCTTCCGCCGACCACTGGCGACAACATCGATGTACTGTGGAGACCTCACGCCCCACGTGTTGAGCAATTCGGCGGTACGTCCACCCTGCCTCCCGCATGCCCACTATACGCCCTCGCTCAAAGTCCGTCAACTGCACATACGGTTGACGTCCACGCTGTCGCGGCATGCTACCAGTGTTAAAGACTGCGATGGAGCTCCGTATGCCACGGCAAACTGGCTGACACTGACGGCGGCGGTGCACAAATGCTGCGCAGCTAGCGTCATTCGACGGCCAACACCGCGGTTCCTGGTGTGTCCGCTGTGCCGTGCGCGTGATCATTGCTTGTACAGCCCTCTCGCAGTGTCCGGAGCAAGTATGGTGGGTCTGACACACCGGTGTCAATGTGTTCTTTTTTCCATTTCCAGGAGTGTACATTCGTCATACAGTAAAACGTACTTAGTTTTATAAGGCAGAAACTCATCCAATCAGTCATATACACTGCCGGAAAATAAAATTAGTACACCTAGAAAGACGACGCCGATTTTGATCTGATGACTATATATTCAATCTGGGGGGGGGGGGGGGTTAGTAAACGTGCTCATAATGGTTTCGACGTCGTCCGCCAACAGATAGCGTAGTGACACAGCTTACAGAGCGCCACCTGTGTCTACCTTTTAACAGGGAAGGCTTACAGCCAGAAGGCTCAGTGTCGTGCAAACGTGTAAAGCAAGCAGGCAATCGTGCCACGGAAATGCACTTTACTTTGTACAGCCAACTGAGCGAGTTTGCAAGGGGTCAAATTGTGACCTTCCGAGTGGCGGGATGGTCCTTTCGGAGAATTGCCACACAGGTTGGAAGTGCTGCATCAGTTATGCAACGATGTTGATATCAGTAGTCACGTGAACATTCTCACAGCTATGGACGAGGTTCTGGACGTCCACGCAGCACAGACCTCCGCCTGGATCGTCAGCAGTGGCAGATCGTACAGCTAACACAGCACAGATAAGAAGGCTCTTGAGCCCAGACGCGCCAGCACGAAATGTTGCGAACCGGCTGTTAGCAGTGGGACTACGGGCACACACATCTCTAGCCCGTCCTCCCCACACACGGCAGTATCGACATGCACAGCTCGACTGCTGCCGTCAGAGGATTACTTGGAAGATGGAATGGTGCAGCCGCGCGGGATTAGCCGAGCGGTCTTAGGCGCTGCAGTCATTGACTGTGCGGCTGGTCCCGGCGGACGTTCGAGTTCTCCCTCGGGTATGGGTGTGTGTGTTTGTCTTTGGGATAATTTAGGTTAAGTAGTGTGTAAGCTTAGGGACTGATGACCTTAGGAGTTAAGTCCCATAAGATTTCACACACATTTGAATGGTGCATCGTGGTCTTCCGCGATGAAAGCAGCTTCTGCCTGCACGCAAGTGAGAGTCGTTTGGGCGTACGACGTAGATCTGGTGAGTTCTCTCTCACAGAATGCATTCGTCCAAAACACATTGACCTCACCCCAGGCCTTATGGTCTGGTGTGTGATAAGCTATGACTCTCGTTCATGTTTGGTGTTTCTCGAGGGGCACTAACCAGCACTCGGTACCTTCAGACTGTTGTTAGGCCTGCTGTTTTGCCATTCTTTCAATAGGAAGGCGATGTGTTGTTGCAATTGGATAATGTTCGCCCACACACTGCCCACAAAATTCAACGTGCTCTGCAAGAGGTGCAGGAATATCCCTGGCCAGCATGATTTCTGGAGTTGTCTCGAGTCGAGCACGTGTGGGATATGATGGGGCGAGAAGAGACTCGCGCGAGTCATCAACAACTCTTACAGAACTACGTGAACAGGTCAGGCAGGTTTTGAAGGTTTATCCCAGAACAGTATTCAGCATCGATACTATTGACAGGATGCCCAATGGGACGCTCAAAGATGCTATCGAGTACCAATAATCCTTAAACAAGTGGAACCAACAGTGGGGGAAGTTGAAACTAGAGACCGGCAACCATGGACTACCATTTGCAGTAGATACTGTATCTTCTCTTCCGAGACTGACTGACTTTCCTTTTTTTACTGTGCTTGTTGTACTGTGTCCGTTCATATCTTTTTCAATGTGCAGTTGTCATTTTCCTTATGTAGTGTCGGTTTTTTGTTTGATTACTGGTGTAGGTATTAAAGGCACGTTAATGCAATAAATGATGATGATGATGATATCTGTTGACTTCTTCCAAACCACATCTACCTCATGGTGAAGAGGAAATGAGGGAGCTGCACCTCTTCCAGTAAGCAATCGCAGTTACCACGGTACCTGTCTCACAGACAGTGGCCTCTTTTGCTTTGTCTCTCTTGTTCTATTTCATTTTATTTTTAGACAAGCTTGGTTCTTTTTTTCATCTAACCATTCTTTCTTCATAAATTTTGAAACTATATTTTTTGAGGCCGGCCGGTGTGGCCTTGCGGTTCTGAGCGCTTCAGTCTGGAACCGCGTGACCGCTACGGTCGCAGGTTCGAATCCTGCCTCGGGCATGGATGTGTGTGATGTCCTTAGGTTAGTTAGGTTTAAGTAGTTCTAAGTTCTAGGGGACTGATGACCACAGATGTTAAGTCCCATAGTGCTCAGAGCCATTTGAACCATTTTCAAGTTGACGCCACTTCGGCGACTTGCGCGTCGATGGGGATGAAATGATGATGATAAGGACAACACAACACCCAGTCGCTGGGCGGAGAAAATCTCCGACGCAGCCGGGAATCGAATCCGGGTCGTTAGGTATGACCACTTAGTTACCACGGGCGGACAGTTTCTTATTACCATCTGTATTGATCGTAGGACTTCTGCATTTGAATTTCGAATGGTTCTCCTTCAATTCTGACGTTACAACCTTTTTCTCATTTTCCTGTAATTATGGTTTTTGTCTGTCTGGCAAATCTTTTAACAATGTTGAATGAAATGCACTCACACAAATTCTGAAGGTAGCACGGATAACATACGTGGAGCGAATGGTCATATAAATCTATTCCAAAGCCGGGCAACAGTTACAAGAGTCAAAGGACATGAAAGGGAAGCAGAGGATGAGAAGACAGACCGACAGGTTAGAAGCCTATACCCGATGATATTCAGTTATCATACCCCGAGAAAGTAATAAAAGGAACAGATCAGAGAGATGAAATGTAAACTTTGAGGTTGGCCGACAACATTGAAATTCTGTCAAAGACAACAAAAGGCACCGAGTATCAGCTGAAAAGCATGAGCAGTGTCTTGAAAAGAAGTTACGTGATGAATATCAACAGAAGTAAAACAAGGGTAATGGAGTTTAGTCTAATTAAATCAGGCGATGCTGAGGAAATTACGAGGTACGTTTTTGAAATAAGTATCATTTTTAAATAAGGCCGTTGCAGTTTTGCGGTCACCGGTTGCACGCTCGCAAAATACCTTCGACTGTTGGATATCCACAAACGCAATTACATTACCTTTCCCTGCATTAACCTTTATTTAAGTGTGTTTGAAATTGCCGAACAGATTGAAAATGCCACCGATTGTGAAATTCGCGCTGTTATTCGTTTCTTAAATGCGGACGTGAAAACTGCCGAAATTCATAATAGATTAGTGAAGTGTATAAGAAAAACGCTACGGACGTTGGAATTGTTAGGACGTGGTGCAGAACATTTAGAGATGGACACACAAATGTGTACGCCGGGAAGAGACGTGACCGGCCGCACGTCATTACTGATGACCTGATGGTAAAAGTCGACAAAAAGTGTTATGTATGGAACTGTGACAGAACGCATACAGTGTCGGAAATTGTGCTCATGTTCGGATCCAAAAACGCTGACTTGAGTTCCACAAAACCAATCGTTTTGACAGTGGAGTGGCTTTTCGCCATAGGTACTGTGCCTTAACGATTAACATTTAAGGCCAAATTGTCACTGGTGACGAAAGATGGGTTGCTCATGTTACACCGGAATCAAAACAACAATTCTTAGAGGAGGCATTCAACATTCTCCAAAGAACTAAAGTTCCAGCACATAATTTTGTCCCGAACACTTATGTGGATTTTGTTTTGGGATGGGCTGGATGTTTTGCATCTTGAGTTTTTGTCTCAAGGTAGAACAGTCAATGCAGAAAGTTGTTGTGATATCTTAATGAAACTACGCTGCGCAATCTAAAACAAAAGGCGTGGCATTCTCAGGGCAGGGCTCGTTTTGCTGCAGGTCTGTGCCAGCCCCCACGTGGCTCAGCGCTCCCAAGATCTCGTCACATCGTACTGAGGGACACTAGTTAATCACCCGCTGTATAGCTCTGAACTAGCACCTAGTCATTAGGCCCTAGTGGCTATCATTTGTTCTTGCGCTTACAGAAGACCTTGCCGGTCAGTGCTACGAGAAAGATGGCGGTGTTCTATGAGAGTGGATATTAGAAGCTGAGCATACGATACCAAAAATGTTTTAATGTAGGTGGAAATTATTTTGAAAAGTACGTAGAGGTCCAGGTTTTCATATAAAATAATGTTGTAATACTGTTATTTCTTGTTTCGTTTTATAACCGTACTTACTTTAAAAACAGCATCTAGTAGATTAGGAAGTGAGGCAGTCGAAGTAGTAAGTGAATTCTGGTATATCGGTAACAAAGTAACTAACACTGCCAAATGTAAAGTGAATACAAAACGCGAATTAGCAATATCAAAAAAAAGTGTGGAAAAAGAAACTATTTTAACATCGAATATAAATTTAATTAAGTTTTTTTTATGAAGATACAAGGGTAGCTCTAGCCCGTATTTAGGAAACTGTCTGAGCGTTTGTACGAAACTACTAAGAGAAGCCACATTTTTCAAAGAGGGCAGATGTGCGCTGGTACAACAAAAGCCGCTTTGTGACTGGCCGGACGATTCCAGGAGCGAACAGCGGTAGTTAACACTGCATTGCTTACTGGTGGACGAACACATTCATAGGAGACATCTTCAAACTTGTTTGGGTCTACGTAGTCCTGTGAGGAAATCATCGCCTATCCTCCAACCCATTTTTTAAGAAATTCTATCAGCTTCCTGCCAGTAACCCTCACAATCTTCCAGTAAGTTTCAATAAATAACTACTTTAAAAATAGAAAAGTTTCCACCTCAAACGGTAATGATTACATTTAATCTGGATAATGTATGTACAAATAGCGAAATGCGAATACTAGGTATTTACAGAATATTCTGGAAAACCAGCTGCTTTAAAAAATAGGTGCACAGAGAAGTACGTAAAACAGACAATCTTCGTTAGAAACCGTTTAAACAATCGTTCAGATAATTCCTATAAAGTGATACCACTACCCGTAGCGTTTGTGCTGATGCTGGATTCAAGAAGGAGTATCAGAATTTTCGAACGAGTATTAGTGAAATCAAAAGAACCTCGTTTCAAATTAGGGTATAGTGAAATATGCAGGCAATGAATTGTAGGTACATAACAGTATTCCGTGCACTGACGTCAGGCAGTGTAACGAAGACATGCATTATGATGCGCAACCTATGTCAGCGCTCATTAGTGCAGCAGACTGTTTTCAGTCTAAACTTTAAGCGGACAGTTATCACAGAAACGGCGTTTTGTTCGCGAACTGACCTTGCTAAACTGATTTTCGCTTTTGGTATCATACGTATTTGATCCTATCGGAACAGTGTCTGCCAATTTTATGCTGCCCGTATAATGGCCCTTTGTTTTTCTTTATTGCAATATCAGTGTCCTTGAGGCGAAGGAAATAACTGAGCTTTTTGAGGAAACGCAAAAACCTCTGAAAATTCAGCGAACGCTCCATTGTCCCTGAACTCCGCTCGTTCCAGTAGTTATAAGAAGAGGTCGAACACTGTTTGAAAGTTGCAACAGACACATCGCAAACGATTGTAGGTCTATTAAAGTCGCAACAGGGATGGAAAACTATTGTCTCTCAATCATTTAGGAGATAAGAGTTTCCACTCATTAACGACAGCCCATTGTAAGTTTCCAGACTTGTCGAAGGCAGCCTGCGGTCACTGGTAAGAGAATAGCGTGCCACTTGAGCACTAAAAGTCAAATAACGAAACAGTATAGTTATAGGCCCCTCCTTCTACGTCATTTGTGAAAGTGAAGTTTGAAACCTAGGCAACATCGCTGTCACATGCTTCACTGAAAATTACCTACCAATACAGATGACGATCCTCTATTGCAGAATCCTGGAGCATATCATAAGCATTATGGCATTCTGGAGGAAAAGGTATTGGCCAGGGATTTGTTTTCTTTAAATCCTGTATTCCAGGTCAGCTTTGACAACGCATTTGACGACAACCAACATCAGCTGCGACAAGTTAGCGATAACTTAACTGTCTTAAACTCTGCAGATAAAGGTCGGATGGTCAGTGTTCCGGAAGAAATTAAGATCTTACGAAGTCTCCATTCACATCCTCTTGACACGATTAATGAACGCACTGTCCTGTACCACAAAAATATTTTAGTTAAATATGACATTATTCGGATAAGTTAAGGTGGGCTTGTAATATATTTTCCTTGCTTCCAAATGTGGATATTCTCGTCCCACTTAATGTTGGGATGGTTCCGTCTCGTTCGTGCTGTTACTTCCCGCTTTTTCGGTTTAAACAGTTCGTCAATCACGTATCTATTTCATACTGCGCCGACGTTATGGGTCGTGTGCGCCCTCTATGCTCACAGCTAGCAAGTACTTATTACTGCATAGTTTTCGTGTTGGTGTTCCAGGTCGAGGCGGAATTTGGACAGAATTTATGCAATTAATGCCACATAAAATGTGTTTTCTCTCCCCGTTTTTATTGCATATTATATGTCTTGTGATTTTCATGACTTTCGATGTCCGGTTGTAATGTCGGTGTTTTCTCGGATTTTTCGAGGTCCCCCCTTTTACTCTTTTACACGGAACTTTCGTTTCATAGCAACACTGGGACGAGGATGACTTCAGATGGTTAAGTGATTTTATTTGAAATAACGTCCTGTTCTCTCTTTTATTTTATTTTAGAAATTTTAGCTGTGTAGTTCCTTATCTCAGATTTTTTTAAAGAAAATGAGCATCCCCTCTCATTGTCTGGTAACACAAAAAATTTTCATTATTACAGTTTACACCAGATGATGGAACTGTAACTGTTTCGAAACCGGCCGTGTATGCAACAAAAATTTATTGACTCGGCAGCTGTTGTGCGGTTTTTTCACTTTACAAAAAAATAGACCAATTGCCTTGCCTCTCGTGCGGGGAAATTTTTTTGGAAGACTTACCAAAAATCGTTTTGAGTTGACTGTAAATTAATGAATTACTACCTCACTTCCAGTCTGACTTCATAAAATATCGAGGAACGATGGACAACATAACAATTCTGCGCACTGACATACTCTCAGCTTTCCAAGAAAAGAAGTTCGTAATATCATCATTATCAGAAATGACACGAGTTTACGATATCCAAGTCTCCGCCCTTGTAGAAAAACTGAGGCGAATTGTACTTACAGTCAGACGGATATATGGTTTTAGTACCTTCCTCGCGAAAAGAACGGTATATGTAAGATACCAGAAACAATTTATATGACCTTTGATCCTATCCAGAGACTTATTCGAGGGAACGATCCTTAGATACTTGTTATACATACTTTACTGTGGGGAATTCTAAGAAACTACTCCCCCCAGTGTTCAAATACAGCAATATGCTCATGATATATGCTCACACTCATCTGTCTCCACGGAGGATTCCGCAATCGGCAATCTGATTGAGGCAGTAATAAAGGTGGACCATTGGTTGCACGCAAACTGCGCTGAAATCCCTTCTGAGAATTTTTTCGTTATTTTTTTAAGGCGACATGTGTCCCGAACTGAATTTCACGCAAGAAATTATTTATATCATGTTAATCATCAGCCACATTCTTTGCAATGTTGTTCGATTCAAGGCTGAGCTGGGTTCCTCGCAAGTCCACTATCAACGCTTCTCCCCCCGTCACGAATTTCATCGAATCATTAACCAGGGTCTGGTGGGGTGTCAACCTCAATGTTTTATTGAGGATATATAAGGCATTAATTAGAACCAGACTCGAATATGATTGTGCTGTGTACGGTAATGCTAGCGTAAAGCTAATTCGCAAGTTAGATATTTTACAACAGTTGTAACCGGACTTGTATACGTCGATCCCACGAAAACGCTGTTAGCAGAGACACTGGAAATCTCTCTTCATTTTAGACGCAAATGGTTTGCCAGTAAATATGTGGTGAAAATGATAACCCTGAAAACTCATCCAGTCGTTGAGAAATTTGAAATGCTACACACTTTTCTGGGTAATAGAACATTACATCGATACCCAGATTTTTTCAGAAGTTTTCATACGTTAAAAATCGATCCAAAAATATCATAACAATGAGAAGACTGCCTAAATATGAATGGTCTTTTCGCCTCTGCATTTCTTCCGCTTGAGTGTTCTACGTGGAATTTAGAGTACGTACTGGTAGCAACCTCAACTTGATAGCTGGCACATATCGCCGTGAAAAATGGAGCGAAGCTCTACTTATACAAACTGATTGTTCAAGAATCGTGTCACAAAGTAATGACGGCTATGCTTTCTTCTGTCCAAGAACTGTTCACTACGAATAGTATGAGTCCCTATCGCCACCCGCTTTTATGCAGCAGGAAGCTCTACATATCTAACTAATGGTTCAAGGATCGCGTAAAAAAGTAATGATGGGTGTTCTTTCTTCTGTCCTAGAACTGGTCCCAACGAATAGTATAAGCTCCCATCATCTCCCACTTCTTATACAGCAGAAGCAGTGGCAATCATTAAGGCTATTAAGTATTCTTTAACTCAGAACAACGGAAAGATTTTGATTATCTGTGTTTTTAAAAAGCATCAGCAGTGACATAGACCACAGTAAGTGGAGAAAACACAGTAGTAAATTTGCTATCGATATAACACATGAAGTAACAGAATGCTCTCGAAGAAATAAATATATTTATATGCTTCGGATACATATACACATAGGTAAATTTTGTGTAATGAAACCGTAGACTAGTTGGCCAAGAAAATTACTGCACATAGAGCTTACCTTGATATCCAGTTGCCTTTCACCGACTTCTTACAGCAAGTAAAAATGGAAATCCCAGTGGGAAGAAGAATGAGAAACATCAAACGTAAATAATGGAAAATTTTATGGTTGAGCTCAACCCGTCATACCTCATTCACCTTGGTTCCATAACTTGTCAGTATACCGCAGAACTCTCTCTACAATCCTTCAGATGAGATTAAATCACAGCTGTTTCTCTTGTGATTTTCATCCCTACAGCTAATAGTCATACACTCGTGATTGCAATAATTCAGACGTTGGAAATATTACTTATTTCATATTCCCATGCTCCAAAGCACAGAAACATAGAGAACATTTCCTCTTAGAGCTAAGAAAGCTCAGGGCGCAGTACTGGTTCTTAACACAGAACGATAAGGCGGATCTTAGATGTCTGGTAAGGTTTATTTTAGTTAGTAATATTAAAATCTGATCACAAATATTTTGCGATAGGGTAACCACCATTTACGTGACTAAATTACGTAACTGTTTCTATATCAAAGAGCAACGACCGTAAGACATTGTTTGTAAACATTTTTGATAAAGAAAAAGTTAATTATCACTTTTTTCCTTTCTTGCTTAAAGTGAAGAAAATTTGTTTTGTTATTTTTAAATAACATCGTGCCTTCTTTGTTTTTCGGCCTCCTCTTCCGCAGTCGCAGTTACATAAATAGTATATGTTAATACCGTCTTTTGTAACTGTCTTATAAAGAACATACGCGTTTCACTTAATTTTAAAGAGTCTTCAATGGTCATTGTAACAATATTGTTTTTCTTACGATTCTGTTTGTAGCATCATGTCTGCTTTTCATGCTTTAACTTACTGTTATAAATAGTATTAAAGTACATGAAATAGTGACATGGCAGTTGACGTAAACAACATAATAACACAAATATATTTCATGTCAGTGGAAGTGTCGTGTACCAAAATGTAACACATTTGTGTAGAACATCATCAAAAATTCAGTAAATAAAGAAAAAATTGTGATTAATAACAATGATTTGTACTGTCTATACCAGTAAGCTTAGGCATGGGAACTCCTCATGATCTTAGCGAACGTAATTGTAAGATAACCCATATTATTACAGAATAACTGAGGATGATTTAAAATAAAGCGAAACGCATATTGTCTTAATAAGACTTTTATTACAGTAACAAAAGGCGATAGAAACCTACATAATTTATTTCTAAATAAATAAACGTTTACATGTTTTCAAAAGACATGTTTATTTGTAGTTGTTGATGTCTAGATAGTGTAATTATTGACAATAAGCACTGTATCTGTTGACGGCTAAATAGTGTACCTAAAATGAAGGCCAAATACATAAGCAAATAATTTTTTTAGGATAGTACTATTTAATGTTTTGTGAAATGTTTTGTCTGAAAGGTAGAAGTAATATAGGTTAGAGAAACATTTGACGCTCCATTGAATGATGCTCGGAATCATGTGCAGCAGTTCGAATACTGAATTATAAATATGATTGACATTGCTTAGCAAATCAAATATTCAGAATCATACACAAAGAATCGTAGAAGCGGGAACGTTCCTCCGTGATAGTTAACGTGGAAAGGGCACTAAGTAGAATCCGCAATTCGCTTGGAACTGTCTCTAATTTACGGTTCCATTTTATTCCACTTTTATATTCATATTTTTGTCGGAAAAGGTTAATGAGCAAGAACAAAGATTTCGACAGCACTTGTAAAGCGAGACATTACTTCTTGCACTATACGCATTCTATTTCCTGACGCTTTATTAAAAAATTTATGAGATTGAAAAATTGTTTGAACTTTTTTATACCTTCAGGCATAGAAGACGGAATTACGTCAAGGCCAAACAACAGCAGACTGCACGGTCTACATAATCCCCAGTCAAACATCCTCTGACGCCCTTTAAAATTCTAATCTTCAATTAAAATTTCAATCTTCAATGGGCACATAATTTGATGTGGATGATTTCGTGCGTCATTCAAAGGCATGACAAATGTTTTTCTAATTATTCTATTTCTTAATTTTAGACAAATTTAATTTTTAATTTTTATGTTTCTTCAGAAAGAATGGAATACATTTAAATATCGATCGGTATTCTATTAAAACTATGTAGATGAAAATAAAGTAAATGAGGTCTCGACTGAGAATTCAAGTTCAATGTTGAACTTAAAATTTTAAAGACTACTAAATGATATTTGTGTGAAGGATTTTTATTAATTGCCATGATTACTTACGAGCAATTAAAATTACTCCATAATTTGCTTTCAATGTGCAACAGAGCATGCGCTGATTTGAAACAACTTGGCAGATTAAAACCATGTGGTGGACCGAAACTCGAACCTGGAACCTTTGGCTTTCTTGGACAATTTCTCAATCGACTGAGCTATCCAAGCAGGACTCAGAAGCCCCCCCCCCCCCTCCCTCACAGCAGTACTTCCACCGGTACCTCGTATTTTACATTACAAACTTCACAGAAGTTATCCTGCATACATTTAGGAACTAACACTCCTGGAAGAAAGGATACTGCGGAGACGTAGCTTAGACACAACCTGGGCGGATTTTTTTCGGAATTAATTTACACTCTGGAGCGGATTGTGGGCACATTTGAAACTTCCTAGCAAATTAATAGAATATGCCGGACCGGGATTCGAACATAGGATCTTTGATTTTTAGAGGTAAGTGCTCTACCGGCTGAGGTATCCAAGCACGATTTCCGACCTACCTTCACAGCTTTACACCCACCAGTACCTCGTCTTCTACCTTCCAAAGTTATGTCCTTTCTTCCAGGAGTGCTAGTCTTGTAAGGTACGCAAGAGAACTTTTGTGAAGTTTGGAAGGTAGAACACGAAGTACTGGTGGAAGTAGAGCTGTGAGGGCAGATAGTGTTTTGAGCTTGGATAGCTCAGTCAGTAGAGTACTGGCATACCTAAGACAAAGGCCCAGATTCGTGTTCCGGTCTGGCACAAAGATCTAATACGCCAGGAATTATGATTAAATAATTTTTGCAAATCTAGTCATGAAACAGCTCAATTTGATACTCTGTCTGCCCATTTACCATTCTTCATTTGGTTATGAAAATTTGGAGAAAAATTCGTTGTTTAATTTATAGAGAGTCCTTGTTTTCGCTCCGCCCAAACATTTGACCAAAAGAATATTTGGCCCGGCCATCCTACAGTGTCGGACTGTGCTCTTGCTGCTCGTAAATGGGCCCTGACTCTGTCAATATTTATTGCGCAATACTGATTATTGTAGTATTGTGCAATAAACAGCAGTTGACACCGAGACCGAGAGAAATTTATTTCGTTCCGAACGAATTTCCACAAAGAACAGAATCAGTAAATGACAGACGATTTGGGACTGTGCTGAAGGCTGCATATTAAAGCACCATGCGTTACCTCGAGAAAGAAATTCCTCACTGTTTAGGAAACGGCAGCTACATCGTTCTCCACAAAAGCAGAGGAAACAGATATCATGGAGTCATGACACTACGCAGAAATGTTTATTTTACTTGTAGCAGTTTCCAGAATTGGCAGATATGATCAGGTTAACTGACCAGTCAACATACATGCCCTCCCCCCCTCCCCCTCGCCGCTGAAACAGTTGTCACACCACGGACATTAGATCATGTAAACTTTCAGTCAGTAAATACCTGTTTCATTTCGTTTATAACTGTTGTTACAGTAGAGAAATTCGTATAAAACAACAAATGAACACGATAAACTACACAATTCACTTGTGTAATTTGTAATTAGTTGTTGCTGTGGTTTACGAAGCTATGCTGCAGTGAATGAGCCTTTGCTCCATTGAAACGTTTACTTGAAGCTTTTCAGGTTTATTTTGTTGTTCCCGCATAATTTGTCCTTGTGTTTTGTAAGACAAGCAACTCAGTCGCTATATATACTAGTTCCACATCGCCGAGCGTTGACATATTCGCTACGAACGCAGAATTCTAGCTGACGCGTCCTGGGCATAAATATCTCGCAATAGTGTTGTGCCGTTCTTGGCTTCGCACCTTCGTGCAATATACTGACACAATATTATTACGCAATAAATATTAGGCGTGTGAGGGCCCCTTTACGACTCGTTGACAATCGAGTGCAGTTTGTCATTGAGTTAAGACGACGAAGAAGAACATTCTGCCGGCCAGAGTGGCCGAGCGGTTCTAGGCGCTACAGTCTGGAGCCGCGCGACCGCTACGGTCGCAGGTTCGAATCCTGCCACGGGCATGGATTTGTGTGTTGTCCTTACGTAAGTTAGGTTTAAGAAGTTCTAAGTTCTAGGGGACTGATGACTTTAGCAGTTAAGTCCCACAGTGCTCAGAGCCATTTGAACCATTTTGAAGAACATTGTATAAAGTTGATAGACAGGAGTATGTCCTACTGGACATACTCGGTTTAAGCTAGGTAGCTCCAGCTGATGTACATTCAAGCTAACAGTTGTTTAGTTTTATTAAGAAATTGTGTCATTTAGTGTCATATGAACTCTTTGCAGCTATTTGAAATGAGAATGCCTAAGTTTCTTTTCAAACATCTTCCAGTCTCTGAATTAAAATTATTAAAATGGGAGCAATTCTTTCACCCAACCTCTTATTTAAGTTATCACGATCAAACATAAATCTCAATACTTCTCAATTACGGACGAATAATCTGGAATCGCCGGCTGTAGCGTCAAGAAACGTTAAAATGAAAGCTGGAATGTAAACCAAATTTTGATAACAGATATTGAAAAAAGTTTTAATTTTATTTTATCGAAAAATGTGACTTATTTATTTACCGAAGCGACTATCCACCAAATTTCACCCAGGAATCTTGACGATTTTTTGCTGTTGTCATTATCGATACCGGCAAGATATTGGTCCCGGGAATTCCAAGACAGTATAAAAACCTCTACAGTAGATCCTCGGAGTAGCCCGGACATACAAAACGAAGCCAGCAGAGGACTTTAATTTATACAGGGTGTAAGATAATCAACGGCGTAAACGCATACAGTTGAAAGTACACGATACTACAAGCAAAAAAGTCTCAGTAAACATAGGGTCGAAAATGCATACCCTAAGAGCTACGAGCAATTTTTCACCTTCGATACTGTGAAACAAATCTCTTCGACTGCAAGTTCTTTGTTCTCCGTATTTTGGGAAGTGGCAGTACGGATCAAAACAAGGAAAAAAGTCCAGTAAACATGTTCTCTAAAATTCATTCCTTAAGAGCTATGGGCACTTGTTCATCTTTTCTACTTTGAAACACAACTCTTCTAATGACCAAGTGCTCGTAACTTTCAAGGTATGCGTTTTAGAGCACATGTTTACTGGACATTTTTTCTTATTTTGACCCATGCTATCACTTCAAAAAATATGGAAAGCAAAGAACTTGCAGTAGAAGAGATTTGTTTCACAGTATCGAAGGTGAAAAATTGCTCGTAGCTCTTAAAGTACACATTTTCGACCCTATGTTTACCGAGACTTTTTTGCTTGTAGTATCGTGTACTTTCAACTGTATGCGTTTATACCATTAATTATGATACACCCTGTATACATAGAGAGAGAATGTTTAATGAAACATTTTTTATTTACTTACTTACTAAAACATGCCACTACTTACATTTTATATTCACATACAGTAATGTCGAATGAAGAATGCAAAGTATTTTCAAATGGCAAAAAGATATTTTCATGTGATTTAATTACAGTTTCATAAGTTTCAGACTTCTTACTTTACGTCCGTTGTGAAACCTTGCTTCTAGCCGAATTTCTTCATTCTAGGTCAGCGGGAAGTTTCCTATACGTTTTATTAGTGATTGCAAGTTTCAGAAAATGCGGCATAAGTGGTCGAATCTTTTCATCGCATTGACTTAGAAAATTAAATTTTCTACATCACCATGGAACCTTAGACTATAGTACGTGATCTAAATTGGACCTTGGTACCACTACTAGTACCAGAGAAAAAATCAGTCTAACAGACGCACAGACAGACAGATATGTATAGAGAATGACAAAAAATATTTTTTTGTTTTACGTAACAATAAATTAACAATTTTCGGATTTTTTCGTTTACTTGTTCTGTGAAACGCTACTTGCTGCAAAATTTCGTGATTCTAGCTCAGCTGGAAGCACGCTATACGTTTTGATCAGTGAGTTGTCGAGTATCAAAATTTGTGACATAAAAGGCCTTATTTTTTGACTGAATTAACTTAGAAGTTTAAAATTTTTCACCGTCAAGAGACCATAGACATTAATGTGTCATAAATTGGAACTTGATACGTCTACCCGTTTCTGAAAAAAAGTGTTCTTAGCAGTCGGACATACAGAAAGACGAACAAGAAACCAATCCTGCACTGAACCGCCAAAGAAACTGATGTAGGCACGTGTGTTCCAATACAGAGATATGTAAACAGGCAGAATACGGCGCTGCGGTAGGGAACGCCTATATAACACAACAAGTGTCTGGGACAGTTGTTAGATCGGTTACTGCTGCTACAATGGCAAGTTATCAAGATATAAGTGATTTTGACCCTGGTGTCCTAGTCGGGGCACGAGCGATGGGACTCAGCATGTCCGAGGTAGTGATGAAGAGGGGATTTCCCGTACGACCATTTCACGAGTGTACGGTGAACATCAGGAATACGGTAAAACATCAAATCTCCGACATCGCTGCGGCCGGAAAAGAATCCTGCAAGAATGGGACCGACGACGACTGAAGGGAATCGTTCAGCGTGACAGAAGTGCAACCCTTCCGCAAACTGCTGCAGATTTCAGTGCTGGGCCACCAACAAGTGTCAGCGTACGAACCCTTCATCGAAACATCATCGATATGGGCTTTCGGAGCCCACTCGTGTAACTTTGATGACTATATGACACAAAGCTTTAGGCCTCGCCTGGGTCCATCAACACCGACATTGTACTGTTGATGAATGGAAACGTGTTACCCGGTCGGCCGAGTCTCGTTTCAATTTCAAATTGCATCGAGTGGATGGACGTTTACGGTTATGGAAACAACCTCACGAATCCATGGACCCTGCACGACAGCAGGGGACTGTTCAAGCTGGTGGAGGCTCTTTAATGGTGTGGGGTGTGTGCATTTAGAGTGATATCTGACCCCTGATACGTCTAGGTACGACTCTGACAGGTGACACATACGTAAGAATCCTGTCTGATCACCTGCATCCATTCATGTCCATTGCGCATTCCGACGGACTTGGGCAAATCCAGTAGGACAATACGACACCACGCACGTCCGGAATCGTCACAGAGTGGCTCCAAGAACTCTCTTCGGAGATTAACACTTTTGCGTGCCACCAAACTCCCCGGACATGAAGATTATTGAGCATATGCGGGATGCCTTGCAACGTGCTGTTGAGAAATCTCCACCCGCCCGTACAGTTAGTGATTTATGGAGAGCCATGCAGGATTCATGGTGTCAGTTCCCTCAAGCTGTATTTCAGACATTATTCGAGTCCATGCCATGTCGTGTTGCGGCACTTAAGCCTGCTCGCGGGGGCCCTACACGATATTAGGTAGTTGTACGAGTTTCTTTGGCTCTTCAGTGTACAAGCGTTCCGTTTTTAGAGACTGAAGCACGGAACCCTAAAATGAGTACTAATATCATTTTTAATTCGCGATACTAGCTGAAAGCAAGTCTTGTAGTCCTGTGAGCAACGTTCTCGGCCAAAGAGAGGGATGCGAGGTGTTCATCCACTGCTAGATCTTAATGATTATTTGCTAAACATTCATGAAAAAACTCCATAAATTGAATGTGATAGTAGCGGGCAAAAATTTAGCTTATAGACACATGCACAATGAACGAAAAGTGCTCCTGTTTTATGGTACTATGATGTTTGTGAGCAAGAAGAGGAAAATGCTAAGAAGAAAATACACGGCCTAATAAGACCACCACCTATGTTCGACTTGAACGTGCAATAACCACTCACAGACGTCAGATGGCAACAATAGCAGTGGAGGGTATATAAAGCGCTTCCTGGGAACTCGAGAAACGGTGCGGTCGTTGTCATAATGCGGTTACGGAGCGGTTTATTTGACTTCTAAAAGGACGTGATCATTATCTTCCGGGCCAATGATGGAAGCATTTCTGAGACGGCTAAGTTTGTGAACTCCAGTTGCCGTGGTTAAAGTGTACTTGCATGGCAAAACTGCGCTATTCAAAACAGGGGCCGAAGCAGCTGCGGTGTACCATGGGCCATAGGTGACAGGGAGCGGAGTCGTGTACGGGCGGATAGACGTGTAACGGGTGAGCAACTGACCGCTAACATGAACATATGGGGTTGCGACAATGTCTCCTCAACGAACGTTGCTGCGTATGGGCCTCCGCAGCAGGCAACGATTCATGCATCCATACTGACTGCTGTTCATCGGCGACGAAGGCTGGAATATGCACGCCTACAGCGCAACTGGATGGCACAGATGACCTTTTCGGATCAATCACGTTTTATGCACCATCGGGCAGATGGCCGCCGGCGTGTACGGCGTGGAACATCTGAAGGCAGACACTCTGCAATGATTATGATCTGGGAAACGTTTTTGTGGCATCCCCAGGGTGATCTCAACATTCTAGAAAGCACAGTGGACCACCAGAAGTGAGCATGTATCCTTTGGGACCATGTCCACCTCTATATACAGTTTGTTTTCCCTCAGCATGATGCCATATACCAACAGAACAGTGCAACGTGTCACAAACTTACAGTGTACGCGCACGGTTCGACGAGCATCTCCCTTGGGACCAAACTTCCCGGATTTAAGTCCAATCGAGAATCTGTGGGGCCACCTCAGTTTGGTTGTACGCACCATGTATCTTCAGCCGAGAAAGCTTGCGCATGTGGCTACCGCACTGAAGTCGGTATGGCTCCACATCCCTGTCCATACGTTGCCGAACCTCATTGACCCTCTTCGTCCACATCTCCCAGCAGTCCGCATTGCAAAAGGTGATTATTCAGGCTTTTGATAGGTGGTCACATTACTGTAACTGGACAATGTGTTATGATGATAGAATAATATGTTCGTTAAACACGTACGTGGCAGGTGTGCAGTTGTCATTATATGTCGTTCAGCATCACTTTTCATTGATTTCCTTCTGGTGTGATTATGCTCGAGTCCTCTCCCTCATGAGCGTTAGTACTCAAGCCATGAGCTTCTCGTTACCCCACCCCTGAGCATCTGCCCGGATCATGAGTATGGTCACGAGCGAATTTTATGTGCGTACTTACCACAGCTATTTTTGTGTGTATGCGCAGGTTCTTGTTTATTATTTCTTTTTAGAAGTTAATATACACTGACTGACAGAAAAAAGGATGAACCCAGCAGACAGATCTGATGTCAGTGCAACTTGGTACATATACACATGTGCTGAATGTTGTTACTGTTACGGCGGTAAGTCAAGCGCCGGTACGCCAGTCGGGATCGAGAGAGAAGAGATGGCTGTGAGAAGACATCAGCCAATGGCAAGCTGACCGACCCCTCTCCAGGACGACAACGCTACAGCAGCAGCCCCTATGTGAAGAGGACATAAGCGCCGCGCCCGACTGGATGAGGCCCAGTTCTACAGTAGATTCAAGACTAGCAACTTGGATAGAAGCGTCAACTCTAATCACTTGCTTGTACTGGCTATGTAACACGGACATGGGAATTGTAATACTGAAGAGGTTTCTTATTTTGTCTGTCGCCCTATGCTTGCAACACATCTGTGTAACATAAAGTTAAGTATTGTATTTTTTCATTTTGGAATAAAAGTCATTAATATGATTTATTTGAATGTTTTCTAACGTTCCGAGGAAGCAGGTTTCCTAGACACCCCATATTTAACGAGTAGCCTGGATTTAACAGTTACCAGGCCTGGTACGGTATATAAGAGGCGGGAACATCCTTAGATGTTGAGTGATCGCTATGAATGACCGGAGATGCTGTGTATTCGTGTAGGACAGCGTTATCAGCACTTGACAGAGTTTGAAAGTCGCTTCATTGTGGTCCTCCACTTGTGCGCCTGATCGATCGAGTAATACCCATAATTGTACAGCGATCGGGTGTGACAGTGCCCCAATGTTGGACTCAACGGGAACCTGACAGCATGAATACTAGTCGTCAAAATGCTGATGGACCACATCTGATTACGACAATGGAGGACGTCGTATTTTATATCAAGAACATCGTAGCCCCTTCACATGTGCGTCTGTCATCCCAGAACAAGTAATGCACTCACTGCAACATTCGTGATCATTCTGCACTATTGATCGAAGACTGACTGCAGCCGGACTAGGCAATGACTGTCCTATGTGTAGGCTGACGTTAAGCATGACCAGCCGGCATGGATCGCTGATGAACGGCATAGCACTGTGTTCAGCGATGAATTGTTGTTCTGTACTGTCCGAATGACTGTCTTTGGAAAACATGACAGCGACATGGGGAGAGGTCCCATTCTTTCAGTATTTGGAAGAGGCACAGAAATGTTACAGCTAGCTTCCCGGTGTGAGGAGCCATCGTGTTTGACTTCAGATAGTGACTGAGGCAACTCCGGAGGCGCAACAGTAACTCACGGACTGCGTCCTCACGTGTCACCTCTAATGTGACACTATCTTGGTGCCGTTTTTTTAAGAGGACCAGCCTCGTCCTCGCATGGCATGTTTCTCTATGAACTGACTGCGTGAAGAGGTACTCCCGTGGTCAACAAGATTCCTATGTCTGTCTCCAATATAACATGTGTGGGACCAGCTCGGACGTCAACTTCGTCCCATTGGCGGTATCCAGGATATCAAGGACTAGTTTCAACATTTATGGTCTAACTTGTCTCAGGTGAGCATACAACGGCTTTGTGACACCCTTCCCAACCGAAACTGTGCATTCTTCCAGATCAGAGGGGATATAACGTAAGTCTGGTAAGTGAGCTGATTCTGCCAAGTCCACTGCAAATTTGACTCGACATTGTAATCACTGAAACAACATCACATACTCTCTTAGTACGTGAAGTTTAATTTTGTTTCCCTCTCCCCTTCTAGGTGCTTCATATTTTTAGTCAGTGTATGTAGAAAAATCAACTCCCACAAAAAATGGAAAAGAAACTCACATCCTGCATTACTTTCACAGGCAAACTCTTCTGCAAAAAAACAAACATTTTCAGACCACAAATTTTAAAATCGCCTTCACAACAAGTAACAAACTGCAACACCCACTGAGACACAGTATTAACACATATAAACACAATCAGGCATCTATAAACTAGTATGTAGTACCTGCAAAGGCCTCTTTGTAGGCCAAACCGGGCCATTCAAAAAGATGCAAGGAGTATATAAATGTCTACCACAACAATAATTACACTGATCGTCCAAAACATTATAATCACAAATCTAACAGCCGGTATGTTCACTTTGGCACGAATAACAGCGGTGACGCGTCGTGGCATAGAAACAATAAGGTAGATCGCTGGAAGGAGTTGGTACCACATCTGTACACACAAGTCACCTAATTCCCATAAATTCCAGGGAGGGTGAGGATGAGCTCTGACGCCACATTCAATCACATCCCTGATATATTCGATTGGGGCAAGTTGGGGAACCAGCACACCAACTGGAACTCGGCACTGCGTTCCTCGAACCACTCCATCACACGTCTGGCCTTGGGACACTGCGCATTATCTTGCTGAAAAATGCCATCAGGAAACATGATCGTCATGAAATGGTGTACGTGGTCTGCAACCAGCATACGATACTCTTTGACCATCAAGGTGCCTTGCATGAGCCCCACTGGACCCACAGATACGCACGTGAATGTTCTCCTTAGCAAAATGGAGCCGCCGCCAGCTTGTCTCCATACCACAATAAAGGTGTCAAGGAGCTGTTCCCCTGGAAGATGACAGACACGGGCCTCCCATCGGCAACACGAAGAAGGTATCTGGATTCATCAGACCATGCAACACTCTGGCACTGCACTAAAGTCCAGAGACGATGGTCACGTGACCATTTCAGTCGTAGCTGCCAATACCGTAATACTAACATTGGCACATGTATGGGTCATCGGGTGCGGTGGCCCATCGTTAGGAGTGTCTATGTGTTCAGACACACTTGTAATCTGCATATCATTAAAGTATGATGTTAGTTCCGTCACAGTTCGCCGTCTATCCTGTTTTACCAGACTGCCCATCCTACAGCATCCGACTTCTGTAATGAGGGGTGGCCACCCAGCCCAGCGACGTCTGGATGTGGTTTCACCTTGAAGACACTCACCACAGCGCTCCCGAACGCCCAGTAAGTCGTGTAGTTTACGCAATTCTCGTGCCGAGCCTCCGGACCATCACAATCTACCCTCGGTCAAACTCAGATGGGTCGCAAGCCTTCTCCATTCTACACACGGACAGCACGCTCACTGATACTACATTCACCGTATGTGTCATTCCTCGCCATATGACTCTGATATCGCCTGGACGGGTTTATATCGATAGTAGGTTAGTGGACATAATGTTATGGCTGATATATCAGCAATAGCCACCTGCCTAAAAAACACATGCCGTCCATCCCATGGACAATTGGTACCAAATGGACTTACACGAAGAACTGGAAATTCTCATTCATGGCGCAGTACCTGGAGACATTTTACTAAATGATAAAACTAGAAAGTAATAACATTGTTGTTGTTGTGGTCTTTAGCCCAGACACTGGTTTGATGCAGCTCTCCACGCAACTCTATCCTGTGCAAGCCCCTTCATCTCCAAATAACTACTGCAACCTACATCCTTCTGAATCTGCTTAGCGTATTCATCTCTTGGTTTCCCTATACGATTTTTACCCTCCACGCTTCCCTCCAGTACTAAATTGGTGATCCCTTGATGCCCCAGAACATGTCCTCCCAACTGACCCTTCTTCTTGTCAAGTTGTGCCACAGATTCCTCTTCTCCCCAATTCTATTCAGTACCTCCTCATTAGTTATGTGATCTACCCATCTAATCTTGAGCATTCTTCTGTACCACCACATTTCGAAAGCTTCTATTTTCTTCTTGTCTAAACTGTTAATAATATTAACCTTCTTAAAAACTTATCCAACGTTGCATGTCTGTTTTATTGGCAAAGAAATTGTCTTTACCGACTATTCACCTAACATTTGCCATGATAGAAATGTTTCATCTTCACTGTATACTTAGCTTTTAAGATCCTTTGGATTGATGTAAGCGAATGATTGTGACAGTATTAAGTTGTGATGTTCTTCTTACTGTGTTCTGTGTACCAGACAATGAAATTACCAACAAAAATGTAAGTAAATTCACTAACTACATGACTAATCATGCTTATTACATAATTTAGACGCTATAACATGTTTATCTTCCCAAACAGGTGTCTCTTTCGACACATGTCCTCACTGGCACACATAACAAAGGAAACTAGCCGCACTTCATATTAATTACAATGTAAAAGTGGCTGTAAATGCACCTGATGATGGCAGTATGCTACCGAAACGCTTAGTGCTAATAAAATATTAATAACAAGTGACGCATTATATAATATTTTATAAACATCTTACAATACAGACGCAGCACTCAAATAACACGCATATAACATGCATAAAATTAAGTTAAACCTTTTAGGAGCTTCGACATTGATGTTTCTTCTGTACGTGTGCGAGGTTTTGATCAGTTATTTCAAATTACACAGCCGCAGTGAACAATCAAAACGGCGTTACCAGAAGACATTCGTTACAGGGAAAGTGCGGTAATTAAATTCGTGGTTGCAGAAAAGGAATCCGTGGTAAACATCCGTAAACGTCTTCTCACGCAGTTGACAGTTGGGCGATGAGTAAAGGTAGTTAAAGCGTCAGAAATGTAGGAACTGAGCTCCATGATCGACCACGTTCAGAACGTCCTGTCACAGCCACAGCCCCCGATGCGGTGAATCGAACAGAAATCAGACCGTCGCGTTACAGCTCGACAACAGGCTCTAGAGGTATCGGTGAGCACTGGAAGCGAGTGTGCAATGGCTGAGACTTTTGGACAGTCATAGGAGTGCTCAAGATGGGTTTCACAAATGCTCACAACAGATCATAAGATTCAAAGAAACGCCATTTCACCTGATTTGTTGGAGCAGTTCATGGCCTATGGAGCGGCCTTTGTGTCTCGGGTCATTACAGGTTATGGAACCTGGGTCCATCACTTTGAGGTGGAAACAAAATAAGAAATTCCGGGAGATTCTCTGTGCTGGCAAAGTCACGATGACAATCTTTTGGGACAGTGATTACGTCATTGTCGAGGATGTGATGCCAAAAGGAACAGTCATAAATTCAGAGGCGTATTTGAAGTCTCTGAATAAACTCACGAAATACGTGTTGACTGATATTGTCACCAAATTCTAACTCTATATAAACATGTGCTGCGAAAAAATTGTGAGAAATTATTTATTGAAAAACACTAGTCGATGTAGGATTTAGGATTTACAGCGAGATGATAAGAGCCATGGGATACCTTCTAATACCGTGTCTGACCTACTTTTGCGCGGCGCAGTGCTGCAACTCGATGTAGCATGGACTCAAGAAGTTGTTGGAAGTCCCCTGCAGAAATATTGAGCCATTCTGCCTTTATAGCCGTCCATGATTGCGAAAGTGTTGCCAGTGCAGGATTCTGTGTACGACCTGATGTCTCGACTATGTACCAGAAATGTTCGATGGGACTCAAGCCGGGTGATCTGGGTGGTCGAATCATTTGCTCGAATTGCCCAGAAAGCCCTTCATTCAAATTGCGAACAATTTTGGCCTAGTCACACGGTGCAAGGTTATCCATCAACATGAAGTCCATGTATTGCTGCAAATGGTCTCCAAATAGCTTAATATAACCATTTCCAGTCAATGATGAGTTCAGTTGTACCAGAGGATCCAGTCCATTTCATGCAAACACAGCCCACACCATTACAGAGCCACCACCACTGTTACCAACTGAAATTGGGACTCCAGTCCACAGTTTTCCAGTCGTCTAGGGTCCAACCGACATGGTCACGAGCCCAGTAGAGCAGCTGCAGGCGATGCCGTGCTGTTCGCAAAGGCACTCGCGGCGGTCGTTTGCTGCCATAGCAAGTTTCGTCGTTGACGGATACGTTCTTCATACGCCCTACAACGATTTCTGCGGTTATTTCACGCAAGGTTGCGTGTCTGTTAGCACTGACAACTCTACGCAGACGCCGCTGCGTACAGTCGTTACGGAAAGGCCGTCGAGCACTGCGTTGTCTGTGGTGAGAGGTAATGCCTGAAATTTGGTATTCTCAGCACACTCTTGACATTATGGATTTCGGAATTCTGAATTCTCTAACGATTTCCGAAATGAACGTTCCATGCGTCTACCTCCATTTACCCTTACGCGTTCAAAGATTGTTGATTCCCGTCGCGCGGCCATAATGACGTTGGAAACCTTTTCACTTGAATCACTTGAGTACAAACGACAGCTCTGCCAATGTACTGCCATTCTAAACAAGAGTAGCGCTACTATTGCCATCTGTATATGCGCATACCGCTATCCCATGACTATTGTCACCTTATTTTATGCTGACGATCTTTTCTTGATCCGATTGGGTGAACAGCAATTGCTTTTCAACGTAGTCGTGGCAAACAACGAGACGTGACGCGCTAACGGAAAGACGTGTGACGCCAGCCGTGTGACGCCAGCCGTGTGACGCGAATCTTGAGAAATCAACGGAAGCTTCGTTCCGGTTGATAATCGCAGACCCATATGAACAGCTGACGATGGTACCAGCTGAGTGACTTTCCAGCGCCATCGGGTGAGGGGCGTAATATAGGAACGGTAGGAGATACATCAGTATGTCTGCTACAAGAGCCGGCCGTGGTGGCCGAGCGGTTCTAGGCGCTACAGTCTGGAACTACGCGACCACTACGGTCGCAGGTTCGAATCCTGCCTCGGGCATGGATGTGTGTGGTGTCCTTAGGTTAGTTAGGTTTAAGTAGTTCTTAGTTCTAGGGGACTGATGACCTCAGAAGTTAAGTCCCATAGTGCTCAGAGCCATCTGAACCATTTGCTACAAGAGATAAACAGAGTATCTGAAAGGAGGTAGCTTTCAGTATACAGTCCCGTCGACAATGAGATCATTAAAACGGGAACGCTAGGTCAGCTGAACGATGATACGAAAGGAAATCGGCCTTGCCTTCGAAGCAGCCATCGCGGCATCCGTCTTACGTGATTACTGGAAATGGCGAAAAACCAAAATCCGGACTGAAGAAGAAATTTGAGATCCATTCGTCCTGAGTATGACTAATCGCCGCCTCAGCTCACTAGGCAAGGCAGCTGAAGAACAGTCCACTTATACGAACGAATTTTCAATAGCCGGCCGGAGTGGCCGTGCGGTTCTAGGCGCTACAGTCTGGAGCCGAGCGACCGCTACGGTCGCAGGTTCGAATCCTGCCTCGGGCATGGATGTGTGTGATGTCTTTAGGTTAGTTAGGTTTAATTAGTTCTAAGTTCTAGAGGACTGATGACCTCAGAAGTTAAGTCGCATAGTGCTCAGAGCCATTTGAACCATCTGAATTTTCAATATCAAAACTTAATTTCGCTGTAAAGGTTTAAATGGCTCTGAGCACTATGGGACCTAACTTCTGAGGTCATCAGTCCCCTAGAACTTAGAACTACTTAAACCTAACTAACCTTAGGACATCACACTCACACCCTTGCTTGAGGCAGGATTCAAACCTGCGACCGTAGCGGTCGAGCGGTTCCAGACTGTAGCGCCTAGAACCGCCCGGCCGGCCGCTGTAAAGGAATTGTTTATAGTTGTGATAGGCAGTTCACCGCCTTCAGTCACCGCCTTTCACGGTCATATCATGCGGAGAGACAGGAATTTAATCCATGGCATTGACACCATTACCTCTTCTCCCCTTGCCGGCCAAATAATGAGGGAGAACATTTCTTCCACCCCCAAGCTCCGAGGTGACAGCTTCGGAGTCAACTGCCATCGGACAGGCATGTCTTTCCGACCCTTTGCTACGGAGATGGGTAATGAGGTACAAAAGAAGTGTTTTTCTCAGATGATTTTCAAATTAAATTTAAGCCACTGCTGTCTTTTTTCAAATAATCTTGTAACCTTACACGTACTGGTTTGAAACAAGGCCACTTTTCTCGGCGCTCGCGTTTTAGGCTGAGAAGTACGGCGTACCTTTGATTAAGAGAGACAATGGAAGTGCTGCGTGCCCTTTGACCCGTTGGCTGTGACGCAGCTATCCGTAACGCAGCCATTGTCCTCGCAGCGAGCAGATAACGGCTAGTGATTCACTGGCCGCAGCACGCCCCACGAAACCCAGCCTGCTGTTTCATAAACATCGCGAGAGCGACTCATGTTTTACGCCCATCCTCCTTCCTCCGCCAACTACCCTTTCATAGTTCCGGAAATCCACTTTTCCAGGAATATACCGTAACCAGAAAAAGTATTCACACACTCTTGTTTTCCCACTTTGTGTTACAGTTAACTCAAAATTTGCACTGTTATGAGCAGACGAAACCAATCGCCCGGCCAGAACTATGATTGCTCTTGGAGATGGCTCATCGGAACTACAACAGATGAAATATTAGTTCACTTTATTACACGAATGGTAGAAAGATTTACTTAACTTGATGCTATCCTTTCCATGAAGAGTGCTTGATCCTTTTCGACTGTCATTGACTATTAAAGCATCCCTTTATGCACTAATTAACAAATTCTTCTCTTGAAGTACAATGGTCATTGTTTACAAAAGTACATGTTCATATGAGACTTGACTAGTATGTAGTCTTCCAGGCACAGAATTCTTAAGACTTTCTGACCTATTGTTTCTTCTGAAGTGAGCGTTAACAACATTCATACAGCATTGCTTTTTCATTTCTTTTAATGTTTTATATGTAGCTACAAATGTTTGGTACTTCCTTACGCAAACATTCAAAAGTAAATCTCCCAATTCTATTCTGGACGCTGAATATTGTGAGTGTGGTTAATATAGCGGATGGGAACTCGTCGTTGTATAACTTTTTAAAAACTTTTATTTGTACATTAGCCACCTTCAGAGCCACTGCAGACACTTAATCATAAGATGGGTGCTTACAGGAACTTTATATTTAGTACCAAATGCAACCGGTCGTTGGGACCCTGACGACATCACGTAATCCCCGTCTCTATGAGTAATGCATTTAAATTAGATCTGTTGTACATTAGCGTGGAAAACACTGCACTCAGCTGCACGTTGTTTTAACGAACGCTGTGTTTTCCAAACTAGTTTATAATGAATCTTTTTAAAAAGCTGTACTCACGACATCTGAGATTATGTGACGTCTTCAAATTCCTAGCAAATAGCTACGTCTTGTTCAAAATATGTAATAGGGGGACTGGAAAGTAATGACATATTTTTACATTAAATTCAAACAGATAAATTTTTAACATGTTTTTCTTTTCAATCAATGATGTAATCGCCCTCGTTATCAACAACTTTTCTCCATCTAGCGTGTAAATTTTCAATGCCAAATCGATAAAAATTAATTGGATTTCGAGCAAAATTTCTGGTGATGGCAGTTTTGACACCATCCGATTTTTCAAATTTTTTTCCACTTGGAAAACGTTGTAGTGATCGGAATAAATGGAAATCTGGCGGCGCAATGTAGGGCAGTTAAGGTGGATGAGGCAATACCTCCCACCCCAACTCATTATTTTTTTCGCAGGGTTCGTCTTGCGCAGTGGGGTCTTGCGTTGTCGTGTTGCAGAATAATGCCTTTTCTGTTGACAGTCGCTCGGCGCATTTCACATGACGCTAATTTAATCGAACCAGTTGTTTTCAGTAACGGTCTACATTCGCACTTTGTCCTGATTTCAACACTTCATTCATAGAGAGCCACTGCGTTTTGCATCCTGGATTATCACAGAGGACCCATTTTTCATCGCCACTGATCAGGTGAGCAAAAAACGTCTCTTTATTGTGTCGCTGAATCAATAAGTTGCTTGTGGTGGATCGATTGGCTTTGTTTTCTTCGGACAGATTATGTAGAACCCAGACACCTGCTCTGCTTACATTACCAATAGACTTTACATGTTCTTGAATGGTTGACCACGGCTGGTTAGTGTGTTCGACAATTCCTCGATTGCCTGATAACGGATTTGCTTCCACTTCCGCCCTTACCATGCCAGTGACTAAAGTTGTTGGTCTTCCTGATCGATCGAGTCGGAAAGGTCAAAATTACCGGATTTGACCTTAGAAAATCCACCTTTGGTGTTTATGAACGTCTAATGCACTTGTTTTGGTAGCAACTGTTGCTTTACTACTATTGCGAAACTCGAAAAGTATACAATGCCTGCCGGATAAGTACCTCTTCTGGTGATGGGTTGACCATTTCACCATAAATTGGAAAAAAAGATTTAATTATTTACGAGTAAACAAGTCACTCTAACCTTAAAATGTCCTTGGCACGACTTTGAGGTATACAATGAGCTTTTAAATGACACGAATATCTACTCGCGCAGAAATGACATTACTTTCCGGTTCCCCTGAGGTAAAGTGCCTGTAAATACCAACCATATTAATAAATGATGAGCCTTCAGTGGCTGCAAGGTTTGCTGCTGCACAAATAAAAGTTATATAAATACTATAAGGTGACTGGTAACAGTCACCACAAACGTCATCCGCTATCCTAAAGGAATCTGCAGAAGAGCTCGGCTTAAGTTATTACCTCTACTGCAATAAAATGAAACCAGTAAATAAAACAAGTGTTCGTGCAGCGTACACTACTCGTTCCTTTACTAGTGCGCAGAACGTCTACTGGCTGTCAGAATATTTAACATGAGACTGGGAATTGTACGCTAAAGCATTACAAACGAAAGATAGACTGCAGCTTGACTGTCCAAGACAATGAGTCATACTTGCCAGGAACCGTGTTCAACAACTAAACATGAAATAATTACTTACTGGCCGGCCGCGAAGGCCGAACGGTTCTAGGCGCTTCAGTCCGGAACCGCGCGACTGATACGGTCGCAGGTTCGAATCCTGCTCGGTCATGGATGTGTGTGTTGTCCTTAGGTTAGTTAGGTTTAAGTAATTCTAAGTTCTAGAGGACTGATGACCTCAGATGTTAAGTCCCATAGTGCCCAGAGCCATTTGAATCATTTTAATTACTTACTTTCAGGTTGGTTCCCGCTGCAGAAACATCTAAACTCAGTTTAAGGCAACAGTATACGACAGTACAGCGCTTCATAGAGAACATTTAAGGAAGTCTCGAGCGACAAGAAGTCTTTTAGAGAAGACCTCAGGCTCTAGCTCCAAGTAATGCTCGCTGCATCACGAAGAGATGTAAAATAAGCCATTCGTTAGTAAGGAGAACAGAAACTCAGCCTGAAATTCACCCAAATCCACATAATTAGTATAAAAATAAATCAATACTACATTCATACGGTCCTTGAAAAAAATAACAATCATAACCTTGGTTAAATGCAATACAAACGGAAAATATAGGAAAGCGTAGTTTTATAAATACTGTTTATAGCCATTGTGTAACATGACTGTTGTAACTACACTGCTTCGTCATCCGCCCGCTCTCCTTTTTTTCTTCCATATTTAATGTGTTTGCTAACTGTCAACATTCCGCCAGAGGTCGTGTCGATGTCTGCGATTCTAGTGGCACCAGTTATATCGTAACAACTCGGCGAATTTTCCGATAACCTCTCAATGTCGCAATCCCTCTTCCAAGAAGACGAAAACCTTAAAAATTTGTCAGTACTCAGACGAAAACTTGGGCGTTTTCCTACAATACTTCAAATTCCAACCATATCCTGCTGCTGTTAAAAATCTTTTGTGACTTCCACAAGCAGACTTGGAAGCTGAGATGGTGATTTTGCGTTTAATGATGGCACCATGGCCGTATAAACACATTCTGGGCGTCATAAAGATGTCACTTATTCAGAAAGCTGCGAGCATTATAAAGATGCTCTTATTCAAACAGTGATTACTTCCGACTACTTTGCCACTGCCCCTCCACTCGTACACCCCTCAATTGTTTCGCGAAGGGAGTGTTGTCATTGTCGCGCGACGGTGGTTTCAGTAGCAGCAGCAGTATATTCACTCGTCCGCGTATGCTTTATACCAGGACATGTAATGTTAGAGATTAAGGGAAAAAACCATAATTCATACATATAGGCACTTATATATTTACTGGTATAGTTTAGAAGGATGGCAAGGTAGTCGTCGTTTCCTTACATAAGGAACCATTAGCGCGAAATAATTCAGGGAAATTATAGGATACCTCCGTCACTGTGGCTGGATGAGTACAGGGTGGCGCAGGGAAACGGGAAATTTCGAAATAACGTCATTTCCATGAATAAATTCATAAAACTAGTAATTTGTTTACGAAAGTGAATGTATTTAGTATGCCATTATTCAGTATGTCATTACAATCAAAATGTCCAAAAGTGTCTCTTTACTTTTTAAAGATGACATCGGAAAGATGTGCTCCCATTCGGCGTTCACACTCTAGCAGCTTGTTATGAAAACTCTGGAATGCGCGGTGTAGCAAATCTTGGGGAATGGCAGTGATTTCGTTTTCAATGTTCTCCTTCAGTTCATGGATTGTTGCTGGACGTGTACGGTACACCTTGCCTTTAAGATATCCCCACAGGAAGAAGTCGCACACACTAAGATAAGGGGATCTCGCAGGCCATGCAATGTCACCGTTACGTGAAATAATGCGTCTTCCAAACAATTGACGAACTGCTGCCATCGATTGTCGAGCAGTGTGTGACGTGGCTCCGTCCTGCTGAAACCACGTGTTTTCGACGTTAAGGTTAAGCTCGTACAGTCTCGGTGTAAAGCATGTTTGAAGCATTTCAACATATCGAGCGGATGTTACTGTCAATGCACTACCATCCTCACGTTCAAAAAAATAAGGGCCGATAACACCATGACATGATACAGCACACCATATTGTGTCCTTGGCGCAATGTAGTGGTCGCTGGTGAAACTCACGAGGATTGTCCTGTGCCCAATAACGAAAATTCTGTTTGTTCACGAATCCGTTCAGGTGGAAATGGGCTTCGTCTGATATCCATAAGTTACCAAGGAAATTTGCGTCCTCGTTGATTTTAGCCACTATCTGGGTACTAAACTCCATACGTGACGCTGGGTCTCGTTTATGTAAGTGTTGCACAATCTGCAACTTATAGGGATGGAAGTCTAATTCGTGCAGTATTCTTTGTAAGTTTCGTCGCTTAATCCATAGCGAAGATGCATGCGGTCGAACGGAGTGGCGAGGACTTCTCTCGATCGCAGCTCTAGCAGCTGAAATGTTCTCTGGGGTACGTACCGTTGGAATGCCACCTAGAGGTTCCTTTTTCAAGGCAGATCCTGTTTCTTCAAAATTACGCACCCACGTTGTAATCGCATGCGCAGATGGGACACGTCCATGACGTCCAAGCTGGTAATGCTGTCGAAATGTTCTCTGCGCGGCAGTCGCACTATCACCATTTTTGTAAAACGCTCTCACAGCTACTGCACGTTCCGCACCAGTCCAATTCTCCATGATTACTAAATGGCAGTGCGTTCACATCAATTGTGCAAAGTTTCGAACATCTGCCGGCGCTACAGTGCTGCCAACTGTAACGTTCAAAATTTCCCGTTCCCCTGCGCCACCCTGTATTAGAGCCTGTACGCTGGCGAATACAGAGGCAATCAGTTGTATACAGCGCATCCTGTTCCGGTGAACAATACTGCTTTTTTATACATTCTTCAAAAAATGGTTCAAATTGCTCTGAGCACTATGGGACTTAACATCTGAGGTCATCAGTCCCCTAGAACTTAGAACTACTTAAACCTGACTAACCTGAGGACATCACACACATCCACGCCATTGTACAAACAGTATTTCACAATCCAAAGGTTCACTCATTTCTCGACACCAATCAAAAATGGTTCGAATGGCTCTGAGCACTATGGGACTTAACATCTATGGTCATCAGTCCCCTAGAACTTAGAACTACTTAAACCTAACTAACCTAAGGACAGTACACAACACCCAGCCATCACGAGGCAGAGAAAATCCCTGACCCCGCCGGGAATCGAACCCGGGAACCCGGGCGTGGGAAGCGAGAACGCCACCGCACGACCACGAGATGCGGGCGATACCAATCACTTTCCACACTACCACACTATACGCTCACTATCAGCTGATACTGGGACTTCGATGATGATGTTAATTTGTATTTTGAGCACCACAATTACCCACTTGTTAGCCTAAGAGCTTATATCAGCATCCCTCCATAATGAATGAGATGTTGAATTCAGCTAGAGGATAAAATGGCTCTGAGCACTATGGGACTTAACATCTATGGTCATCAGTCCCCTAGAACTTAGAACTACTTAAACCTAGCTAACCTAAGGACAGCACACAACACCCAGCCATCACGAGGCAGAGAAAATCCCTGACCCCGCCGGGAATCGAACCCGGGAACCCGGGCGTGGGAAGGGAGAACGCTACCGCACGACCACGAGATGCGGGCCTAGAGGATAAAGATCTCAGTATTATCCATTTCCGAGATTGTGCTGTAACGTTTTCCAGGACAAAAACTTTATAGTGCAGAAGTGTGTTGTGAAATGACACGTGTTTTATTCTAATTTTTTTGTAACACATCACGCCTATATACTGTGTTATCTTAGTAACTCTTCACTGTATCCAAGGTCAAGCAGAACTCCACCGACAAACTCACTGAGATTATCCAGGGATACCGTCTCAGTACTTTGGTGTAAGGGGCCCATGATGTCCGGCGGCTCATTACAGTGATGTAATCATGATTCATTCGGTTTGTTACCTCTATAACCTTTGTGTCCACGAAAATATCTTCACAACAGTGTAAGCACCTGTAATATGCAATTACCAAAACGTACAATACAAAACACAGAATAATGCAACAAACTTGAGAGGCAAAACTACTGTGAAGTAGTTGCCGTCGTTGCGGGAACAGCTGAGCATAGCGTTGTGGTGCTTCTTCCATTGGATTCAGTGAAACCAAACATGAGCCACACGTCTACCGCCTTTCAAGTAAACCTATCCATACTGCTGTGTGTCATTTGTTAACGTACAACCAACACTATCTTAAAAGCAAACTTGACACAGGACCGTGCAACACTGAATGCAAGCTCTGGAACGAAGAGCAAAGTGGGTACAGCTGTTTCCAGAAGAAGTACCGTTAGTGAACGGGACAAGTTTGTTTCCGAATGTGACGCACAACTCATACCGACGACATTTGCACTGTTGTGCACGGTTTTCATTGCAATACAGATGCAAAGCTAAATCGGACGCGAAACCAAACTAAATGTAATAACTCTGTAACGAGTCGCCCCTAATACCAAAATAATAAGAAAGCATCGTCGAATAACCACTGAAAGTTTCTTGGAGGAGTTCTGGTTCACCCTACAGAATTTATTGCTTAACAGGTACCTATTAAACGCCTTTTTAAATAAGCTAATCTCGTTGGGAAATTTAGCGAACAGTTCTTATTCATTGGCAGAAAATGTTGTTTTGACTTTTATGTTAACTCTTTCTTGGTAAATGTAAGTACAATCTACATATTGTTTCACGGTCACTCACAGAGCTGCTTATGCAGAAATTATCAAGTTTTTTTTTTTTTTTTTAATATGCGTAAGCGATTAGTACATGTACTTACACGTCGTAGTTAGCTGTTAAAATCCCAGATCTTTATATCGAGCCCCATTATTCATCGTATTATTACTGCCGTCCGTTTCTGTAAATTCAAGAATGCCTTCATATTTTATGGATTTGTTTCCCAGGAAAGAATTCTGCAGGGTGGCCACAAAGTCCCGTTACCCCTTATAATAACCAACGTAAACCCCTAAACTCAAACAGATAACATAAACAACAGTTCTTTGGATGAGTTATCTTGATAAATCAACCATTACTTATCCCAAAGATCAATCTGTGTACCATCATTCTCAAGGCAAACACTGTTACTCCACCAGGTGCTGGGAGGACCTTTTCGGAGCATCCCTGGTGCAATGCTAGTGAAATCTTGTCTCACAGCATCTTTCAGGTCGTCAGTGGCACCGTAACGGCTTATTTAAACGGTACCATTTATGAATTGCCGTCCCTGGCCACCACGAATCTGAAACCTCACCACAAGTGATATTCGCTACGGGAGTTCATGGAGGTTATCATTTTAGAAAACTGTTACGATACTGCTGATGGCCTGAAAGACGCTGTGAGACAAGCTTCACTCAAGTTACACCAGCAATGTTTCGAAAAATATGCCACAGAAACTGGCGGTACATCATACTTTGCCTCGAGAATGACGGTGTTCAGACTGCTCCTTTGGACAACTACTGATTCATATCTCAAGAAAAAACCTCTACAGAACTGTTGTATATGTTATTTATTTAAGTTTTCGGTTTATTTTGATTATTAAAATTGTAATGGGACTTCGTGACCACCTTGCATAGCTACGAATTAAGTGTACGTGTGAAGTGTGTAACTTAAAAGCACTGTCTGTTAAGAGAGCACACCAAATAACTTGCCTACACAGAAGGGGTGGGAGAGGACATTGCTAATGGCAGGAAGGGGGGGGGGGGGGGAGGGAGAGGGGTTCCATTCTTGTTTGTGTCAGTCGGGTTCAACGGACACAGACGCTAAGATCAAGGAGGGTACTTGCTGCCCACTGTATACTTCGCTGTGCAGAAGCTGTTCGTGCGTTTGGCATCATGCTGTATGAATAATTACGGTTCATAACAAGGTGTGTGGTTTGAGAATGGGCATGTCAGCTAGAAACCGGTAACCACTGCAGCTGAATTTTATATCTATAGGCAACTGAGATGGTCGAAATAAAAAATTATTCAATTTCCTCAGAAGGATGGGAACAAGTAGGAATAACACAGAGGCAGGGTGTTTAAATGATACCATGTGGTAAAACAAACATGTAGGAAAAGATGCAAAGCCAAGAATATACAAAACAATCGAAAGACCAATTATTATGACAAACAAAGTTGAAACAAGACGTGAAACACCAGAAAATAGAAGACTTTTGGAAAACACAGAAACGAAATTTATACAAGGGGTTGCAGGGAAGACACTGAGGGATAGAGATAGAAGTGAAAGCATTAGCAAACGGTGTGCAGTGCAGTCCATTAATGAGTGGATACATAAGAGAAAGAGGAATGGAACGAACACAGAGACAGGATGGATGGACGGAAGATCATGAAAATCGTAAGAAATAAATCATCAGTTGATAAAAGAAATAAAGATCGAAATATGGGGCGTCCAAGGAAAAGATGGAGTGACACCTCATGGTAGACTGAGTGGTACTGAAGGAAACAGGATTTAGCCTAGGAAGAGAGGAGGAGGAGGAGGAGGAGGAGGACGAAGAAGAAGAAGAAGAAGAAGAAGACGTTGATGCTGCTAACATCGGAAGTTCGCGTATTATCGTCACCCTCATTCCCGATATACAGTAGTAATATATTGGGATGATTTTACGTCTTCATACACGCTATGTTATTGTTTGCTTTGTTTTCGTGATACATTACAAATGTTCTACGACTGCTTGAATATTGTTTTCAGGAGCGTTTTTCGTCTGCTGAGGTAAGATATTTGAAAGCGGAAACTGATTTAGCTTGTACAATACCTGGGTAAAGAAGGCAGCAGAGCGCTGGCTGCGGTCCTCGGAAGAAATCTCAAACTGAAGTGTTCCCGCGTTCCCCAGTACAACAGTTGGCACCTCGCCAAGAACCCATCGTGCAGATCACCAAGTGTTCTAAGAATGCTACGGAAGATGAAACTTGCGAAAGCGACTGGGTCAGGTGATCTGCCAGTAGAAAGTTGGAGATCAAGGTACTGGGAGGCAGGTGAATGGCTGACCGAGCGGACACTAAGCACTATAGTCCCAATTTGGAAACATAAGGGGAGGCCGGCTGAGTGTTCCAGCTGTCGTTCTGTATGTCTCCTATAACATACAATGAAGAGTTTACAGTGCGCTATAGACAGCAAAATACGTTAGGTTGTCAGTATCACCACTAATCAGTGTAGCTGTGTGAAAGGCTTTGGGAACACTGGTGGTATCCATACAACTCTCTCGCTTATCGCGATATACTATGAGAAGTCTCAGTATCTTCACATCGCATCCCTAAACCTAAAAAAGACTTCTGATCGAGCGCAACACGATCTCACATGATTTGCCTCCTGCAGCACGAGGCTCCTGAAGAACTAACTGAAGGGGTCGAGCTGCTCGAACACAACCCTAAAGTCGACTACATTCTACTGTTGCTGAGGTCTCAGACGATTTTCGTGTTTCCGCGGATGTCATCAGGGATTTACCCTTCCTCCTCTTCGTCCTAATTACGGACACTGTTGCCTTAGATCTCCAGAAACTAGCTCCTCGAACACTGCTCTAAGTTGATGACGTTGTACTGGCTTCTATGGTGCAGAATATCGGCTACCAACAAATGAGGCAGAGTAACGACTTGACATAATGGAAACCTAAATGATTCAGTGGACATCTGGCCTGAGACTTCATAAACACGTTATCCGTGATGAAATTCTCAGGCGGTGTGAAGTGGCACTTATTGCAGAGAAGATGTTGGTATAACAGCAAAACGTGGGTTTTCGTTGAAAGTCGATGGCGAATGACTTATAGGCAGACTGAAGCAATGTTGGCTAGATATACTCGATATAGAGTTCAAGGCAGTGGGTTTCCACGCTGACCAAGCACAAGATCGCGCTAAGTGAAGACGAAGAACCTAAAGAGCGGACTCAGATACATCGCCAGACAAACACTAAGGCAGTAGACGAAAAGGGAGAGCAAGAGGCAGACGAAATGCAGTACATAGAAAAATCCTATAGTGTGCATAAATTAGATTATAAATTAATGAAACAATTTTTATGAAATTATCTTTCTTAGCAGTGTAAAAGTCAGTTGTGTTAAGGAGAAAAATCAGTTTTTGACCTAAGTGGTACTTAGAAAAATGAATATTGTAAAATGGCTCTATGCATTGCCTTGAAAATAATGTTTGATGCGTTTATATACATAAATTTTCACTAGTAAGTAAATTTTTGGATGATACTTTTCGGCCGGCAGGGGTGGCCGAGCGGTTCTAAGCGCTACAGTCTGGAACCACGCAACCGCTACGGTCGCAGGTTCGAATCCTGCCTCGGGCATTGATGTGTATGATGTCCTTAGGTTTGTAAGGTTTAAGTAGTTCTAAGTTCTAGGGGACTGATGACCTCAGAAATTAAGTCCCATAGTGCTCAGAGCCATTTGAACCATTTGATACTTTTCGTATTGTCTCACTTCTCAGCAGCTTCCCACGTAAATTTTATCAAGAACATGAGTTATGAAATTTGCTTTACCCCTTATGATAGTTACCCCTTTCTTAATTCTCATATCATATTCCGACTGCTTCTATCGTGGATGGTATCTCATAATCTCACTATCACCTTTTGGTACGGCGCTAAGCGAAGTGACCAAGTGTTGACGTTCCGTTTGGTGTGAACACATAATCATTTTACGGTGACGTCTCCTTCCGTTTATTCCGTTTCTTTCCGTCGATGTCCAGTGTGAATCAGCCAGGAAGAGTCAAATAGCGCTCGCAGTACTGTGAACACTTACTGACAGAGGCCTGGGGTAGATAAGAGCACGGGCAATGGTTGCGGGGCAACTGGTTCTTAGAAGAAAATGTGTCGAGACACACACGAGTTATGGCGCTGATAAGATCCAAAGAAGCTTGGCTTCCCAAAATAAGAATGAAAAACCATTTCAGCTGAATGGTACTTCATTGCAGAAATCTGGCATGACAAACTGACCAGAACTTCTTTATTTTAACTGAATCACTGTAAGGATATAGGTGTCGAGCAGCTGCTAAATATTTCGAATTTTGTCCTTACTGTCTCTGCCGGACCGGAGCCCACATGTGGCATTGTGTGCTCATCATCCGAGGATACAAGGCTGGTGTAGTTGATTCACGTTTATTTTGACGAAATGAGACAACATATTTGACGGCGACCGCACTAAATAAGAAAATCAATGGCTAACTCTGAAGGGGGTTGTAGAATGATATAAATGCTAATGTGCTGTGAATTAAGTTTAGACATTGTAGGCAATTTTTCTGTAAACTTAAAGCATAAGAAATACAGTGTCTAGTACAAACTGTTGTTTTAAGAAAGCTTTCTCATCAGTTACTGATGTAATTATGTGGAGTACTGAGAGCAAATGCTTGATAGAAGGACCCACTATTGCTGTCAAGATCAACAGTCCGAAACCAAACACAACAAACTAAAGAAACCAGTGTTCAAGAAACACCATCATCTAAAACTGGCTTGGGTTTTTATAGGTGGCTTCCTGTCACGATACTGAGATGCCAAATCTTCAGATGCAACTGCTACAAAGGAACAGTTACAGTGATGTTCCTGATCCGTTTTTATTAGTGTTGGTTCTTAAGCAAATTCCTGAGTTTCCTGTCGCACTGGTTTGGCACTGGGATCTATCTCGACACATCACCGGCGTAGAGCTTCACAAGATTCATCAATTACACTGATGTATAGTGTATTTTTAATAGAAAGCAAATTATATGAAAGAAAATTAAAATGACAATCAGAGAAAGTATTACTTCTCCTTACGTGCTTCTGGTAAAAAAGTTGGGAACTACTGAATTCTTCCTTGTGATATCCTGCCACATCATAAACGATTAAAAATTAATTCCATATATTTCCAATCTACACATCGCAGAAGCAATGAAGGAAAAAAAAGAAAGGTACAAGAGTGGGATTAAAATTCAATGTGAAACGATATCGATGATAAGATCGCTGATGAAATTGCTGTCTTCAGTGAAAGTGAACAAGAATTACAGGATCTGTGGCGTGCAATGAACAATGTAATGAGTACCGAATATGGACTGAGAGAAAATCGAAGAAAGACGAAAGTAAAGAGAAGTACTAGAAATGAGAATACTGAGAAACTTAACCCAAGAATTGGTAATGAAGTTAAGAAATTCTGCTACCTAGGCAAAAAAATAGCCGATGAAGGAAGGAGCAGGAGGATATATAAAGCACACTAGCACTGCACAATGGGCATTCCTGGCTAAGAGAAGTCTACTACTATCAAACACAGGCCTTAATTCGGGAGAGAAAGTTTTGATAAAGTACGTTTGGAGCACAGCTTTGTGTGATAGTGAAATATGGAATGTGAGAAAACCGGAACAGAAGAGAACCATCAAACCGTTTGAGATGTGGAGCTACAGAAGAATGTTGAAAATTAGGTGAACTAATAAGGTAAAGAATAAGTTTTTCCGCAGAATCGGCGAGGAAAGGATTGTATGTAAAACACTGACAAAAAGAAGGGACAAGATGATAAAACATCTATTAAAACATCAGGAAACAAACGTGTGGGGTGTCGGATTTTCCTGCTGGAATTGCGTAATTCCGTCGGAATGTACAATGAACATGAATGGAAGAAAATGATCACGTGTCACCTGTCAGAGTCGTACCTAGACGTATTAGGAGTCCTGTATCACTCCAGCTGCACACGCCCCACACCATTAAAGCGCCTCCAGTTCCTTGCTTGCATGCAGGGACCATGGATTTATGAGGTTGTCTCCATACCCATACGCGTCCGTCCGCTCGATACAATTTGAAAATAGACTCGTCTGACTTGGCAACATGTTTCCAGTCATCAACAGCCCAATGTCGGTGTTGACGGGCCCAGGCGAGGCGTAAAGCTTTGTGTCGTGCAGTCATCATGGGTATACGAGCTGGCCTTCGGCTCCGAAAGCCCATATAGACGATGTTCCGTTGAATGGCTCGCACGCTGACAATTGTTGGTGGTCCAGCATTGAAATCTGCAGCAAGTTGCGGCGGTAGGGTTGCACTTCTGTCACGATGAACGATTCTCTTCAGTCGTTGTTGGACCCGTTCTTGCAGGGTCTTTTACCGGTCGCAGCGATGTCGGAGATTTGATGTGTTACCGGATTCCTGATATTCGTGGTTCACCAGGTTCGAACTCCTTAAATATTGATAACCTGCCATCGAACAACTGCGCCAGACACTTGTCTTATATAGGCGTTGCCGGCCGTAGCGCCGTATTCTGCCTATTGATATATCTCTGTATTTGAATACGCATGCCTATACCAGTTTCTTTGGCACTTCAGTGTATTTTGCTGTATCCCGCTTCCATTCCGAATTAATCCCAACTAGAACTAAAATTATGTTAGTTTATTTGCCATGATCTTGAATAGTGTATCATTTTAAACCTAAAAAAATTTGCCACTGTTTTCAAATCTTACATCTAATCTTAGGATTCTCACTATAAAAAAAATAAGAAATAAAAAAAACTTTAGTCTCAACACCACACTGAAAATCACGGCCATTAGTAGAAATGCATATCCCTCTTTGCCAGCTACAATTTTTATCTAAATCATTCTTCTACATTTTCGCGAATTATTCCCCATCATGTATTAAAATGGCCCACCCTGTATATAAACAGCCGGCCGGAGTGGCCGTGCGGTTCTAGGCGCTACAGTCTGGAGCCGAGCGACCGCTACGGTCGCAGGTTCGAATCCTGCCTCGGGCATGGATGTGTGTGATGTCCTTAGATTGGTTAGGTTTAAGTAGTTCTAAGTTCTAGGGGACTGATGACCTCCGATGTTAAGTCGCATAGTGCTCAGAGCCATTTTGTATATAAACATAAAGAGACGTGCGAAATTTTGACAGTCTTCGAGAAATATTGATTGCTCAGTAACAAATATATGTTTTGGGTTTGAACTGGCGATCCCCAGCACATCAGCCAACAGCGATAGCCGCTAATGCATTCTGCACGCAACACGGTTTTTTTTATTTAAAAAAAAAGAAAAGTATTGGCTTTCGGGACGTGCCTTAATAACGTAATATCAGTTATGCCGAAACGAATGTAAGGACAACACAAGACCCAATCCCAGAGAGCAGAAAATCTGCGACCTGGCAGGAAATCGAATCCAAGTCCTCCTGATCAACAATCCGCAGCGCTGACCGCGCGGCTACCGAGGCGGATCATACAGCACAGTTCGCTGCTAGGGTTTTGGTATTGGTGTTACGCATGCTCAAAGAGTACTTTCCTCTTCCCGTGCCCGTCGCCCATGTAAGAGCGGAAATCTCGTGGAACGCCCCTGCTACCCACGAGTATGAAGTGGGCTGTTGTCGACGCGGTAGTTAAGAAGCATATCTCGCGAAGTCAGCAGGGCGACTTCTGTACCTCAGGCCCCAGCCGGCTCTCCACAGTGCGAAGTGCCTTCTTCACGGTCCCAGTGACACAGCTGCCGCCTAATCGACACCTCTCCACGCCGGCCGGCGTGACCCCTGCAGTCTATTCACGTGTGCAGCTGTTCCTTCTTCGCTGACCTCGTATTCAGCCGTAATGGCTGCAATCGAGTTACTGGCCGGATGGCTCTCAAGTAGTCGTTGACATTCGCCGCTGTCGACGCTCTGACCGTTTAGAGCAGAGTCGCACAATATTCCCGCTCGCCTGGGAGTTGACGCACGTACAGCAGAGAACCGGATTAGTTCAAATAACGGTGGCGACCGTGTCTCATTGTGAACAACGTGGTGAACTGCTTGCCATATACGAACACAAGTTCAAACCAACACCACCTCAGCAAAGTATCCAGACACCATTACGTAACGCAGAATTGGAAACTAGATGTAATGACAGGTGCATCCGCCGGCCGGTGTGGTCAAGCGGTTAAAGGCGCTTCAGTCTGGAACCGCGAGACCGCTACGGTCGCAGGTTCGAATCCTGCCTCGGGCATGGATGTGTGTGATGTCCTTAGGTTAGTTAGGTTTAAGTAGTTCTAAGTTCTAGGGGACTGATGACCTTAGATGTTAAGTCCCATAGTGCTCAGAGCCATTTGAACCATTTTTGACAGGTGCATCCGCCAGTACAAATAGAGGTAGTGACTACTGCATTGTCTTAGAGAAGCGGTAACAATCGAACCTTGAGAGATCAAAGATTTAGAATGTGGACCAGTTACTAGATATCACCTGTGTAACAAATTCATCCCGGACATTCCAGACGAGGCAGACCTTAGGGATGGTTGAGCATTGAGGAGCGTGGTTATTAAATATCGCACGAAATCAGCGGAAGGAATCTCTCGTGAGTTCCAAAGTGCTACCACAAGCCCAGCTAGCCAGTGGCTGTGAGTTGGGAGTTCAGAAGAGTGGGCTACAATGGTCGATCAAGTCCTCGTAAGCCATACATTTTTATACTCAATACTAAGCAACGCTTCAGATGGTGAAAAGAGCGACCTCACTGGACATACGAGAACTGCAAACGAGTGATTTGTAGTTATGAAACACGCTCTATGCTGCGGCACTCTAAGGGAAGGGTTTTGGTATGGCGAATGCCAGGAGAACGTTACTTGCCATTGTGTTTAGTGAGGTACAGAGGAGGTGGTGTTATAGTATTGGGGTGTTTTTCGTGGTGTGGGTGTAGTCCACTTATTGCACGTAAGCAAGCGCTATATGCAGAATGGTATGAACACATTTTACGAGGGTGGGTGAGGGGGGGGGGTGTCGAAAAGTAAAGAATAACAGAAATTTCATTATACCAATTTTTATTCAATATAATACCCGTGTACACTAATATCCTTGAGGGAACAGACAACTTCTGCAAATCATTCAAATAAAAGGTCTTCGAGTCCAACCTAACGTTCACAGCATCAATCACTGCATCATAGTTGTCAAATCGTCGTCCTTTGAGTATTTTTTAGGTTTGAGAAAAGAAAAAAGTCTGATAGAACCAAATTTGGAGAATATGGAAAATGACGTAGCAATTCGAACCCGCAGTAACGCAGTGTTTCCAGTGTTGCGCCGGTGCGTTATCGTGATGCAAAAGAACTCCGCGCACCAATTTTCCGCGTCTATTTTTGTTTCTCTCTTCTCTCAAACGGCGTAGTAGGGTCCAATAGTACGCTGCATTGATAGTTACGCCATTTTGCAAGTAATCCACCATTATTACCCCTTCTGCATCCCAGAAGACGGATGCCATTAGCCGCGGGGAGTGGCCGCGCGGTTAGAGGTGCCATGTCTTGGATTGCGCGGCCCCTCCCACCGGAGGTTCGAGTCTTCCCTCGGCATAGGTGTGTGTGTTGTTCTTAGCATTAGTTAGTTTAAGTAGTGTGTAAGTATAGGGACCGATGACCTCAGCAGTTTGGTCCCTTAGGAATTCACACACATTTGAACATTCAATGCCATTACTTACCGGCTAATTTTTGCACCCGGAATTTCTTTGGGGTAGGGGATGAAGGATGTTTCCATTGTTGTGACTGTTGTTTTGTGTCAGGATCAAAGTGGTGAGCCCATGTTTCGTCCATCGCCACATAGGTTGCGAGAAAGCCGTCTCCATCCGCTTCAAATTGGCGGACGGTTTCTTCACAACACTGCACACGCTCCCATCTCTGAGCTGCATTCAAGTCTTTCGGGGCCCACCGAGATAAAATTTTCCGCATTACCAAAATATCCACAACAATGTCATGAGCACGCCCTTGGGAGATTCCAAATGTGTTTTGAATGTGCTTCAACGTTGTTCGACAATCCCGCAAAATCGTATCGAGAATTGCAATCACTGTTTCATAAGTGGCAACGGTGACAGGGTTTCCACTTCTTGGCACATCTTCGACACTCGTTCTTCCACGTCTGAAATCGGACACCCAGTTTTTCACTGTTGCATAAGATGGAGCACTGTGCTTAAGTGTCTTCCGCATGTACTCCGCAAATTCCTTGGGTGTCATTCCGTTCAAATGAAGATATTCAATCACAGCACGGTTCTTGAGTCTCTTGATATATGCCTACGGTATACGACGTATCCTAGTGGCAAAACTAACGAATCTGGAGCTGCGATATTTGAATTGCCAAGGGTCACCATCCAAGTAGGTGGTGTTGTACGTGTAAGACATTGCGGTAACTATCTCGGGCTAGAAACTTTTCGACCGCCCTTCGTACATCATTTTGTGCTGTGTACAGTTCGGAGGCGATGATTGTATCAGCATGACACTGCACAATGTTGTAAAGCAGCATCTCTGTGACAATAGTTCGTGTGCAATAACATTCTTGAAATGGACTGGCATGCCCAGACTCCCGGCCTGAACCCAATTAGAACACCTTTGCGATGAGTTAGAACGTCGACTTCGCTCCAGACTCTGACTTCTCTGGTTTCGCCTGCTGAGGAAGAATGGGCAGCAATTCCTCCATAGACCTTCAGACTCATCACCGAAAATGTCCCCAGAGGAGTTCAAGCCATCACAAAAGCGAAGGGTGGACATATCGCATTTAATGTCCACTGATAGGTGTCCGGATACTTCTGGTCAGATAACGTATGTCTACATACATGTTCCGTAAACCATCTTACAACGCATGACGGAGGGTGTTTTGTACTGCTGTCAATCATTCCCTTTCCTGTTTCACCCATAAACAGAGCTACAGAAAAATGATTTCCTGTGTACCTGGAGCACGTGCTCTAATCTCCCTTGTTTTGCCGTTGTGGTTGTTATGCGATATGAACGACCGAGGCAGTAGAATAGTTCTTCAGTCAGCCGTAAAAGCGAGTTCTCTGAAGTTCCTCGTGTTAGGCTCGATGCACACGTGTAAGAACCGCGCATGCTCGCAACGTTAGAAATCATTTCAATACGCACCTGACGATACTCACGCGGCAGTACTAGATTAGATGGCAACCACTATTGACGAAAGCAGAAGACAACGGCGATGTTTGATAATTTCATTTACGAGTACATTAGTCCAATGAGAAAGTGTCCAATTTTTAACTGCACCGTCTCGTTTAGAAATAGCACGCTTGTTCTACAACAGTTCACGTGAGCTTTGAATAAGCCCCTAAATTGATACTAGTAAACCGTCTTTTCAGCATTGTGCTCGTCTCTGGTTCTTGGATAAGCCTGGCGAGGCATTTTTTGAAGAACACTAACAGTAAAGTGTTTACGCAGAAGACAAACGTTTTGGTTATTTGCCAAGAAATCGCGATAATTTACCAACAGAAATTAAATGAACCATACTCAGCTCTACAATATCAGTTCTCCATAGGTATTTTTTCAACGAGCGTGCCTCGAGTGACTGCTTGGTCACGAGGAGTGAAATAGTGCAGTTGGTGACCACAGTCATCTCTGGCAAATACTCACTGTTGTATGAGCGATTTTATGTAAAATTCACAGAGAACACAAGTTTCTACTGGGGGTGTCAGCTACTGGAGGTGTCATCACTGATACTATACAGTTTTAGGGTACAGCAGCTAACACTTCCCAGTATATGACATCTTGCTGAAGCTGACACCTCCCAGTAGCTGACACCTCCCAGTTGCTGACACCTCCCAGTAGCTGACACCTCCCAGTAGCTGACACCTCCCAGTAGCTGACACCTCCCAGTAGCTGACACCTCCCAGTAGCTGACACCTCCCCATAGCTGACACCTCCCAGTAGCTGACACCTCCAAGTAGCTGACACCTCCCAGTAGCTGACACCTCCCAGTAGCTGACACCTCCCAGTAGCTCACACCTCCCGGTAGCTGACCTCCCAGTAGCTGACACCTCCCAGTAGCTGACACCCACAACACATACATACTGTCAGCTTTTGGTGGAAATAGGTCTTGATAAGTCTTAACTTGCTTACTAATCGCATTTGCTTGTTGGAACAAGTCTCAGCTTGCTGGAACGTATCTCAGCTTTCATGGTCAGATTTGCTGACACCAGGTATGACCATTGACGTGATCTTCAAGTATTTCCTCTTATGTCGAGTCGAAATAAATGCGCTTGTGTAGTAATGGTTGTTACCATGTCAACTAACCACCTTTGCTCTATCCAATAGTATCTATAGGTAACGATCAAAGGGGGCAATCATGTCAGATTATTTGTCAAAAACGGGCTGAAACCGGTACGGTAACACTGCCACAATGCAACAAATTGCCTTCCATGTTTCATCAGTTTTAAAAACCAATAGCTGACACTGTAACACTGTCACGAGCATGTCAGCTACTGAGGGGTCATTTGCCATTTTAAACATTTTCCACTGTAACCGATTTCAGTGTAACCATTCTACAGTGTAACCATATTCCGGTGTAGCCGTTTGCATGATAATCACAATCACCATGTCAACTGACCATCATTGATACACCCAATAGTACATGGAGAGTAGGGAAGAGGGGGGGAGAGGTAATGATCACAATTTGTTACAGTTTCAATCTAATATGGAGGGCAATTTATGGAAATTTTGCTGCAGATTTCGATGCTGGTCATCGATAATTGTCATCGTGCGAACCATTTAACGAAACATCATCGATATGGGCTTTCGGAGCCGAAGGCCCACTCGTTGATGACTGCACGAAACAAATCTTTAAGCCTCGCCTGGACCCATCAGCACCAACATTGGGATGTTGATAACTGGAAACACGTTGCCTGGTCGGACGAGTCTCGTTTCAAATTGTATCGAGCTGATGGACGTGTATGGGTGTGGAGACAACCTCATGAATCCATGGACCCTGCATGTCAGCAGGGGACTGTTCAAGTAGGTGGAGGATTTGTAATGTTGTGGGGCGTGTGCAGTTGGAGTGATATGGGACCCTTGATACGCCTAGATACAGCTTTGACAGATGCACGTACTCAAACATCCTATCTGATCACCTGCATCCATTCATGTCCGTTGTGCATTCCGATGGACTTGGGCAATTCTAGCAGGACAATGCGACACCCCACACGTCCAGAATTGCTACAGAGGAGCTGCAGGAACACTCTTATGAATTTGAACACATCCGCTAGCCACCAGATTCCCCGACATGAAGATTATTGAGTGTATCTGGGATGCCTTTCAACGTGCCACTCAGAAGAGATTTCCACCCACTAGTACTACTACAGATTTATGCACAGCCCTGCAGGATTCATGGTGTCAGTTCCCTCCAGCACTACTTCAAACATTAGTCGAGTCCACGCCAAGTCGTTTTGTGGCACTTCTGAGTGCTCGAGGGGGCCCTACACGATATAAGGCAGGTGTACCAGTTTCTTTGGCTCTTCAGTGTAAATATCGTGTGTGCTTTTTTTGATAGAATGAAAAAATGACATTGACAGGAGCATTGTGTTGCTGAAGGGGAAGGATCAGATTGACAGGGAGAGGGCAGGAGGAGACGGGCAGAGTGAGCTGAGCACTCAGCGTTGCCAAGGTATGTATTTATTCCAATCTTCTACTAGACCACCTCCTCCCTTCTACTCTCTTTGCCCATCTCCTCGTTCATCTCGTCTCTGTCCATCTCGTCCTCTCCCATCTTCCTGTTCATCTCGTCCCTTTTTCTATTTCTATCCAGTCCCTCCCTCTGTCTGTTTCCTGCTTCCCCTCTGTCAGTTCATCTCCTCCTCACCCCTCTCTCTGCCTATCTCTTTCTCCCCCTGTCTCTGTCCATCTCCCCCTCTCCCCTCTATCTATCAATTTCCTCTCCCCTATCTCTGTCCATCTGCTCCTTCTCCTCCAGTCTGTGCTTATCTCCTCGTCCCCTCTCGGTTTCTATCCATTTACTCCTCCACCCTCCCGTCTCCACGTGATTATACTCATCCCAATATGAGACTCTTGATTCTTACCCCTACAGCATTTCTTTTCATATTGTAATCAATATGTGCACCAAATTTGACTGAAATCATTCCAGGGGTTTAGGATAATCTTTTTACCCGAAGCTTTGCCCGCAAACGCATATGTCAAATATATTTCACGTATATTTAACATGTTTCACACGTATTTATAAACATATTTTACTGTATGTATAGCTAATTTCGCTCCGCAGTTTCATTTCCATGCAGCTCAATGTTTATTACGTTGTATCTCTTGAACTATGTGCTGTGCGATGATATAATTTTTCAAGTACATTATGTGTTACATATGACTGCTGTCTACGAAGTGTTTTGTGAATAGATTAAAGAAGTAATACATTAAAACGTCATGCATGATGTGGCATCAGTCATCTCTGTATTTGACGTCGAATCTCCTGAACAATATGTCGTACAATGATATATCTCTGTAAGTACATTCAGAGACAGATGTGCATACTGTTTGCGAAAAGTTTGCGAACAGAGTTAGTAGCAACAAATTAATGAAATTGAACGTCATGCATGGTGCGTCAGTTTTTCAGGTATCTCCGTATTTGATGTCATATCTCCTACACAATGTGTCGTACTAAGATTGCAGGTGCATTCAACAGCAGATGCGGATACTGCCTGCCACAACTTTTGTGACTAGAGTTAGTAGCAACGAAATAATAAATGTAAACGTCTTGCATGACGCGGCATTTTCCACGCATCTCAGTGTTCATGACATCACACCTTCCGAACTAACAATAAGTGTCGTACAATGACGTAATTATTTTGGTACATTCCAGTGCCATGGGCAGATACTGTCTGCAAATGCATCACGAATACGGTTAGTAGCAAAGAAGCAATAAATTAAAAAGTCATGGTTCAGGAGGCTGCTTTACTACGTGAACAGCGAAGAGGTACTGAACGACAAACTTTTCTCCTTTCATCATTTTGTGGCGGTCGTAAGCGAGAAAAGTTTCGTAAAGGTTTGAAATTATACGTAAAGTTTGTTACAAGCTCTCGTTACCAAATACTGGAAAACTAAACTGCTGGCCGGAGTGACCGAGCGGTTCTAGGCGCTACAGTCTGGAAGACCGCTACGGTCGCAGGTTCGAATCCTGCCTCGGGCATGGATGTGTGTGATGTCCTTAGGTTAGTTAGGTTTAAGTACATAGTTCTAAGTTCTAGGGGGCTGATGACCGCAGCAGTTAAGTCCCATAGTGCTCAGAGCCATTTGAACCAAAAATAAACTGTGGGTAATCGCGCGTCGTGAGCTACACTGCTCTTTCACCACTACTCCTTTGAGGTGGGTGATTCTTACTCACACAGCGATTCATTCAAGGCAGTAAGTGGTACGTGTACCAACTTTAGTTGAAATCGGTCCAGTGGTTTAGGAGGAGATTTGGATCACACATACATAAACATACATACATTAATTTTTATAATTTGTACAGATATATATCTACGTGTGTTTTATTTTATACATATGGATATCAAATTGTGTGCTCTGTATAAAAATAGTTATTATTTGTTCATTTCTTATTTTGCAGATTATGAAGGTGATGGCTTAAACTGAAACATGTGAAGTTGGAAGTTAATAAATTAAATAAGTGGTCAAGACGGAAAATTATATTAATTAATGTAATTCTGGAGCATTGCTCCAGCTTTTTAGTATCCTAGGTGAGACACGGTGGTTAAGACACTGGGCTCGCCTTCGAGGTGGAGGGGGGTGGAGGGGGGAACTAGGTTCAAATTCCAGTCCGACCATCTGTATTTAAGTTTTCTGCGGTTTCTCAAACATATAAGGCAAACGTACGGATTTATTCTTTAAGTATGAAACGGCCAGTTTCCTTCCTTATCCTTCCCTAATCTGACCTCTTGCTCCTTCCCTAACTATCTCTTTGTGCATGACAGCCTGCCGTTGTGGACGACCGGTTCTAGGCGCTTCGGTCCTGAACCGCGCTGCTGCTACGGTCGCAGGTTCGAATCCTGCCTCGGGCATGGATGTGCGTGATGTCCTTAGGTTAGTTAGGTTTAATTCTAAGTTCTAGGGGCAAAGCGAGGATAATGGAATGTAGTCGAATCAAGTCGGGTGATGCTGAGGGAATTAGATTAGGAAATGAGACACTTAAAGTAGTAAAGGAGTTTTGCTATTTGAGACCAAAATAACTGATAATGGTCGATGTACAGAGGATATAAAATGTAGACTGGCAATGGCAAGGAAAGCGTTTCTGAAGAAGAGAAATTTGTTAACATCGAGTATAGATTTAAGCGTCAGGAAGTCGTTTCTGAAAGTATTTGTATGGAGCGTAGCCATGTATGGAAGTGAAACATGGACGATAACTAGTTTGGACAAGAAGAGAATAGAAGCTTTCGAAATGTGGTGCTACAGAAGAATGCTGAATATTAGATGGGTAGATCATATAACTAATGAGGAGGTACTGAATAGGATTGGGGAGAAGAGAAGTTTGTGGCACAACTTGACTAGAAGAAGGGATCGGTTGGTAGGACATGTTCTGAGGCATCAAGGGATCTCCAATTTAGTATTGGAGGGAAGCGTGGAGGGTAAAAATCGTAGAGGGAGACCGAGAGATGAATACACTAAACAGATTCAGGAGGATGTAGGTTGCAGTAGGTGCTGGGAGATGAAGAAGCTTGCACAGGATAGAGTAGCATGGAGAGCTTCATCAAACCAGTCTCAGGACTGCAGACCACAACAACAACAACAAGTTCTAGGGGACTGATAACCTGAGTTGTTAAATACCATAGTGCACAGAGCCATTTGTTGAACATCCAGCAGATCCTATTGTAGCTCGTGTGCCATTACAAAATCCTCTAATTTCATTGTTTTGAAAATTTAGTGCCTCATTTGTAATATTGTCCGTCATATAGGGGTTGAGTTAATGTTTGAATAACAATTTTTTCATGGAAAGATTCCTTCTTGCTCTTGCAATTTCTTTGTCCAAAAGCTAGACATCAATTTGAAAACAAACAAAAAAGTTTCTTTTCTGTTAGTATAAATTTATTTTTGCTATTGTTGTGTGACCCTATGAACATGCTGTTCCGGACATTGTTTCCACTTCTATAGCTCATTATTCTAAATTCAAGTACGTGCAGACTGGGACGTATCGTCACATTTCCCTTTACCACCAAATGACAGACGTTTAATACGTTTTACAGTGAAACCTAGTCTTCCATTATCTGCTAATCAAGAAGCAGACCTTCCTTCTGGCAACTCATTTCCTCCGAAGCTCCCAGTAACAAATGCCATGCCTCAAGGAAAAACACACAGCCGAGTGGTTGTCGCTATAATTGTTAGAAAAATCGCAATAGCCAAAATAAACGTGGCGAAAAGAGTAGGACATTTAAGTGTGGTCGCTGAGGCGTGAAGCGGTACCAAACGGTCTCTCCACGCTGCTTCTACTCTTGATGAAGGTGTCACAAGTAAACAACAGCTTCTTTGGCAACGATTTCTATGCCAGAGCGGAACGACGCTGTCACAGTTCATCACGTTTAGGTTTCAGAAGAGCCTTCTTCTTTGGTAACGTCTTTATCGTCCTCGGCATCATGTTGACTCAAGCAATGATGCTCTGTCCGTAAGAATACTTGTTTTGAAGGAAAGTATGCGGAAGTCTCGCTCATTCTAAGTCTTTTTGGCAAAAAATTGATACCACTACCAAATAAATTAGAGCGATTTGTGAAAAGAGAGCGTTATTATCACTAATAAGACCATCGACCCTCAAATTTCCGTTAGTATTAACTGAAGTAACTGTGTGTTCCTGTCAAAACACCGTAATTATTACTGAAGGCATAATTACTGAAGGAACTGCCACCTCGGCTGTATAAAAAAAAGTAGTGGAAAATAGAAAAATTTCTTATATACAAGGGTAAGTCGATTATTATCCGCCGGCCAAAGTGGCCGAGCGGTTCTAAGCGCCACAGTCTGGAACCGCACGACCGCTATGGTCGCAGGTTCGAATCCTGCCTCGGGCATGGATTGTGTGATGTCCTTAGGTTAGTTAGGTTTAAGTAGTTCTAAGCTCTAGGGGACTGATGACCTCAGAAGTTCCTAGTTAAATAGCATGTAGTCCATGATCGCAACCGGTAGATAATAAATGCACTGCAAGACAACACAGTGTGTATGATGCATGCAGTTATCTAAGTTTGTCGATGTTGTTGCCAGTTGCCTAAAACAAAAATCTGAACTTTTCGTATGGTTGTGAGCAGTCTCGGAAACCAGCGTGCGGCGATCTTTATCACTTTTTCCACTACCCCTCGATTGTGATACCTGCTCTTGGAGCACCAGTGCCTCCACTTCCCTTGCGATTATCCGATTCTTCATAGAGCGACGGTGACCCACTTTGTTCACCGTCACTCACTACACAGGAAGCGTCGGCACCGACTACCCACTGCACCATATTACGGTACAATTCCACCAGCTCAGGGCTGATGGTTGCAGCAGTTTTCCCCTTCGAATTCACAGTCAGTAGCACATCTGTAACGTAAATGTGCAATGAAAAATGTGTTTAAGCCGCAGCAGTGAGTTAACAACCAGAATTCGCCGCTCAGTGCGAGAAAATATCGCTCAAAATAAAAAGAAACACATTTATCTGCCAAATACTAATCAAGTACACATCATAATAGATCAATTGCTGCAATGACATGCTGTAATAATATAAACTTGTTGATTTCGTTTGACAGTTACAGCACGTACATAATGCAAGAAAGAAGCAATAAAAGAGAAAAACACGCTGAAAAACCCAAAGTGTGAGGAAACTCGTTTGTTGAATAAAACAAAATTATATTGTTGCAAGAAGGCGGACTTTCTTAATTCATTATTTTACAATGCCATGCTACAGAAAAGTGACCTATAGTAAGTAATGTTACATTCAATTTCGTGTGTACAAACAATTGTGTATTTGAATGGGAACTCTTTAATTATTGAAGGATTCACAACTATAGTACAGCGTCAAGAATCTTAAATAAATCCAAAGTCTAAATGATAAGGTTTAAAATTTAAAACAGCAACCAACTAATATTACGGTTTTAAAAGTTTCTTTAATAGTTTCATGCATGTTTCTGCGAAAGCCAAAAAGGAAAAAAAAGTCATCTCCAGTAACTTTGCCGAATTTTAAATGAAAAGCGTTTTGATTATCCTTATGAACAAAACGAGTTCCCATCAGGAAAGCAAGAAAATATGTAACACACATCTGAAGATGGAGTTGTAAGAAATGTGAAAACGGTAATGGTTTGATCTAAATAAACTATGTCAATCATACATGTGACTCGTTTCTGTTTTATGTTACAAACCTTACAATTATACCACTGCCACGGTTCTCCAAATGTCTGCTTCTGACAAGGTACCTTAATCTAAATGATTTCTTTAACCACATAAAACATCAAGATCTCTTTTCTACAGTTGGGCTAGAAATATTTTTTATTAGTAATACTCTTTCTAGGCGCTCCAGTCTGGAACCGCGCGACCGCTACGGTCGCAGGTTCGAATCCTGCCTCGGGCATGGATGTGTGTGATGTCCTTAGGTTAGTTAGGTTTAAGTAGTTCTAAGTTCTAGGGACTGATGACCATAGATGTTAATTCCCATAGTGAAAAACAAAAAGTACCCTTTCTCTACCAAAAATATTCTGTCTTCTTGTTTTAGTCCAATAAATTTCGGAGCTGATATAAAATAAATTACAACGAAGGATTATGAGTAATCATTAATGAACGTGATGTTATTTCAGTGTCTACAAAACCGAGTCAAATATACAAAAAAGCTTGGCAGTATGACTCCAGTCATCGATAAGACTCCCCCTCCCGTACTGACTCAGCCTTGGATGCATGCACTGATTCGTTTCACAACGGTGTCGTACAGCCGCTCTATCACCTACTGAAGCAAGGTGCCGCACAACGGTTGTAACTGGTCCTTGTTATCCTGAATACTTCAACTAGGACGGAGTTGACATGCGAGCTGGTCCCACACATGGCAGATGCGCTGATCTTGCTGGCCAGGGAAGCGACGCAGCATCACGCAAATAGTTCGTAGAGGTATGTGTCCTGTGTGGATGTGCATCATCATGTTAATAAATGGCACCACAGTACTGTCGAATGAGAGGTAACAAATGGGGATGTAGGATATATGCGACGCACCACTGTGGTGGTATTCAGCGACTACCAGCTGTACCTGAAGTCGAACCCAATAACTCTCGAGACTATGATGCCAGGAATAACGCCGCGGTGCCCTTCCAAAACATTGGAAAAATGGGATCTCTCTCCAAGTCGCTCCCATACTTGCTGATGATGTTCATCCGGGTGGTGGAGAAAAGTAGTTGATCGCTGATCAAAGTGCCACATTAGCAGTCCATGCTTTCCAGTCACGGAACCACTCCGAAAGCAGCCGTTTGTGTTGCAAGGTTAATGGCAGCCTACACATGGGACGGTAATTCCCTCCAGTGTTTGTATAAAAAGTAATGAGACTTATTTTTTGCTGATGTGACTGTACTTCGCAGCGAGCACTCGCCAGGGGGGATTGGTGGTGGGGGTGTCTGGCTGGAAACGCGCAGCGTGCCAGTCGCCTGCGGTCTCTTGTCTCGGCAGCATCGTGTGTTGAGTGGACACGTCACAAAGTCGTCGGTCGTGGTTCAACATGCAGTAAATGATCGGGCAACGTTAAGAAATTAAGTTTTACTTGAACCTAGGGAAATAAGGTACGGAAACGTTGGATATGTGTCGGCAAGCCTACGACGATGATTACCTGTCAAAACATCAGGTTTTTAGGTGGGTGAAGAGCTTTGAAGAGGGCCGGGACAGCGATGAGGACGAGGACCGCTCCGGACGTTGGATATGTGTCGGCAAGCCTACGACGATGGTTACCTGTCAAAAGATCAGGTTTTCAGGTGGATGAAGAGCTTTGAAGAGGGCTGGGACAGAGATGAGGATGAGGACGCTCCAGACGTTGGATATGTGTCGGTGAGCCTACGACGATGATTATCTGTCAAAAGACCAGGTTCTCAGATGGGTGAAGACCATTGAAGAGGGCTGGGACAGCGATGAGGATGAGGACCGCTCCAGACGTTGGATACGTGTCGGCAAGCCTACGATGATGATTACCTGTCAAAAGATCAGGTTTTCAGGTGGGTGAAGAGCTTTGAAGAGGGCTGGGACAGCAATGAGAATGAGTACTGCTCCAGACGTTGGATATGTGTCGCCAAGCCTATGACGATGATTACCTGTCAAAAGATCAGGTTTTCAGGTGGGTGAAGAGCTTTGTAGAGGGCAGGGGCAGCGATGAGGACGAAGACCGCTCTGGACGTTGGATATGTGTCGGCAAGCCTACAACGATGATTACCTGTCAAAAGATCAGGTTCTCAGGTGGGTGAAGAGCATTGAAGAGGGCTGGGACAGCGATGAGGATGAGGACCGCTCCGGACGCCCGTCAACCAACAAAACTGACGAAAACATCGACCGTGTGTGCGTTTTATTGAACACAGGTCATTCGATGAGTGTCAGGTTGACAGCAGACAACCTCAGACTTCATAAAACGACAATGCACAACATCGTCCCAAAGAATTGTCGAGGACGAAGATATGCGCCAAGATGGTCCCAAAGATTTTGTCAGACGTTCAAAAGCAAGCATGTGTGGACACCTGCCAAGAAAATATCCAGAGCCTTGAAGCTAATCCGGAATTTTTAGATAACGTTATCACCAGAGACGAAACCTGAGTGTTTCAGTATGACCAAGGGACAAAGTGCACGAGTGCCGAATGGCACACCACAGCATCCTCATGTCCAACAAAGCCTCGCATGAGCAAAATGAAGGTGAAAGCCATGCTGATTGTGTTTTTTATGTCAGGGGTATGGTTCATCATGAGTTTGTGCCCCAAGGCCAAACTGTCAATGGTGCTTTTTGTTGCAAAATGAGACTGAAAGCCAGAGTCCATCGCATGAGATCACCCATCGCCGATGATTGGAAGCTGTATCATGCCAACACACTGATTCACACCTGCTTCATGGAGGCCAGCTACCTGGCCAAGAGAGGGATTCCAACGATTCCCCAGGCCCCCTACGGTCTCGATATGGCCCCACCAGACTTTTTTCCCACAAATTTAAAACTTCCTTGAAACGACACCGTCGTGGGACCCTGGAGGAGGTCCAAGTTGCCACAACAAGGGCTTTGAAGGCCATCTCGAACTCGGCGTTTGCGGCCGCGTTTGAAGCATGGAAATCTCACATGCAGTGGGTTGTTGACTGTTTAAATGTGTGTGAAATCTTATGGGACTTAACTGCATCAGTCCCTAAACTTACACACTACTTAACCTAAATTATCCTAAAGACAAACACACACACCCATGCCCGAGGGAGGAATCGAACCTCCGCCGGGACCAGCCGCACTGTCCATGACTGCAGCGGTCTAGAGCGCTCGGCTAATACCGTGCGGCGGTTGTTGACTCTCAAGGGTCAGACATTGAAAAGTACTAGGTGGTTGTAGCGATATCCACAATAATTTTGATTCACAAGCTCAGTTACATTACTTTCTACACAAACCCTGTAGCCTCGCAGCTGTAGTCTCTTAGCAACAGTGCCATATGATATAGAATGTTTTGCGATGTGCTTGGTGCACAGTACAATGATACCCACTACTTGTGGGCAGACTTGATCAACGATACGTCTGCCCTCATATGCCTGTGCAATCCAAAACTGGGCTACAGCCACATCAGAATGCTCCAGAAATCTGAATATTGCACGATTTAGCTAGCCAGTCAAGTGGAGGACCACCTCGAATTGTGCTCGTGTGTCTTCATGGGAGCCGTGATACTTCATTCAGCTCTGTGTTGCAGATGTGCAATCGAAATGCATGGAGTTACTGAGACTGTGAATGTCCCAGGGCAGTTAGAGAGCTGTAACACTAAGAAGAATCACTTCTCTCCTTCTGGCAAGATTTGTTTTTTTTTTTTTTTGTATTTTTTTCATGTGGTTCAAGGTCACCTATATTGACGGTAATAGTATGTGTTATCTCCATACCCTTCACAGTAATCACTCAGCATCTGACGTTCGCACTCCTTATGTACCCTACAAGGCCTGGTAACAAATATGAATAACACTAAATTTTCCTGGTGGGCGTTCTATCTGTAACAGAGAATTGCACTTCTAATCATTTACATACCCCTCGATGGAGTGCACGTTCTACAAATCGGTTTCTGGGTGCTGCGCTTTCTTTTTTTCGGCAGGTGTATGTCGCTAGGCGATAAACTGAAGCGGGTGTAACGCCAAAAAGCGTCAGTGTAATCCTTGAGAATGCTACTGAAGCTCTGCCGGGCCTTGGACTAAAGTAGGAAAAAAAAGTTATGACTGAAAACGGCGTATTAATAGCCAATACATCCATCAAAAAAATTTTTGCATCACCTTGGTTTTGAGAGTTCCAGAGACTTTGCAGAAAATTGGAATAGAGGTCAACATAAACATCATTTCCGCCCTTATTTTGCTCATGAATACCACACATTGCATGTTGTACCACTGTACAGCGAGACCTTCAGACTGCTGTACACACCGGTACCTCTAATATCCAGCAGCACGTCCTCTTGCATTGATGCTTGCCTGTATTTGTCGTGGCATACTATCCACAAGTTCATCAAGGCTCTGTTGGTCCAGATTGTCCCACTCCTCAACGGCGATTCGGCGTAGATCCCTCAGAGTGGTTCATGGGCCACGTCGTCCATAAACAACCATTTTCAATCTATCACAGGCATGTTCGATAGGGTTCACGTCTGGAGAACATGCTGGTCACTCTAGCCGAGCGCTGTCGTTATCCTGAAGGAAGTCATACACAAGATGGGCACTATGTGGGCGCGAATTGTCATCCACGAAGACGAATGCGTCGTCAATATGTTGCCAATATGGTTGCACTTTCGGCTGGAGGATGGCATTCACGTATCGTACAGCCATTACGGCGCCTTCCATGACCACCAGCGACGTACGCCGGCCCTACATAATGCCTCCCCAAAACAACAGGGAACTTTCACCTTGGTGCACTCGCTGGACAATGTGTCTAAGGCGTTCAGCCTGACCGGATTGTCTCCAACCACGTCTGCGATGATTGTCTGGTTGAAGGCATACGGGACATTCATCGGTGAAGAGAACGTGATGCCAGTCCTGAGCAGTCTATTCGGCATGTTGTTGGGCCCATTTGTGACGCGCTGTAGGGTGTCGTGGACCTCGCCATGGACGTCGGGAGTGAAGTTGCGCATCATGCAGCCTGTTGCGCACAGTTTTAGTCGTAACACGACGTCCTGTGGCTGCACGAAAAGCACTATTCAACACGGTGGCGTTGCTGTCAGGGGTCCTCCGAGCCATAATATGTGGGGAGCGGTCATCCACTGCAGTAGTAGCCCTTGGACGGCCTGAGCGAGGTATTTCTCTCTGTATCTCCTCCATGTCCGAACAACATCGCTTTTGTTCACTCCGAGACGCCAAGTAATAATGCGGAAGCGATTGAACCGCGGTTCTGACTGTCTAGGCATGGTTGAACTACAGAGAACACGAGCTGTGTACCTCCTTCCTAGTGGAATGACTGGAACTGACCGGCTGTCGGACCCCCTCCATCTAATAGGCGCTGCTCACGCATGGTTGTTTACGTCGTTGAGCGGGTTTAGTGACATCTCTGAACAGGCAAAATGATTGTGTCTGTGATACAATATCCACAGTCAACGTCTATCTTCAGGAGTTCTCGGAACGGGGGTGATGCAAAACGTTTTGATGTGTGTATACTGCTAACCCATAAGTTACAGTCAAAGACAAGCCTTAACGATTTGCCAGTTGATAATGTAAAGTACTTGTTGGAACTGGAAGGTTGTAACCATTACTCGTAATTAATAATTTAGCCCACCCATATTCCTAGGTATTTAGCGCCTGCTCCACTTTTCAGTGATTTATCGTCGATAGTGTAATGGGACATTTATCGACCTCCCAGCTTACCTATGTGCAATACATTAAAAAACTGTCACGCTCAATAACGTAGCACGCAACCAATTCCGCTTAGATGGTCCTTCGTTGCTCTTTATGATTTTCTGTTAGGTGACGGGGAACCCAGCGCGCACACACCTATGAGTACCCCAACTGGTCGAACAGTGTGTCAGTACCACCAATAGAGGCGTTCAGTTTGTAAAGGAACTTAATAATTTTTTTCTTACTGGTAAATAGATAGATAGTTACTCGACTCTCATACCAAAGATTAATGTGAAAAGCATTTAACACTGATGAGCAAAAGAAGCTTTACGTTCTTCGTTTATTAGTTTTAGTGTTAGTTACCTTTCGTTGTTCTTCTGTCCTGGAGATAAGACGTGTTGTGTAATTTTAAAGTGAAATGGTGTTATACAATGAAATCAATTCATGGTTAATATGAGTTTCTGATTTACGATACCACGGATCCCAGCTCCTGTAACTCTGGGAGAAATGGCTCTGAGCACTATGGGACTTAACATCTGTGGTCAGCAGTCCCCTAGAACTTAGAACTACTTAAACCTAACTAACCTACGGACATCACACACATCCATGCCCGAGGCAGGATTCGAACCTGCGACCGTAGCAGTCGCGCGGTTCCGGACTGAGCGCCTAGAACCGTAACTCTGGGAGATTATTATTATTTTAATTTTATAAGGAGAATTTAGATGGAGGCGATATTTACGACGGCGGTGTTCAGCAACAGAGGTACGTGAACGTGTTCATCACTTTCCCTTCGTGGCCGCCATTGTCAATTTCGATGTATTTTCCGCGACATTCAGAACCTCATTTACTTTGGAAGTCCGATAATTTTCGTTCTTAGATTAATAAATGCAATTTAGTCACAATTATTTTTATCTATGCCACATGCCTCTATCCCGATATTTTAATCTGCCGCTGCAGAGTGAAAATCTCGTTCTGGAAACATCCCCCAGGCTGTGGCTAAGCCATGTCTCCGCAGTATCCTTTCTTTCAGGAGTGCTAGTTCTGCATGGTTCGCAGGAGAGCTTTTGTAAAGTTTGGAAGGTAGGAGACGAGGTACTGGCAGAAGTAAAACTGTGAGGACCGGGCGTCAGTCGTGCTTCGGTAGCTCAGTTGGCTGCCGGCACGGTAGCTCAGCGTGTTCGGTCAGAGGGTTAGCTCCCTCTGTAATAAAAAAACTCAGTTAATCGATCAACAACGAACTTACACGGATGTCTTACGACGTCCACCCCGAGCAGATGCAACGAACAAAATCGAGCAAAATGAGATAAGTTGGTAGAGCACTTGCCCGCGAAAGGCACAGGTCCCGAGTTCGAGTCTCGGTCGGGCACACAGTTTTAATCTGCCAGGAAGTTTCATTCTGCTATCTGTCAAATGGCAATACATCTTTTGAAACATTGTAGGTTGGCCGCACCATCTCCTTAGCGATTGAAGTTATCTAAATATTATTTTCTTAAGTTTCTAGAGCAGAACCTGCTGCTAGTGACAGGAAGTAAAACAATGAAAAGGTACCGGTTTGGATGAAAAGTGGTATGGAATAAATAGAGTATCCGTGAAAACGAACTCACTCGAAACTTCCAAAATGTTAACCAGTTTATTTCGTCAAGTTTTGTTAGTTAGTGGCACGCACTTTATGGGCGCCACTTGACCCGAGGGATCTCGGAATTTGAGAGGCATTCTTACTTCATTCACAGTTGCAGTCCAGAGAATAATTCAACTGCTGAATAAACGCATTCAAAATAATTGAGTCGACGTCTTCTAAGATTACAAGATTTTTCTAAAATTTCAAACCAGCTGTTTGCCCTCTGATTCGGTCACGTACGTATGTACAGGGTGTTTCACAATTAATGTTAACCACTTCTAGAGGTTGTACAGGGGACTTAGATCAAGTTTAACGTGGGAACCTATGTCCGGAAACGTCATCCAATGACGCTCTAGAGCGCCCAAGCTATTGGCGCCGACGTCTGGAAATGTATTTATACACAGGGTGATTCCGTGATGATGTTAGAACCTTTCAAGGATGATGGAGACGGATAAATGTATCCATTTGAGGCAACGGTCCCTGGTTGGGAAACGAACGAGTCGAAAGTTACAAGCGAAAATCATTCTGATACTTCTAGCAGTGGAATGAATGTACTGATACTGTTGTTGCTAAGAATGTAGGGTAGGCAACTTTCACAGGTGGTACTATGGGTCAAGACAAGAAAAAAAGTCTTGTGCTATAGAGGAGATGTGTTTCACGTTAGCGAAGATTAACAAGTGCTCAAAGCTCTTAAGGTATGCATTTTAGAGTCCATATTTACAGTTTTTTTTTTTTTTTTTTTTTTTGCGGTCATACTACGACCTCTGAAAGTTGCCTACCCTACAATCTTTGCAACAACAGTACCGGTACATCGGTACATACATCCCACTGTAACAGTACCGGTACCTACATCCCACTGTCAGAGATATCAGAACGGTTTTCGCATACAACTTTCGACCTGTTCGCCTCCGGTACAGATTGATATCATCATCCTTGAAAGTTTGTAACATCATTACACAATCACCCTGTATATACAAACATTTACATGCGCCTATAACTTTCACGCTCAGTATCGTCGTTGGATGACGTTTCCGGACTTGGGTTCCTATGTAGAACTTGATCCGCTTAGTCGCCTCTACAACTTCTAGAAGTGCGTAACGTGAATTCACAATGCGTACTGACGCATTCACAATGTGTACTGACAAAATTATTGCCTTCTGCTGTGCTCACTCTCGCGATCTGGTTGAAACATCGAGCAACACGATTAAAAGGCAGATTGTACTTCATACTTGTACAACATGAAGAAATTGTACAACATAAAGAACTGCCGAGCGAGGTGGCGCAGTGGTTAACGCATTGGACTCGCATTCGGGAGGACGACAGCTCAAACCCGCGTCCGGAGAACCTGACTTAGGTTTTCCGGAGCTCACTAAATCGCTTTAGGCACATGCCGAGATGGTTCCTTTGAAGGAGCACGGCCGATTTCCTTCTCTAATTCGATGGGACAGATGACCTCCCTGTTTGATCCCTTCCCACAAACTGACCAACCAACCATGAAGTCAGCTAAACAGAGGAAAGGAATATCAACAGCCAACAGCTCGCTTTGGAACATTTTTACGTGTCACCGCTTCAACCCCCCCCCCCTCCCCGTCTCACCCCCTAGGGGCAGTAAGGGTATTTTATTCCCACGGTATTTTTATACGAACAAATTTCTCCAGTCGCTCCTGAGTTATGCTTTTAGGTGACCCCTTTTCACCCCTACCCTCAGCCAGAGGGATATTAAGGGTCTCTTACAGTCACAATAATTTTTTTCGAGTATACGAGTCACATTTAGTAGAAATTTCTTCACTTCTTACGATGATATGCTGATATGTCACTGTCTTTCCACCCTCTACCCACACACCCCCACTCCTAGTGGTGGAAATTTATCGGGACTGTCAACAATGAGCCTAGAGACCCCGAAAACTATGGATGCGATACTGATATCGATCTTTATCGAATATTCTTTGCTTTTCACGGCTCCCCACTCTCACGCCCACCCCTTGCGGTGGTAGGGGTGTACAAATAATTCTAGAAATGATGATATTGGAGTTTTGAGCTCAGTTGCCGTGCTTGCAGAAAGGTGATAATGAACTGAGGATGGGCCCGCTTTTTTTCCAAGCACACAAATTATTGTTTTGTTGTATCACCCAAGAGACGTAAATTTGTGCAGTGAAACGTGCGTCCAGGCCACACAACATAACAGAGCGTAGTATTCAAAAACCAACAGGATAAAACGCCCAGCTCAACTCCACAAAAACTCGTTTGATACATAAAACTAACTTGTCACAGGTAATGACTAGGAAAATGCTATAATAATGACGTGGTGACCTAATTTAGACCTGTGGCTGATTCTGGTTGGCAACCCCAAGACACACAATACAAAATAAAAGGAAAATAACAAAGCAAGGCCACTGAGGATGCCACAACTATGGTGAAACATCTTTGGATGGTAAAACAAAGATTAATTTGTGTAGCTGCCAAATGGCGGACCCATCCTTAATTTATTATCAAATTGTAGAAATAATGGTTGAAATTGCTCCCTACGTTCCTGAGCTATCCTCCCTTTTCATTCCCATCCGAATGACTATGGGATGTCAGGAGGCTTTTGTCCTTCACAAACCTTCTCTCTCTCTCTCTCTCTCTCTCTCTCTCTCTCTCTCTCTGTGTGTGTGTGTGTGTGTGTGTGTGTGTGTGTGTGTGTGTGTGTGTGTGTGTGTGCAGGCCGGGGTGGCCGAGTGGTTCTAGGCGCTACTGTCTGGATCCGCGCGACCGCTACAGTCGCAGCTTCGATTCCTGCCTCGGGCATGGATGTGTGTGACGTCCTCAGATTACTTAGGTTTAAGTAGTTCAAAGTTCAGGGGGCCTGATGACCTCAGATGTTAAGTCTCATAGTGCTCAAAGCCATTTGAACCATTTATGTGTGTGTGTGTGTGTGTGTGTGTGTGTGTGTGTGTGGTTTGTCGCTCAATGGCGTGGTTATCAGCGCCCTTACAAAATCAGGAGGAATGAATGTGGTGAAAACGTCATGAAACAAGGAGGAGTAAGTCTTGTACAAATAAATGGTACAGGAAAGCGTAGAAGACAAACAAACAAAGAAACGTAGATTAACTTTTAATCAAAATTTTTGTGGTGCTGGGCCATAGGTAGCCTGCGCGTTAAGTGCGGCCGCTGACGTTGCGAGTCAACGCCCAGTCGCCGCAACAAACAGCGACCCTGTACTGGGCTGCCGGCCTCTTGCATTTCGCTCTCGCCGCCGCCACGTCCACCGGCGTCATCTCGGGAGGAACGCGGGCCGCTTACGACACGTCGGCGCCGCTGCGGTCCCAGCAGCGCTCCCCCTGCTCCTACCCGCCGGCGTGTTTGCTAAGCGGCCCGCCTCATCGATTAACGACGCTCTCTCCGCGCGCGGCGCTGCTCGCGGGCCGAAGAGAAACTCAGCTGCAGCGGGGTTAGCCGTCTGCTGCGCCGCGAAGTCACGGCCGCACAGCAACGCCGCAGGCGGACACTGGCCCGCAAGCTGCCCGAGGCTGTGACTCACACCAGCCTTGGCTGCTCTCAGCCACTGCCCTGTGATTCAGTTGGAGACGGAATACTGACACTCCGGACTCGAAGGAAGGAAGGAACGTTCCGTCGCCGGACTCTTAACTGAGCACGAATCTTCCTGGTAGGCTGAAGCTGCGTGCAGGACTTGGAATCAAACCTGGGACCTTGCCATTCGATGACTGTGCTCTTGAGAATGGGGAAATTAGTGTTTAACGTCCCGTCGACAACGAGGTCATTAGAGATGAAGCACAACCTCGTGAACGGAACACAGCATGTTGTTCTCAATGGAGAAACGTCTACAGACGTTAAAGTAATCTCTGGCGTGCCACAGGGGAGTGTTATGGGACCATTGCTTTTCACGATATATATAAATGACCTAGTAGATAGTGTCCGAAGTTCCATGCGGCTTTTCGCAGATGATGCTGTAGTATACAGAGAAGTTGCAGCATTAGAAGATTGCAGCGAAATGCAGGAAGATCTGCAGCGGATAGGCACTTGGTGCAGGGAGTGGCAACTGACCCTTAACATAGACAAATGTAACGTCTTGCGAATACGTAGAAAGAAGAATCCTTTATTGTATGGTTATATGATAGCGGAACAAACACTGGTAGCAGTTACTTCTGTAAAATATCTAGGAATATGCGTAAGGAACGATTTGAAGTGGAATGATCACATAAAATTAATTGTTGGTTAGGCGGATGCTAGGTTGAGATTCATTGGGAGAGTCCTTAGAAAATGTAGTCCATCAACAAAGGAGGTGGCTTACAAAACACTCGTTCGACCTGTACTTGAGTATTGCTCATCAGTGTGGGATCCGTATCAGGTCGGGTTGACAGAGGAGATAGAGAAGATCCAAAGAAGAGCGGCGCGTTTCGTCACAGGGTTATTTGGTATGCGTGATAGCGTTACGGAGATGTTTAGCAAACTCGATTGGCAGACTCTGCAAGAGAGGTACTCTGCATCGCGGTATAGCTCGCTGTCCAGGTTTCGAGAGCGTGCGTTTCTGGATGGGGTATCGAATATATTGCTTCCCCCTACTTATACCTCCCGAGGAGATCACGAATGTAAAATTAGAGAGATATGAGCTCGCACAGAGGCTTTCCTGCAGTCGTTCTTCCCGCGAACCATACGCGACTGGAACAGGAAAGGGAGGTAATGACGGTGGCACGTAAGGTGCCCTCCGCCACACACCGTTGGGTGGCTTGCGGAGTATAAATGTAGATGTAGATGTAGATTAGGGAAGGATGGAGAGGGAAATCGGCTGTGACCATCCCGGTATTTGCCTCAAGCAACTGAGGGCTGGCTCTGAGCACTATGGGACTCAACTTCTGACGTCATCAGTCCCCTAGAACTTAGAACTACTTAAACCTAACTAACCTAAGGACATCACACACATCCACGCCCAAGGCAGGATTCGATCCTGCGACCGTAGCGGCCGCGCGGTTCCAAACTGTAGCTCCTAGAACCGCTCGGCCACTCCGGCCGGCGCAACTGAGGGAAATCATGGAAAACCTAAACCAGGGTGATCGGACGCGGGTTTGAACCGTCTTCCTTCGGAATACGAGTCCAGTGTGCTAACCCTTGCGCCACCTCGCACGGTGGCCGTGCTCTCACTACCCGAGCTACCCAGGCACGACCAAGAACCTGTCCTCACAGCCTCATTCTGCAACCTATTGAGGGTTTTTGCCTGTCATAAAGAGGCGAGTGTAGGAGAATGAAACAAGCAAATAAAACTAATAAACATAGGTCCGAAAAACAATCATTTGCCTTGTACGATGAATGCACAAGTGGAGCCATGCCAATATTACAGCACTGTTAGCTGTCTAAGGCTAAGTTTATTTCGAAACTTCACAAAGTGATAAACTGCCCTCGTTTGATTTTATGGTCATTCCCGATACCTAAGTTCCCGACGCGGGTATCATTCGTGGCTCGCCAATACCATGGCCTACCAGATCCCTCGACTTCAAGCCGATGGATTTTTTTGTGATACTTAAAACCTTTGGTGTATTTCACGCCTGATTGTGTCGATTAACTCAGGGAACGCATTGTGGATGGCTGTCAATGCATTATAAAGGCGCCAGGGATTTTTGAACGTAAACGGCCATTGGTGAAGAGACTTGCTGAAGCGTGCTTTCACATTAGCGGTGGCCACCTGAAACACTTGTTGTGCGTTTGTGCTCAGGTTTTATTAGTATTTTTTCTTGTTTTCCCCATGCTAGCAAAATATGTGAGTCGGAAAGCAGAAAGGACTTCCTGTCGGCAAAGTAAATCGATCAGTATCGTCGAAAAAATTGGTTTGCCTCAGAACTACCTACTTTGGTTGCTTTGTAATTTAACACATTTTTCTTTGTGTTCTGCACGCTACAATCGATAATAAAACAATTGTGAATATGTGAGATATTCAAATCCTTCGTTATAGTAGTGAACGTCGAACCTACAAAAAGATACTTCTTTTCGCTTATGGAGAAATAAGATAGGATGCACTTGGCTAACATGCGTCACTTTGAGAAATAGTCTCTGCTGAAAGTTAGCGGTAATTGAGGCAATTGTTAATGGTTTCTCTCAACAAATAAGTTTCCTGCTAACAATGTCTCCACGATTACAGGTCTCTTTATCTTCTCAAGTTTACAGGCCGGTAATGTTGCTAATATTCAGCCTCTAGCACTGAGCACTTATTTTTGGGAGTTAGTTGTTATGAGTGGTTATTTTAAACATTTACTGTACCTTCTTATGAGTGGTTATTTATTTTAAACATTTACTGTACCGTCTTCAACTTTTATAAACAAATATTGGTAACGATGCAAACAACTGCAAATCAATTAGCGCAGCGAAATACCTGATTGCGTTTGTTTCTGACTTGCTTGTTGAGTGTTAAAATTAAAGATGATGAAAGTTTTAATTGTCTATAAATGACTGATTGATATGAGTTTAGTAGAAATAAGTGAAGGTAAAGCTTTAGATGAATTAAATAAGATAGGTTTGCAGGGAATGTGTTCGTTCACCAGATATTCCTATTAGAAGAAGGACCTCGAGGATTCCCCAGTGAAGTGACTCCAGAAGGAATGACAAGGAAACGTCACGAATGCTTCTTCTTACCGTGCAGTAAAGGCCAATTCAAAGACATATTATGTCCTTAAGTTGAAACCGAACCTGTTGCTGAAACCGACAGTAATGTAGCTGCCGATCCCGACCCTGATCCACAAGCAGTTCCTGCACCCTCAAAGAAACGTCGAAAATCCTCAGTTTAAGATGTCACACCGTAGTTTTGTGGAATACATTTTTATACTATTTAAAAGATAACATTTAAAGCTATGTTTTGGAGTTAAATTAATTTCTCGAATGTAAAATATAAATGTTCTGAGTTGCTTTGAACTTTTGATCACGTTTACCTCAAAATGACCATTTTCTTTTAATAAATTTTAAATGTCTGTAACTTAGACAAAAATAACTAAGTCATGATTTTTCCATCAAATTATTTGGAATTTAATGCTTAATCGGAAAATATTAATATCTCAAAATCAAAAACTTGTAACACGAGGTCCCTTTTTGCTTTCCACCTCACATATAATGAGCTAATTGTGCACTGTGGCATTGATGATAAAGAAAAGAGACATACGTAAGACAGTAAGCCGTAGTGTTTTAAAATTTAGAAGAATAAGTCGACAGTTTTTGTGAAACAATCTCTGTCATTTGTCTGACATTCTCTTTTTGTTACTTTCCTCTTCACCTTTTCTCCTCCTAGCCTTGGTCAGTTAAGATGTATGTATCATCATAAGCTTATAAACGTGAGAATAATTATCTATTTTCGTTCAAATATTGACGCATGTCTTATAATTTACTACAATTAATCTTTTTGGTATGTTATTGACAACATCCCGAAAGGTTTACAAGCAGCTATGTCATCCGGTGGTGAAAGCCTTCATTCTATGATCAGAAGACTCTACGGGGAGGATTTATCAAAATGAGTCAGACGCCTGGAATTTTTACGTAAGAAGAGAGTACATTTAATTTGTACTTTAACCCTCTTGTTGCGTCGTAGAGACTCGTCTTCTATACCGAATTTCTTAAAGCTGAAGAGGATGTTCCTGACAGCTCGGGTGCATCGGATTTATGATTATACAGAAAGAGCACTACTCCGAGAAAGGATACATTACACAAGGCGAGAAATGGATTCTGTTGACGGTAAGTTAATGACACTGCATTTATTCCTTGCTAGCAGGGTGCAGATAGATCTGTGGAATGAAATAGATTACCTTACGTTTACATCTATGGAAGCTATAATGGAAACGACTACTAATGGACAATCAAGCAACACGGTGACGTCTTATACTGTTGTTAATAAGTCGGAGAGAGTGTTATCTCAAGACGAGATTTCCGTCCTTGCAAAAGGAGGAAACTACGCTATAACACCTAAGAGAGTACCAGTTGAAGATATTATCGCGAATATAGAAGCAGGTATACGAAATTTCCCTAAGGAAACTGCAAAAGCTATTCGAATCGAAACCACCAGGATCTTATGCCACAGTAAATCTTTGGAAAGTAATGTAAGGAAAGGCGAGAGGAAGGCTCTCCGAGATTTAAATTCAGATGAAAAGATAGTGTTTCTTCCTGCTGATAAAGGGAATGTTACTGTTGTTATGAATATAGAGAATCATAGAAGCAAAATTTTGAACCTTTTAACCTCAGGACAGTACAAAAACTTACGAAGAGCCCTACAGTTAGCGTACTGAGGAAAACAAATAATTTGGTTAAGTCATCTACCTCTATTCAAAAACAAGCCGAAAGAGCTTTGTTGAAGAGTAAAGCTGTGTGTCCTAGACTGTATGGTGTACCCAAAATTCATAAAATAGATTTTCCTTTGAGAACTATAGTTAGTGCCATCAATTCTCCCACGTACGAAATAGTGAGATATCTAGCAGCACGTTTACAACGATATAATGGGAAAACTGACTCATATATAAAAGACTCGCGACACTTTAGTGAGAAACTTGAAAGACTGATTCTGGCTCCTGAAGGAATTCTTGTAAATTTTGACATAGTGTCCTTATTCACTAAGATTCCAGTTAACGAAATTTTTATTTTCATAACGTATATTTTTCCAGGAGATTTGAGTGTTCTTTTTAGACATTGCCTTACTTCGAGTCAGTTCCAGTGGGACGATGAATTTTGTGGGCAACTTGACGGTGTATCAATGGATAACCCATTAGATCCCGCGATCGCTAATTTCTATAGGGAGAAATTCGAAAAATCGGCTCTGGACAAAGCAAATAAGAAACCATCTCACTGGTATCGGTTTGTAGATGACACGTTTGTGGTTTGGTCCATGGTAGAAAGGCTTTGGACGATTTCTTTGATCATCTATATAAAATTAATCCAATTCACCACGGAAACGGAAAATGATAATAGAATATCTTTCTTGGATGTTTTAGTTATGAGGCGGTCCGATGGAAGTTTGAAACCTAAAGTTTTTCGGAAAGTAGCACATACCGACAGATATTTGAATAAAAACTCGTCACCACCCACAACAAAAGAGAGGTGTCATTAAAAGTCTTGTCGATAGAGCCGAACGGATATGCACATCGCAACATCTGGACACTGAAATAAAACATTTGCAGCAGACCTTCGAGAAAAATGGCTACCCAGAGAAAGACGTAAAGAGAATTTTGCGACCAAGGAACAGAAGACCGAAGTACAAGGATGAACCACAACGACGGAAAAATACAGATCCTCTCCCTTTTATTAAAAAAGTAACGAACCAGATCGGTAAGTTTTTACAGAAACATGACATCAACCGGTCTTTAGACCAACAAAGAAAAAAAGTCAAGTTCTCCGATTTGTGAAGGATAAACGCCCTCTTCTGTCGACATGTGGTGTATACAAAATTCCGTGTACGTGTGGTAAAGTTCATATTTGAACTACCAAGATGAGCGTAAATACACGGCTAAAAGAGCACAAAAGTCTTTGCCGACTAGGAAAAATAGAGAAATCGGCTGTAACAGAGCATGCTCTTCATACAGGAAACCACGAAGTGAAGGTTTTCTTGAACAGTTTTCTTGAACAGAAATTTTATCTACAACGCCACATTATTATCCACGTCTATGTAGAGAAGCCACTGAAATTTATAAGCATCAAGATAATTTTAATAGAAAAGTAGAGGCAATGAAACTTAGCGATATGTGGACAGAAGCTCTGAAGAATCGCTAGACCATTTTATCTTTGACAAGACAACCATCGATAGTTAAGTTTTATCTTTGACAAGGATCATCTCTGCTCATCACGTGTTACTTCAACCACGCACCCTTTCCTGCAGTATATATGTCGTTCTCGGAAGTCCGATCGGTCAATCGGCAAGACTCAGTGGAGGAGCGTCTCTGAAGATGTCCAGCGCAGTCCTGGACGAAACGTCAGGGACAGGAGAGTTTCTTGGACCACGACCTCACATCCCGAAAGGTTTACCAGCAGCTATGTCATCCGGTCGTGAAAGCCTTCATTCTAAGATGTCTGTTTACCCACCATTAGGCTGACATAGCTAGGAATTGTAATAATTATTCTGGACCTGCTTCCTATATAATTTTACGAAGTCTGTTTTGCTAATGCGAACAATATTGTCGCACTTGAGATATTCAAAGCTGACGCGGTAGCGAAAAATAAGAAACAAAGCCGGTTATTCCTGAAACATATAATATTTTCTGCGACTTGTATATTTTCAATTCGCCGTCAATTTAACTCTCCAGCAGAGTTAAAAGGTGCACATCTGCTCTCTTGATCCTCGGGGACCCTGTTATTAGGCAGTCACAATTTCTGGGAGATCACTGGTTTCCAGAGGTATATTTGGTACGGTTATTTGCTTATTTCATTGCCCTCTGCTCGACTCTTTCGTTTATACCTATAATAATCAAACACCATGTACAAGATGGAGAAAAACAACATGACAGTAAGATCAGATAATGGTAAATGAAGTCGAATCGAGCAAAATTTTCTAGATAATCTTGGTCAGAATGTACAATACTTGAGCTACAGTGGAATCTCCTTTATCCAGCTGTCATTAATCTAGATCTCCAATACATCCGGACTGTTCTTTTAAACACAAATAACTGTACAACGATTGAGCCTCCGAAAGTAATAGCGGCAAAAGTCGCCGATTTGAACCACAAAATTTAAACTCATTCTTTAAATTACCACTACCAGTCACAAACTGTGATTGGTAGCGGTAATTTAAGAGACCTTTACATGTTTCTTGAGACAGTCACGGTCGAAAAATAATCAAAATGGCTTCAAATTCTTAAATTCATTCAACTATCATCCGCGCATCACGGAACGGCGTCAGTTAGCGAGTGAATACCGGTTTGTATAGTAATGTATATCCCCCATTTGTCGAGAGTGTAAAATAACATCGAAGACATGTTCATGTACAAAAAATTCGATGCACTGTATATCGTGATGGATAATGCAGAAGTGTTGATAAACATCGCTGCTGAATTTGGTGTTGGTATTTTAACGGAGTCAGACTGGAAGAATAACCGCAAGTGAAATGAAGATTCATGTGCGACAAATAACGGTGGGAAAACGAAGAAAGTAAAGAATGCGTTGCTACGTAATGTACTTTTCACGTGCAGTATAGCAAAGAGGCAACAACACGTCCAACATTGGAGGAACAGTTGATGAGTTTAAACAAGAAGTTTTGTAATCGTTGTGCTAAATTCACTGCCAGTCACCATTGGTCAGAAAGCTGGTTAGATCGACCTGGAATACGTCCTGCCACGAACTAAATACTGGTTTATTTACAGCGCCAGGAAAAATAACTTAACCCGAACTAATGCTGGAGAGATGTCTGTGTAATCGTACTACACATAAACGACATATGAATCTGGCAAAAAAGGAACTTATTATTTCCGTGTACTAAACTCACTGCTTTTCCCATATCTGGTAAAAATGTATGTGATAATACTATATAATTTATTAGCTTATGTGAAAATAAATTTAACATTTGTCTTTTTGGCATTTAACCACGACGTTTTTTTCTTCTGATTCTCTGCTATATCCAGATTTTCCCTAATCCGGTCCTACTTGGTCCGGATAAACGAGGTTCCGCTCTACAATCACAAACCAACAGCCAATAGCGACGAGCGCATGGAAGTCTGTCCGGTACACGAACGTGTCTGACAACGATTTTTCGCCCGAGCAAGCCGCCGCTGCTGTATTGTGTTGTAAATGATGTTACGGTACTTTTAGCGTAGTTGATTTACTAGTAAAGATTCACACAGCGAACATCGCCGAAAATTCGCGTCCAAAGTAACCAGCGTAACAAGCATCGGCTGTGGCTAGTTAATTTAAATGTGTACATATTAATGCACTCGTCGCTGATTGCATGAAGTCTTATGACAGCAGCTTTACAAAGGGCTGCGACATCAACTCCACACACAGTGTCACCGCTGACGGACAAAAGAACGCGGGCGCCCAAGCCGGTGAGTCACAGGCTTATCGATTGCATTCAGACTACATACTGTGATTCAGAGCGTAAACGTAGTAATCACACTCCGAACTTGTACTGAACACAGAACTTCCGACAACCTAAATCTGTGTACCGCATCTTTACTTAAGCCCTGCACCTTCCTTATCGAGAGCAATTGCCTTATCACCTGAGGTATCCAGGCACGACTCACGAGACCTGGCCTCTCCACTTCAGCCACCACCTCTTGTAGCATTACAATTCTGTGTCGGATATACAGCGTGGAGAAAAATAACCCGACAGTAAATTCAAAGCAGGGTAAAGAACGTCGAACTGAGCAGAAAAATGTCGAGACCCGAACTCCGTAAGGGCACACGTAATCTTGGGACTTTTAGCCGGTTGTGCTAATTCGCTGATCGTGAAGTGTTAAACAGTCCCATAGAACTTTGAACCTCGTATCCTCGAAATCGCTTGAGAAACTCATCGTAAGAGAGCAGCATTTGTCACATCTAAGTACCAACTACAGTAAACATGAGCATAATCATTGAGTCGTTGGGGGAGCGAGGGCCTAATCTCTCACGACAGTCCTGGTGGAACAATGGTTTTTAACAATAAGTGCACGCAAGAGGAATATAGGGTATAGACTATGCGCAGGTTCCTAGAAATTATTGTCTGTAATCCTAACGTAGCTTTTGAAATACACTTTGTTGAACTTCTACTATCTGCCTCGTGATGACTGGGTGTTGTGTGCTGTCCTTAGGTTAGTTAGGTTTAAGTAGTTCTAAGTTCTAGGGGACTGATGACCGTAGATGTTAAGTCCCATTGTGCTCAGAGCCATTTGAACCATTTTGAACCCTTTGAACTTCTACTATTGCAGTTAATATTAAGAAAGAAGGTACGAAAAAAACGCAGTACATTATTAATATGATGAGATGTGACGTTCAGTAAGTATTATGTTATAGACGGCATAAAATTGTGTGAGCATTTTTTCTCTATTGTGAAGAGTCGTAATAAAAGGTATTTTCTGCAGGTTATTTTTATTAGTGTCCAACAGAATTTCCTTTGTAGGATTTTTTCTACTCAAGATTTTAATTTTCTGTGTAACACATTACTGGTGTGTCAAGACAGCTTTCGCGAAAATTTTCTTACTTTGTTTTCTAACTCGTTCAATGCGGCTGACTGAGTCATATGACGATTCTATTACATGTCATAAACTCAAATGATTTGATATTCTCTGTTACAATCTAAAAAGATGAACATTGCACATACTAAAGAAATGAACTTACCTTTTGGGCAAGAATGTAATCTGTCTTCAAAAACATATTGAATGGATAACTATCAATCACTTAGGATAGAATAAATTTGTGTACCTATTAAACTGTACTGTTTGGGGTACAACACGTCTGCAGATTCGCTGAAACAGTTATATGAGAAAATGATGGCTTTAGAGCCTCATCCCCTGTTGGATAGCTTTGACACTTAAGAAAGATTTAATACTCATCTGTCCATCCGCATTTACGATTCACGTGCCTTCCCTAAATCAGTTAAGACGAATGCCAGGTTCGTTACTTTGAGAAGTAAATGGCCGATCCTTCCTTCTCCTCAGGGAAAATTTCTTACCTATAGGCTCAACCTATGGCGCAGGCCTATTAGGGCAACTAATATGATAAATGAACTGCAATAATAGCATTTTATTGTAACTTTCGAATTAACAGTCTATAAAACAATACTTTAGGTTTATTAATTCTATAGAATTTCGGTATACAGTTTATGTTTTAACGAACTGATGATATTAAAAAAATGAAAAGAATTGAAATCATTAAGTATTCGATATGATTTGTTTACATTACTATGAATATCTATATTTTTATTAAAAAAGTTAAAGTGAGGTTCATGTTTATACAATAACTTGTATTTCAATTTAAAAATAACACACTGTAAGTATAAACAAACGTGTTTGCTATGCAAATACAAGCTAACAAAAGGACTGTAACAAACAAGAAATTTTTACTTATAGTAATTTCAAATACAACACTTCTCTGCATTGATTAGTGAATAAACTTATCTGACAATGATTTTCCCTAGTCGCAACAACATAGAAATCAAAGTCCAGCAAGCATAAGAGCAAAAAAAATAAAAAGAATCCTGATATGCATGGAATGAGGTTAGAAGAAATCAGCATTCCGAGAAATGAAATTCAATTTCAGCTGCCGAAATTTCGTTAACTACTCTACTAAAAATCTTAGCGATCTTGGCAACTGAAGTGCAATGCATTTAAAGAGGACTGTCATAGGAGGGAGCTCAGGGTTCGAGAGATTAAAGCTAACTTTTTTCATATCAGCTGTCCACTGAAATATTCAGCCGAATAACACAAATAAAATAATTATGTTCACATTTTTATGACGCTTCACACCACAATATTGAAACCAAGAATTTTTGTTTTTTTAATTTTTGTGGTTCGAGAGATTCATGGCCCAGGCTGCAGCCTAGACATCCTGTGCATAAATGTGGCTCTGCTTCTCCTTTTCCTGTCGAGTTTGCCTTTGTCTCTAATGATATCTGTTTCAGTGGGACGTTAACTCCGAGGTTTCCTTCCTTCTTTAAACGGTTTTTTATTTAAATTACAGTCTGATTTACATTACTTTGCGTCTGACGTTTAAGCTCCTACAGTGTTCTATTCTTCATGGCAACTGGAAATCGCTGTAAAGTCTCCCACTAACATAGCGAAAGAAATCTGAAATGCGTGTATGGTATATAGATATATACCATCTCTAAGCATATAATTAAAGCTCCACCAGAACAGGCCTCTCAGGGCCCAGTGGTACTGACCGACCACTGTATCATCCTTTCCCAATGGACATCACTCGATGCGGCTATGGAGGGACATGTGGTCAACACACCGGTTTCCCTGCCATTGTCAGTTTTTGTGAGCGGAGCCGTTACTTCTCAGCTAAGCAGCTCCTCAAGTGGCTTCGCCAGGGGTTGATTGCACACTGCTTTCCAGCAGCACTCGGCAGACCCAGACAGTCACCCATCTATGTGCTAGCCAAGCGAGGCAGTGCTTAACTTTGGTGAACTGTGACAAGTCCGTTGGTTAAGAATGTAAAACTCCATTATTAATTTACTTAGGGCCAGAGCTATGTTAATTTTTTCTGATGAGTTAAATTTTCCCACCTGAGAAAGTTTCAAATTTATCACAACAGGCCAGTTTGACCAAAGCATAAATGTTGTTTCACCATGACATGAATTTAGAATTTTTCCTCGCAAATGATTATTCAAAAGTAGGACTAAAATGTTTCTTATTCCAGACTTGACACATGGATAGCAAAACTGTGGTATGAACCACCAGATTTAAGAACCACGCCTTAAATAAATGTGAGCATGCCTATTCCGTACGAGAACTGGAACCTTCAGAAATGGTATGAGTGTTTAAGCACGTCCACTATTTAGTGTAACGCAATGTGAAGATTTTTGTGTCTATAAGACTTCAAGCTTTCTGCTTAGCTGCAAACTTCAATGTCTGTGATTAGTGTGTTGTCCACTGTCACTCTGAGACTATGACTTTGAAATATATGTGGAATGAACAGAGAATGTGGTTGCCGATGCACTGTTGAGGCTATAAAAAACGTTGAGGAAATGCCACCCACAATATTGCAATAAACAGACATTGAGGTGTTAATCATGAAAGATGCAACACATCAGAGATACGTTCTTTGACCTTTGCAATAAAATGTCAGACTTACAAGACGCAGAACGCTCCTTGAGCACAGTAAAAGAAAAACTAAGAGATGGGAATTACTCACAGCTCACATCTCACAACTTAGTAGAAGATAATGTCTTTACTATAAGAGAATTCTGAACAGCGCACTGTGGCGAATATTTATTCCTCCAGAGGCAACTGGAAAACTAATTTGGTACACACATTTCGCATGGGACTTCTTCATCATGTTAAAGCATGTAAACAAGTCGAAGGAGTAGTGCTACTTTTTTTATTATGCACCGAAAAATCCATCAGACTACCAAAATCTGTTTGATTTGTCAGAAAACGAAAGCTACAAATTTCTGCCACTTGGTAAAATTTTACTCTATTGTTCAAAGAAAACCGTTACAACTTTTCACTGGCGTCCTTTATGGACCTGTACCACAAACATATGCTGAAGTCCTCTATGTGGTAGCATTATGTTATGTATCTAGTAAATACTTACACCTGTATGAAGTCAGGAATGCGCGGAATACATCTCTGATTAGATGAATACAAGCTGATTATTTTGTATGAGTTGGTAAGCCTGAAGTGCTGCTTTCAGACAATGGTACATAATTCATGAGTGACAAACGGAAAAACTTTCTCAGAAACAATGATATAAAATAAGTTTCAATTTCAAAATAACATCTGAAGGAGAGGCAAGAAGAGCTATGTTTTCATGAACTGCCTTATTTTATATGCACGTGCATATCATGAGACCACACACAAACTAAATGGATAAAGTATTTGGAATCCCTCAAAAGAATAGTTAATAATCCGTCATATGCCACAACAAATTATAAACCACATGTACTGCTGTCTGACAGCCCAGAAAAGAATGAATGATGCAAACCCATTGAGCTAAGCAATCCCACATGGGTAAAGTCAGGCGAACATTGAAAACCTCATCCATGAAAGCGATTTAAGAGAAATCGTATTTTGACAAAAAAAGTCATTCAAATTCGTGACTATAAAGTCGATGATTTAGTTTTGATTTGCAGAAATCACAACTCCTCCCTAACAGCCAGAAAGAAAAGGAATGCGCTTTGCTATGGATCAGTGCATTTGAAATTACATTGAAACGTCCCCTTAGGAAATTTATAAATTACTTTGCTGGTAAACTTCTACGTCATTTGATACAGAGACAGCTGAGTAAAACTGAACGTACTCAAAAGACATTTCTTTCTTTACTTATTCTGATCATCAATAAATTGACACACAATATTTTTAGCGCAACGCAATCTGACTGTCAATAATCCCTACAAAAGACTGGCCCTCACTAACAATAACCTATACCTTTAATGAATCACTTGCCTCACAAAAATCTTCGTTACTCGAACTACCGCAATACAGCGAGCGCCAATACTGCCCGCTAAATAAAAGATTCTAACTATGGCAGGCACTAACTACTATATATATCAGTTCATGATATCCAGTCTTACAAATTTCCTCTTTCTGACGGACACACATCCATATCGTCCGCTCTCAAAACGCTGGAATCTCTCTCCCCACATCCACCACTGCTGGCGGCTCACCTCCAACTGCGCAACGCTACGCGCTGTTCACATCCAGCTGCCCAACACTACAATAGTGAATATTACAACAATGCCAACCAGCCACAGACTGCACACAGCGCAGTCAGTGATTTTCATACAGAGCGATACGTGGCGTTACCAACATAAAAACCTAAACAGCCTACTTACAACATATATCCAAAATGAATGATTATATTTACTTAGCTCTCCCAGTTCTAGAAGAATAAAAGGACAATAGGATGTGAAACCACATTTTAAATCAACAAAAACACGAGATATGAGTTTGTTTTGTATTGTAAATTATTTTTAGATGATTTACGAATTAATATGATTTATCCTCTACCAAAGATTTATTTTTCATGTTTGTGTTAGCAACTAGGGTGTTTTTCATATATTAAACGAAGAATGATTTCCGATATTAGTTATGGAAGCCATGTGTTGTTTACTTGGTCAATAATTTCTCATGGAAAACCTGTACTGTATGGTTAGGATGTAGGAGAACAAGTTGGTCAAATTTTCTTGTAGTTGTTGTAGGTGTACACTTATGAACTATTTGGCAAAGTTTTACTGTCCTGTCCTGTTCGGACATGATTGTGCCCCATTCGTTTTCTTGCAATTTCGAGAAGAAAAGCAGTGCACAGTTTGCTTGTGAAGTGCTGACAGTCGCACCAGCACAAAAAGCAATAACTGTCTGGGTCCAACTAGCAAATATGTGACAAAAATAGTGAATATGAGTCTTCCTTTTGAAAAGAAATACACCGGGTGCCAAGAGGTGTGACTAATACTGATAGTTTGGTTCTAATTTTAATTCTTATAGTTACTCCGGTTTTCTATAACCAAGATTAGTCAGCCGAAAGAGTAATTTTTAACTTTTTAAGAACAGAACGTTTCTAATGACAAACATATTCCAGGGGTTCCAATGTTTGCATTAATAGTGTTCAACGCGTCTCCTGTCATATGGGCTTGCATGTGTTAATTGTGCTGCCAATATGAAGTGCTTAAAGCTTACCTTGAATTGGACAGTCTGATTTGTGGGCTGAACATACACTGGAAATACGTGTTGCGTGGTCAACTTACGAACGCTAAGGTGGTATAGAAATTATACACCTGTTTGGACTGTGCCGTGCAGATGATTGAAGTCCAACAATGTGCCTAGAATTACGGTGTGTTTATTGTTTCAAAAGAGTTGCGAAGCATGTGAAACAGCTGCCAAAAACTAGGTAGAAAAAGGGCTGGGAGAGTGTACCCATTCATGTGAAAATTAAATACACCGATGAATAAATCGAAATACCAAAAAATAATTAATGTAGTTTAATTTCGGGAATGCGATTATCTAGGTAACATACACTACTGGCCATTAAAATTGCTACACCATGACGATGACGTGCTACAGACGCGAAATTTAACCTACAGGAAGAAGATGCTGTGATATCCAAATGATTAGCTTTTCAGAGCATTCACACAAGTTTGGCGCCGGTGGCCACACCTACAACGTGCTGACATGAGAAAAGTTTCCAACCGATTTCTCATACACAAACAGCAGTTGACCGGCGTTGCCTGGTAAAACGTTGTTGTGATGCCTCGTGTAAGGAAGAGAAATGCGTATCATCAAGTTTCCGACTTCGATAAAGGTCGGATTGTAGCCTATCGCGATTGCGGTTTATTGTGTCGCGACATTGCTGCTTGTGTTGGTCGAGATCCAATGACTGTTAGCAGAATATGGAATCGGTGGGTTCAGGAGGGTAATTAGGAACGCCGTGCTGGATCCCAACGGCCTCGTATCACTAGCAGTCGAGATGACAGGCATCTTTCCCCATGGCTGTAACGGATCGTGCAGCCACGTCTCGATCCCTGAGTCAACAGATGGGGACGTTTGCAAGACAACAACCATCTGCACGAACAGTTCGACGACATTTGCAGCAGCATGGACTATCAGATCGGAGACCATGGCTGCGGTTACCCTTGACGCTGCATCACAGAAGGGAGCGCCTGCGATGGTGTACTCAACGACGATCCTGGGTGCACGAATGGCAAAACGTCATTTTTTCGGATGAATCCTGGTTCTGTTTACAGCATAATGATGGTCCCCTCCGTGTTTGGCGACATCGCGGTGAACGCACATTGGAAGCGTGTATTCGTCATTGCCATACTGGCGTATCACCAGGCGAGATGGTATGTGGTGCCACTGGTTACACGTCTCGGTCACCTCTTGTCCGCATTGACGGAACTTTGAACAGTGGACGTTACATTTCTGATGTGTTACGACCCGTGGCTCTACCCCTCATTCGATCCCTGCGAAACCCTACATTTCAGCAGGATAATGCACGACCGCATGTTGCAGGTGCTGTACGGGCCTTTCTGGATACAGAAAATGTTCGACTGCTGCCCTGGCCAGCACATTCTCCAGATCTCTCACCAACTGAAAATGTCTGGTCAATGGTGGCCGAGCAACTGGCTCGTCACAATACGCCAGTCACTACTCTTGACGAACTGTGGTATCGTGTTGAAGCTGCATGGGCAGCTGTACCTGTACACGCCATCCAAGGTCTGTTTGACTCAATGCCCAGGCGTATCAAGGCCGTTATTACGGCCAGAGGTGGTTGTTCTGGGTACTGATTTCTCAGGATCTATGCACCCAAATTGCATGAAAATGTAATCACATGCCAGTTCTAGTATCATATATTTGTCCAATGAATACCCGTTTATCATTCGCATTTCCTCTTGGAGTAGCAATTTTAATGGCCAGTAGTGTACTTATGTGATTAACGTTGCTATGTCATAGGTTAATGCAAGTACCAGAGAAGACATTCCAGATGTGAACTGCTTGTACATCAATAATCAGTGTGACCAGCAGAGTGCTTAATACAAGCAAGCAAACGAGAATGCATTGTGTTTTACAGGTGCTGGATAGCAGTTTGTGGGATAGAGTTCCATGCCTATTGCGCATGATCAGTTGATACAGGGACGGTTAATGCTGGTTGTGGATGACGCAGGTGTTGTCCGATGATGTTCCATATGTCCTCGACTGGAAACAGATTATGTCGGCACTCTGTAGAGTACGTTGTGTTACAACTGCGGTATGCTGTTGGATAATAGCCCCTGGAATGCTGTTCATCGGTGGCAGCACAACAGGTGGAATCACCAGACTGACAAACACATGTGCCTCCTGGGTGCGTAACCACGAGAGTGCTCCCGCCGTCATAGAAATCGCATCCCAGACCATAACTCCAGGTGTAGAGGTGTAGGTCAAGTGTGTCTAGCACATAGGTTGGTAGCAAGCCCTGACCTGTCCACCATCTAACCAATACAAGAGCATTAGTGGAACCGAGGCAGAACCACATTTCATCAACAAACACAACAGATCTCCACTATGCCCTACAATGAGCTCTCACTTGATATAGCCCAAGTCGCAAATGGTAGTGGTTTGGGGTCGGTGGAATGCACGCTACAGGGAGTCTGGTTCGGACTGTCCGTGAAGTAACTGATGAGTAACAGTTCGTAGGGTCACTGTGGCGCCAACTGCTACTTAGACTGCTGCGCAGATGCATTACAATCCGCCAGAGCCATATGCCAAACTCGATGGTCTCCCTCTCGCTAGTGCCAAGTGACCGTCCGGAGACTGGTGTTCTTGTAACTCTACCTTTCCGTGACCACTGCCGCCAGCAATCGAGTACAGTGATTACATTCCTACCAAGGCTTTCCACAGTATCGCAGAAGAAATATCCAGCCTCTTGTAGCCCTACTGCACGACCTCGTTCAGACTCAGTGAAGTGTTGATAATGGCGTCGTTGTTGTCTTAAAGACATTCTTGCAGCAAATCTGATTTGCATCCTCATAGTGGCGCTACTATCAACTTCCGTTTATGTCGCAAAGTCGCGGTAACTCCTCCTTGCTATTGCGATTTATTAAAGATAGGGTAAAGTGACATGTAAATGCACTGATCTGTCTTTTATTCTGGAAGAAATTAATCTACGACAGAGCATTAACGGTTAAAGAGTAACACAAAGATACAAAACGTCATTCTTTCCATATAACGCTTAAACACTATATTTTTCCCTCTGTTTGCCTTTTCTGGAAAAATAAACTCAAAAAGCTATCCAATGTTCAATACTAACACCTTATCCTCTTTGTGAGCTCAACATCTCAATCGTCATAGAGGGATGCGGACTCAGGTTAGCAAATGGGAAGCTGGAGTGCACAAAATGGCCTGCCATCAACTTATAGTGAGTGTAGTGTGTGTAGTACTATGAAATAATGTTTGTGTAGTGTGTGCGGTGACTGAGGGTGAGCAATGGATGAACAGTAACTACCTGTTTGTAGAAACAGTATCGCACGCTAGGAGTGAAGAGAATGAGGTATCTCTGTTTAAAACAGAGTGGCCCTGTACGCTGGAGGGTGGAGGCTCCAGTCTTCATCCAGCCATCCTGATTCAGGTTTTCCGTTGTTTCTCTAAATTATTTCAGGAAAATGCTGACATGGTTCCCACTATAAGACCACGGCTAACTTCCTGTCACAGCCTTGTCAGTCTATAAGTTTGAGTTTGTAAATGACTGCCCGTGTGAAATATTTTAATTTTTCAATATGTGGTGTGTCTTCTTTCTGACATGTCCAAACGAACAGACGCCACATACATTATTAATGTGAGGACAACCAATCGATCACTTCAGTGTAGATGCACACCACACTTAAACTCTTGCGGGAATAAGTGAAATGCTGTGAGATGGTGTGCTAAGGTGGTCTGTGCACCTGAGCAGTTGCGATGACATCTGTGCCCGGATGGTGCAGTGGTCAGCACATCTGCCAGCTAACCAGGAGATCTGGGTTCAAATCCTAGTATGGCATAAGTTTTCCAGTTTCTTACTGACTTAAATCAATGCCTACTGTCAGTTAATCCCATTACTTCCTTTGGGTCTTGATTTCTTTATTTTTGTTGTTTCTTAAAATGTAATACCAAGACACATCCAGTATCATTGTGAAAGACTTCTGCAGATAAATAAGACTACTCTTGCTATTAAATCTGCTAAATAAAGATACTACACAACATCTAGTCGACACGTTTTCTTCCTCTGTTTGCGTATAGCAGCATAAATAACACCTTTACGTTAATCAATTTGATGTTAACTGTTGTTGTTTTATGTACTTAGGCACTTTTTGCATTATCTGTTTCTATCTGGAAAAACTGCAGTAGTCTGTTAATATGTATCTACATAAAGGACATTGGGATCATTAAATTATTTTAATGAATTAAATTAACATTTGTCATACAATTTGTTGGTAGTATATCATGATGAGCTATATCATGAAAACGTAGAGACACTTCTTGTTCAGAATGCATAGTGTCAGCCTACAGTGCTGTTACCAAGACGTCCTATTTACCCAGTATCAGAGCTGCACTGCAAACAATGTATTAATGTGCATCAAGAATGCCAGATGATGTTGAGTGTTGGTTTTTGGGATGCTTTTCCACCAATTAGCAAGTAAATACTAGGGTGAAGATCAAGACATGTATTCCTTTGCGACACAATTCAGTTGTTATTTGGTCTCGACAAAAAAAAACTGTGAAAGTTTTTGTAAAAGGAATTGAACATGTAAGTGTCTAAACAGCACTATTAGCATAGTTTATAAACACTGTAACAGAAACGATGTGTAAGTGTAAGAAACAAGGTTTACACTCTAACATAAATGTCAGAAAATAAATTTCCATGAATTTGCATAGTGTTTTCTTTTTTCTTATGTAGTGCTTGTGCGGAAACCTATTTTAAACTAAAACTGTGTAAAAATGTTACATTCTTTAACAGTGTGTGTAGTCAGATGTGTATGTATGGAAACAATTTTTTGTTTGTGTTTCATGCACTTGATACGAGAACTGCATGAGGAGGTTGAAAAACGGACACACTAATGTGTTGTGGATAGCGATGCTGTACCAATGATATATTTTCTAGGTAAATGTTTTCTGTTCTGATGCTTTCCCCCCCTTTCCTCATAGGCGTTAATATGTTGTTCTTCTTGTCTTTTGTCAAATAATGGCTAGAATTTCCTGAAATTTATTTAAAAGACTGATAATAACGAGAACAGTCAACAAACTTTTGAAATTTAAATAGTACCTTTTTAAAGCGCAGAGAAGCAGCGTTCATATTTTAAGGAATGTTACAGATGGTTGTCTATACTTATGAGTTTAATATCTCTGCTGTGCTAATGAAAAATAATTGTCAATAAAAAAACAAGCTACAAACGTAAGCAGAAATTATTCTGAGCTGAATAGGTTCTACCTACATTTGAAGCAATTTAACGTCTCTTTATTTTTTGTCTGCAACCATCTATGATAAAATTGGACATAGGTACACTTTACTATCTGTGCTTTTTTTTGTCTCTCTGTTTTTGAAGATGGATATAATGTCAGAGAAGGTAATTCTAATTGGGAGCAATAAGAAGCATTTTGTTCACTCACCCACTATTATCAAGTATACACCATTATAAGAAAGCATTCGAAAATGGCAGCATATTTAGTATTACTATAAAAGAAGAAATATATTTAAATGTAAGTGCACACTCAGAATAATTTTATTAACAACAGAAAATAAAAGACTAAGGTAATTTTATTTCTTTATCTTCTGTGTGTTATTAAGCCAAAAGAGCTTTATATTCTCAAGAATCACATTCATAGGGGACAAATTAAGTGTTTTTTGTTATGGTATTCCAAGTAAAAATCAGAGGAAACATGTTACATAACTATATAACTTAAATGGAAACAATAAGACAAAAATATTAAGATTAATTTATACAAATGACTCATAGTTTCAAAAAGTAGAAAGAAAATGTTAAGGGATACCACACACAGTAAACAGGATAATCAATCACAGCACCATCTGGCACACTATTCCTCCCCAATTTCCCCCCACACATACCACCATTTGTTCATCTCCACACCCACACATCATAGCACTCTCCCTCAAATCTGCGAATTCATCTGAATCTAAGAGTGTCTCCACAATTCGCTCTTGAGACCACTCTATGTGGCAGACCCACACTTACCACCTTTTGTTTTGCATTACTGTCCATTGTTGACATTAGGTGCTTTGCTTTCCCTCCATTACGCCAGACTGCCAGTTACCTTGAGTTATTGCCTAAGTTGCAATTTGGCTGCCCTCTTGCTTCGAATTTGTAATGTGTGTTTCATTCTCCATCCCATTACCATCTACCACCTACTGGTGTGATGTTTCCCATTTTTTCCTGAGTTCCTAAATATTTCCTGAACTATACTTGAAACTCAATTTGTTATTTTCTTTTTATATATCAGTTTATTGTCTTCTCATATAGCAGGACATAAAACTTAATGTCCGTATTTAGTCGTTCTCATCACTCAACTGTTGCTTTGCTGCACTGTTCAGAATTAAGTTCGCCTCATTCACACAAATCTTGTGGTATTATCTTCATCTTGAATGACTACATAGAATGTGAGAAGGATGTCATCAGTGACATCAAGCCCTGGTCACATCACAAGATATCAATGACCTTGTACAACATCATCAAACAGGAGGATAATTACAAAAGTTAAAAATGGAAGTTGGCAAAATGTGCTTCAAAAAGAGAAAATGTATAAACTTGCCCGAAAATGGAGGGAAATGCAAATATCACAAATCGTATTATATGCTTGTAATGACAACTGAAATTCATCGTAGGAAATACATGTGTTCGAGCAATAAATAGCTTCCACCATCTACCTTACATGATGGATAGTCCTTTACCAGGAAATTGTGAGATGCATCTCATTAATTCTGAAAATTCAATATAATTCTCTATGGGTCACCGTTCTCTTAACGTACTGATTCCGTATGCCTAGTACCCGCAAGGTAAGCACAAGAGATCATCAGTACTGTTCATACGTGTTTTGTGAACTATTTTTGAAGATTTAAATGATTTAATCTATGCCACAAAGACTTGAACAATGCTCATCTGCTAACCTATAATTTATTTCATTGCTGGCTGTAAGCAAATTGCTTGTATACTAATAAGTAATACAAACAATTTAGATGTGCAATATTTAATTTGAAGGTGCATTATGCTTACAAAGCGTGTTTTTCACTGCAGATCTGACACGTAATACAATTTCATGGATCTGAAATAATACAGGCCTTTTATGATAAGCAAGTTACATTATTGTTTGTACTTGCTAAAAGTTAAATAATTTTATCAAACTGTTAACTTTCGAGGTATCGACTCTGTCTTGTTGCACCATCTCCTTTGTAATTATTTTATTTATGTCATCATTTTTAGTTATGATGTGTATAAAGATAAGAGAAGTTCTCATTGTTCATTACGGAAAATATGGAGATTGAGTCCTACATAGCAATAAAAACGTCAAAACACCTTCTTCCTTCCTTCATTTACAGTATGGGGTTTGCTTAGTTTTCTTTTTCTGTTTTGCCTTTTGGCTATGTTGTGTGTGTGAGTACATGTTTTCACAAGGTCTATTAGATGTTGGCATCATTTAAGAACTGATTTTAGGAAATACAATCTGTAAACATTTCTGGTAGTCTTGGCATCATAGTACTGATCAGTCACTATTGCTACCTCCGCCGAGAGTTGTTATTATACATGACATCAAGTAGCTATGAAACACTTGTAATAAAGGCAATAACTGACAGTCAACATCATGAGCTACATTTTTATAGCACATAACATCACGCATTATCTTTGTCCCACTTAAAATGGTGCTTGAAAACAATTTAGGTGTGGGAACACTTCATTTGAGAGTATCATGTGACTTCCACCAAGAGTGGGCGTAATTAATTTCATTCTTCCAGTAATTCAAACTGCCTATTTGTTTGTAAGCTTGCCTGCTTAGTTTAGCATCTTAGCTAACAACTATTTTTTGTAGTTGTATGTCAGGTCAGGTTAGTTCTTCGGCTTTGGTCTTTTAAGCCAAAGATAAAATGTCAAATTTTAATTTATCACGTTATTTGTAACTATTCAGGCATGGGAATAACATTGGGATACGTATTTTAGAGTTCACAATCGTCTTTTACACGCCAATTTGAGGGATGTATTTGTTTGTATAAAATAACATTGAGGTACTTGACATAAATATTGAATTTTTTGTGTTGCTGACATATTTTTGCAGACATTTTAGAATTTGAAAGAGCATTGTGACACTTAACAAGCATCACAAATGTGAAAAAAAATTAATGTGAGGTGCCGTTGTGTCTTAAAACAAGCGTGGTCTGCAGTTCAAAGTATGAATATCACCACCTGTTGATGTGATAAGCAACAAGAGCTTAATGCAGAAACTGTTTTTATTTCAAGTTTTTGAAGTTTAGCGGATTAGCATTTAAAGTAAAATTTCTCTTTGAAAACTACATATTACTAATTCGTTAATCAAACTGCATAAGGAAATTTTGAATTTTTAACTTGCTATGGCGAGTGTGTTATACATTCATTCTCATATTCTATGAGAAACTGACCTGCCTGTTCGGCAGGTCACATGTTTTTAGACATGGAAATAGCAATGGTCTACTTATTTTAGAATTTTAGACACCAGTTTCACGTTGAATTTGTGACTATTTGATCTGCTGGTGTGTTTTTGCAGATATTATAGATGTGGAAAGAACATTGTGATATTTGGCAAGAACCATAGTTGTGGAAACTAATTAATCTGAGTGGGTCAAGACAGATAATTACTGGATTACTTTTTATTAGAGAATCCATGTACAAGAAGTATATTTTCTTTAATCATTTTAATACTGCAGAGAGGTAGGCTAGAGACAAGGATAGGAGGAGGAGGAGGATGTAGGGTGCAAAGCACATTTGGGATAGTTCTGGCTACTTTTAAAATTTTATTTATTTATTTATTGAGAGTACATTTTCATTGGCTGCCTCATTTTAATATATGCTGCGACTGGCTGGAGACTGAAGGGGCTTTTAAATTTCCCAATAGCACAATTGGGCTAGTACTGCCATCTTGGATATTGATTGATTATGTCATTTTAACAGTAGGCTGTGTTTGTGTGAGAGGGGATAGGAGGGGTGATAGGGACGAGAAGGAGGGGCGAAGAGAGTGAGGATTGATGACATCATAGATAAGGAGGTGTGGATCACACCATGGAGAGGTCACTGACTTGAGTGATGTGATGTAAATAATGTGGTTCAGAACATACAGTGTAAACAAAGTGCACCAGAGTGCTGGTAGTCATAATGTTCACATTAGTCATTTTTAAGTTTTCTAAGGACCATAAGACATGACCAGGTTTGAGAAGGCTAATGTGAAATAATGGTACACTAAAATTATCAGCAAAAGCTGATTAGTCGCTAAAACATGAAATGACATTAATACCACAGATGAAGTAAGTTATTCCTTGAAGTTTTCTATTTAATTTCTATAGTTTATTTCATGCTCACTACACAGAATATTTTCTAATTAGGATGCAGCTTTTTCCATACACATTTGCTTTCTCCTTAACACAATCTCTACACTTCTCTCTGTGTTGCTAACAACTGGTATGCTTTTACACAGTTATTGTGTGTATTGCACCCATTGATTAACACTTTCGGTGTGACATCTGGAAACTGCTTCAGTGATAAATTAATTGTTTGAAAATCATTAATATATGACCATTTAAGTAATCTATATGGTACTCAATTAATTATAATAAAATTTGCAACATACTTTTACTGTTAACTGGAAGCACCTCATATGAAAAAGAATACAAATAAAGGTGAAAGTCGAATTTTTCGCAATCGGGAACCTGATTACTATCAAGTAGAATTTTTTTAAACATGGGAAATACATGCCCATGCTCCTTAAACCTGAAATACTTTCAGCAGGGAGAGCTGCAGCTGTAATCCATTTCGCAAATATTTATTCATGATTGAGTTGTTGATTGCGATTTTTGATTCGCTAGTTTTGTCTCTTCTTGGGTATGAATAAATCGCTACAGCTGTATGTAGTCCTTTATTATTGGATCACTACCGATTTCGTAGCACTCACATCCACATCTTCAGGTGAACGTCTGTATAACAATAAATCCAGATGGAATAATAACCCTTAGATATACATTGGTATGGTAGATATACACTGGTATGGTAAATTTTAAAAAAATATTAAAAATTTTTACATGAGAATATAAAAATGTTAGTACTCACATAACTAAAACATTAGAGCAGAAAAGCTCAGAACCAGTAGTGATCTTATAATATAAAGCTAAAGCGGTTTATTATCATTCAAGATGACTACTTATAGCTGTGGTTGCCTTACCGACAAGGTTTTCTGCAGTTTTATCTCTGTTTACGGTTGTTTTACGATTATTCATTTCTCCTAATATTAAACTAAAACTTGAGAGAACAACAGCTATTTCGTATTTTATGCAGAAAAATATACAAATATAAAAAAAAATTTTATGGCATATACACTGACGGAAGAAATAATCGCAACACCAAAAAAATTAATGTTGAGTAATGAAATTACTGAAGAACCTCTGTGTAGGCAATATGTTTAAGTGATTAACGTCGCAAGCTCACAGGTTAATGTAAGTGCAGGATAATCCATTGCAAATGTGAAATGCTGGTACGTTAATAACTCGTGTAACCGGCAGAATATTGAATGCAAGGATGCAAACGCGCATGCATTGTGTTGTACAGTGCCAGATTTCAGTCTGTGGGATTGAGTTCCATGGCTTTTGCTCGGGACGGTTTATGCAGGTTGTGGATGATGCTGGAGTTGTCGTCCGATCATGTCCACCCGATTGGAGACATACGATTATCCAGCAGGCCAAGGCAACATGTCGAGTCTGTCGAGTGTCTTGGTTACAACAGTGGTATGAGGGTGTGTGTTACCCTGTTGGAAAACCAACCTGGGTTCATGAATGACAGTACAACAGGTCGAATCACCAGATAGGCCTACAAATTACAGTCAGGGTGTGTGGGATTAGCACGAGAGTACTCCTGCTGTCGTACGAAATCGTACCCCAGAGCATAACTTCAGTTGTACGTCCAGTGTGTCTAGCACACGACAGGTTGGTTGCAGTCCCTCAACTGGCCATCTTCTAACCAACACGGGGCTGTTATTGGCACAGAGACACGATCAGATTTCATCAAAAAACACAACTGTCCTCTACCCTGTCCTCCAATGAGCTCCTGCTTTGACACCACTGAAGTCGATTAATGGTAGTCGTTTGGAGTCAGTTTAATGCACGCTTCAGGGCGCCTGGCTCGGAGCTAGCCTTGAAGTAATTTATTTGTAACAGTTCGTTGTGTCACTGTGGTGCCAACTGCTGCTCAGATTGCTGCTGCAGATACAGTACGATGCGCCAGAGACATAGGCCGAACACGTTAGTCTTTCTTTTCGGTAGTACCACATGACCGTCCTGAGCCCGGTTATCTTGCGACCGTACGTTCTCGTGATCACCACTGCCAACAGTCATGTACGATGGCTACATTCCTGCCAAGCCATTCTGCAATATCGCAGAAGGAATTTGCAGCTCCTCGTAGCCCTATTACAAGATCACGTTGATACTCTGCGAGGTGTTGGTAATGGCCTCTTTATCGCCTTAAAGGCATTCTTGTCAAAAATTATCTCACCACATTATATATCAAAGGTAACTAACGGTCACGACTGTTACAGTGCGTATTTAAGGAATAACTACACTATTGGGCCATTAAAATTGCTACACCAAGAAGAAATGCAGATGATAAAAGGATATTCATTGGGAAAATATATTATCATTTTCACGCAATTTCGGTGCATAGATCCTGAGAAATCAGTACCCAGAACAACCACCTCTGGCCGTAATAACGGCCTTGATACGCCTGGGCATTGAGTCAAACAGACCTTGGATGGCGTGTACAGGTACAGCTGCCCATGCAGCTTCAACACGATACCACAGTTCATCGAGAGTAGTGACTGGCGTATTGTGACGACCCAGTTGCTCGGCCACCATTGACCAGACGTTTTCAGTTGGTGAGAGGTCTGGAGAATGTGCTGGCCAGGGGAGCAGTCGAACATTTCCTGTATCCAGAAAGGCCCTTGCAGGACTTGCAACATGCGGTCGTACGTTATTCACCTGAAATGTAGGGTTTCAGATGGATCGAATGAAGGGTAGAGCCACGGGCCGTAACACATCTGAAATGTAGCGTCCACCGTTCAAAGTGCCGTCAATGCGAACAACAGGTGACCGAGACGTGTAACCAATGGCACCCCATATCATCATGCCGGGTGATACGCCAGTATGGCAATGACGAATACACGCTTCCAATGTGCGTTCACCGTGATGTCGCCAAACACGGATGCGACCGTCATGATGCTGTAAACAGAACCAGGATTCATCCGAAAAAATGACGTTTTGCCATTCGAGCACCCAGGTTCGTCGTCGAGTACACTATCGCAGGCGCTCCTGTCTGTGATGCAGCGTCAAGGGTAACCGCAGCCATGGTCTCCAAGCTGATAATCCATGCCGCTGCAAACGTCGTCGAACTGTTCGTGCAGATGGTTGTTGTCTTGCAAACGTCCCCATCTGCTGACTCAGGGATCGAGGCGTGGCTGCACGATCCGTTACAGCCATGGGGAAAGATGCCTGTCATCTCGACTGCTACTGATACGAGGCAGTTGGTATCCAGCACGGTGTTCCGTACTACCCTCCTGAACCCAACGATTCCATATTCTGCTAACAGTCATTGGATCTCGACCAACGCGAGCAGCAATGTCGCGATACGATAAACCGCAATCGCGATAGGCTACAATCCGACCTTTAACAAAGTCGGAAACGTGATGGTACGCATTTCTCCTCCTTACACGCGGCATCACAACAACGTTTCACCAGGCAACGCCGGTCAACTGCTGTTTGTGTATGAGTAATCGGTTGGAAACTTTCCTCATGTCAGCACATTGTAGGTGTCGCCACCGGCGCCAACTTTGTGTGAATGCTCTGAAAAGCTTATCATTTTCGTATTATAGCATCTTCATCCTGTCGGTTAAATTTCGCGTCTGTAGCACGTCATCTTCGTGGTGTAGCAATTTTAGTGGCCAATAGTGTATTTGCTGTATAGCCTTTTCGATTAAGTTCACATCTAATTGGGCTCAAATTTCAACAAAGGCCTGTATTAACACAGTACTACTTCAGTACGTTACATGTTACAGTTTGTGCTTCTCGGAGAATGTGCTCCTTGTGCAGTCCCCACCTTTGCAGGCAACAGTGTTGTTACGCCAAAGAATACTAAGGGTTTGCCTGAGGCAAATTCAAGTCATGCCAGAGGCAAAAGCAGGAAGGGTGCCATTATGTCGCAACTGGGTCAGATCGAAGACACTGTCGGCCGAGTAAGGAATAAGCACTCAGCAGAAAAGAGGACGGAAAACCAAAGGAAGCGAGAGAAGCATATTCGTTAACTCGTAAGACATGTTGCAGGAAACTATCTATTTCATAAGAGCACGCAGCGAGGGACCGAGACAGCAGTTAATAGCCTGTTAGGTGATTGTAGCGGAATGAGAAGGACATCTTTGGTCGTTGGGAACTGCGTTTTGCATCTTAGCCTCACGCTAACTCCCTTTAAATACTCCAGTTCTTGTCATGATTGGGATCGATGGCATTCACAGTAATAGTCAGCTGATAGGTATACCTGCTTAAAGGAAGTCCCTCTAACCAAGGCCTCGCCTTCAGAGACGTCATGTTTCCAAGTAGAGAAGAAATTAGCATATTTCATCAAAATATAAGAGGTAATAGAGATAAAGTTAGTAATCTGCTTATAGATGTTGACTCTGAAATTATTGGTACATCGGAGCACCACTTAAAAAAAATTAACAATTCAGAGGCTTCCTTTACTAGGATACAGATTAGCTGACTGTTTTTCAAGGAGTTCCTTGCGGGGTGTGGGATTGGCTATGTATGTAAAAAACAATATTCCATTTGAGACCATAGATGTATCGTGGCACTGCACTGAACATATATTTGAATGTTGTGCAGGGGCAGTTGAATTTAGTGAAACTAATCTTGTAATTGTTGTTCTTTACAGGTCCCCTAACTCTGACTTCAGTGCATTCCTGCTCAAGCTAGAGAGAGTTCCTGATTAATTTTATAGGAAGTACCAGAAATTACTTGAATGTGGTGAGTTCAATATAAATTTTTTTATGATGGTGCAAGAAAAACGATGTAGGTCGATCTCCGAAATTCATATGATCTGATGCAGGCTGTCTCTTTTCCAACTAGGGTGCAGGGGAACAGTAGCACATCCATATTCAATATTTTTATTATTTCTTCATTACTAGATGGGCATTCTGTTAGCAAAAGGGTGAATCGCCTTTTAGAGCATGATGCACAAATTTTGACACTAGATGGCTTTTGTACTCAAACCAATGTCACATACAATTACAAACTATGTAGGAAAGTTAATCCAACAGCAACAGAGAGTTTTTTAAACCTCATCAAGGAACAAGAGTGGCAGGACGTTTCTAAAGCCGATAATGAGAAGACAAATATAATGCTTTCCTCAACATATTTCTCATACCCTTTTAGACTTGCTTTCCATTACAACGTTCTAAACGTGGTACTAGCGGTAAAATGCAGCCTGGATGGCTGACTTGTGGCATAAGGATGCCATGTACAACAAAGCGGAAATTATATCAAAATGTTAGAAGTAGTCACAATCAAGCTACAATAGCCCATCAGAAAAAGTACTGTAAGGTGCTTAAAAATATTATTAGGAAGGCAAAGAGTATGTGGTATGCAAATAGAATAGCTAATTCACAGGATAAAATTAAAACCATATGGTCAGCTGTGAAGGAAGCGTCTCGTCACCAGTATAAGGTCGACGATATAAAGTCAGTTCTTAGTAAAAATATTTCTGTTACTGACAAGTCAGATATACGTACAGTATTTAACAATCATTTTCTGAGCATTGCTGGGGAATAAAATAAAAATTTAGTTTCTACAGGGAATCATATAACTCTCTTCGCAAATGCCTTTTCGAAATTGATGTCTGAAATACTCCTTTGTGATACAGACAAAGGGGAGATTGAGTCAATAATTAAATCACTGAAGACTAAGGACTCTCATGGATATGATGGAGTGCCTAGCAGAATATGAAAGTACTGTGATGCACATGTTAGCCCTGTATTTACCCATATTTGTATTTTTTTCTTTAGGAATGGTCAGTTACCTGTACGATTAAAGTACTCAGTAGTAAAGCCGCTTTATAAAAATGGAGAAAGGGATAATGTAGACAATTTTAGACCTATTTCTATGCCATCAGTGTTTGCTAAAGTTATTGAAAAGGCTGTGCATGTAAGGATAATTGATAATTTTATATCACAAGATTCGCTATCAGATGTACTGTTCGGCTTTAGAAGTCGTTTAACAACTGAAAACTCTATATTCTCTTTTCTCTGTGAGGTACTGGATGGGTTAAACAAAAGCTTTCGAACGCTAGGCATATTTTTTTTAAATTTAACTGAGGCATTTGATTGTGTTGATCACAAAATATTGCTCCAGAAGTTGGACCATTACGGTATACAGGGAGTAGCTCACAATTGGTTCACCTCTTACTTTAGCAACAGACAGCAAAAGGTCATTATTCACAGTGTTGAGAATAGCTGTGATGTGGGATCTGAGTGGGGTACTGTCAAGTGGCGGGTGCCCAGGGATCAGTGTTGGAGCCACTCCTGTTCCTTATTTATGTAAATGATATGCCCTCTAATACTATGAGTACCTCTAAAATATTTGTTTGCTGATGGCACTAGCTTGGTAGTTATGGATGCTGATCTCAAGGTGCGCTTTGTTGTCAGACTATCCATCTGTCTCAGACTGAACAAAGTATGTTAGTATGTTATTCTAAAGATGGCAGATGTGTACAATTTTCCATTCACTTGCTGGCAAACAAAGAATGTTCCAGAAAGGGCCCTCTACTTGTTTCATACAACTTTTTTATCTCCCATAGCATATGCCTGCATCAAGATAAAAAAAAAAGCTAGGTTAGCGTCCTTACACCACAGCTGTAATCTCACTAACAACAACCTGCATTTCAAAGGTTGCAACTATTGTTAGAAACATCAAACTATCTGTTTCATTCAGAAATAACAAGGAGTGTTTTTGTAAAGCTAGCACCTGTGGTCAGCAGCCACTTGGCAGCAAACAAAGGATGTTCGTCTCAGATTTTTTTCCTCCCCCCCCCCCTCACAGAAGTGAGATTTTCCTCTAACAGCTGCACCAAGACTGCTTGAAGAAAAAAGAAGGCAAATTATAACTTGCTTCTACGGCACTCTAAGTTCCTATTGGTCCTCTACAAAACAGAGGGCGAAGTCTGAACCTCCGCCACAGTTATCATCAGTCTTTGACAGTGCTTGGTTGTGTCAGTGTGATTCCTGCAACATGACGCTGGCAGCCGGTAGTGGTGGTGAGCAATGGCCAAACTTGGGTCAGTTGCCATGTAAGTGTCTATAAAAAAAATTATGAGTTCAAATTGCGACAGTTATAAAATTTTGTAGCAAAGTATTCAAAATTTTCGAGATTGTGATACATTTTTGTGACAAGTGATTATAAAAGCTTTTGTTTCTCACTATTACAGCATTCATTCCCAAAATGTTGATGGCTCTAGAACGCCAACTGGAAGCTGAATGTCTCCTGCAAACCAAAGAGGCTGTGCTACCATCATACAAGTACACCTCAAAATTCTCACTCAAGAATATCAAAAAGTGTGATGCCATGCCAGTTATTGCACTATGTCAGGTCTCCTTTCTTGGGCAACTTGTTAAGGATTACCTTCCTCCAATCTTAGAGGATGGTTCATGAGCAGACACAACACTATTTTCACCCATCTTCCTCTTGAGCTTATGGATAGCAGGACACCCGTGGAATTCCAGGTCTCGAATAGATGCTGCATCCATGTGATATTGTCTTTCAGCATCCCCCATCTCACGCTACCACAGAAGAATTTCAGCCTCGCCAGAATTGTTATTGTTGAGCCATTGATCCAGCTCACGGATGTCGTCTACAACAAGATATTGATTATTAGAAACAACAACAAAGAAACTGTACTAAATTTGACTACAGCGAGATATTGATTAGAAATAAATACGAATAAATTAAATAAATAAGTAAAAAGTTCATACCAGATGGAAGTGATGACTCCTGGTCATCGTTCTCGATGCATACCCCTACCAGAATCTCATCTTCCCCTTGAGCGATAGCAACATGTACAACAATGAATAATATATATCTCACACAGCTGTATATGATGAAACAAAGTCTAATGGCAATATATTACAACTGTACTTACTTTCTTGCTGCATTTCAGACTCCAGCGGCAGCTCAATGTCCATCAGCTGCTGGTCTACTGCTGCAACAGCGAGAACAAAAGTTTTATAAACACTTGTTATGCTCTGAATACAATGAGAGCTGTTTTCAGAACATGTAAACTACCACACAGAATTTGGAGATGTACTTACATGATGGTAGCACAAGCTCTTCCACTTGAAGGGGACTTTTAGCTTGTAGCCTCTGCTAATCTAATTACTACAACAATACAATTGTTATAAGCGCTTTGAACACTTTAAGAAATGCTTTCTGAACATACAACTATCACACACAGAATTTTGAGGTGTACTTGTATGATGGTAGCACAGCCTCTTTGATTTGCAGGAGACATTCAGCTTCCAGCTGGCGTTCTAGCGCCATCAACATTTTGGGAATGAATGCTGTAATAGCGAGAAACAAAAACTTTTATAACCACTTGTGGGGCGACGGATGAGTTTGTAATAATAGTAAATCTATTGCTGGATATATGCTTGCGTGTTGTAACATTTCTGGCTTTTCGAATGTTGTTATTGCTGTCTTTTGCCGTTCTCAACACTGGCTCTCTATTTACTCCGTGACCCCCAGAAAGTGATTTAATAAAACTTGGAGCCAGTAAATAGATATCCTAGTGCCCACTTTACCTGAGAATGTTCTTATAGCTGCAGCTTATAGCTCTGAGGAATTAGGAGATTGCCCGGGATTTCTAATCAAAAACGGTTTTCCAAAATCGTTGAGTATATTCTGAAATTCACTAATAAAAACCACAAGTATCCCTACAACCTAACTAACAGAACAGTTCAGAGTCTAATGCGCTGATGCAACTATAAATGTCCAACTCAAATGTTAAAAAGAATGCTCGCCAAAATTTGATGAAAATATTTCATCAAACGCCACGCTAAATTTTTGGTAGAATGTCTGTCCCGCGACGGCACGTGAAAAATACGACAATACGCAAACTGAAGCTAGTTAATGAAAATCATCCCAGAATTAGTACTTCACATAAAATGTCTTCATGGTTCCGCATATCTCTAGTAACTTTATACGGCACCCGAGGCTGTTTGTAGCAGATACACTGATGCGACGCGACTACCGACACAGATGGCGTGTCATTCAGCGTCTGGAGAGAACTGGGGCCTTCCTTCCTCGCGCAGTGTTCTTATATATAAAGCCGCGGTGCGGACGGCTGAGGGATCGCCTGATCAAATCCGCTCTCCCGACTAGCCGCTGGGCTAGTAACGCACCACTTCAAGATACATAATAATTTATAGCTTCTTTTGCTGATGGCCGAAGAAGCTCTTAATTTAAACGTGCATTCAGCACGCAGGTAAGTATTGATAATAAAATTTTGACGTGGCTAAGTTAAATACTTTGGGCGAGAGAATTAATTAAATTACCCTGCACGCAGCAGATGAGCTCTGAACTGTCCCTTTTGAGATCCGCTATCGCTATAATTTTATAGGTATTAAAAAGAAACTTTACACATCTTCATAATCATAGCGGACCTCCAACCTATTTAAATCTAAACATCCTAGCCTTATTTACTAGTCTACTTAATCTATCTTGCTTCCTTTAGTTTTGAGACGAAAACCAGAAAATCATGAATTTCCACTAAAATCTTAATTTGTGAAATCCAAAGTACTGTTTTTATTAAATCATTATGAAAGATGAATCTAAATATAAATTTTGAAGTCTCTAGCTCTTTTCTGTTGCGCCAATGATTTTTCCAGAAAAACGTCCAAATCTCGGAAATGGCTGAAGTTATCGAACTGATATTTAACACACATTAATTTAATATTATTTCTGACATGCTAGAAAAGTTTTAGTTCATTTGCTTGATTTTTAAGGTATTGCGCAACATTTATGACGTCAGAGCTAGTTACAGCAGACTGGCTGGCACATAATGGAAACTGATGTGAATTTACAACAGCGTGAGTAGGCTGCTTCCCTACATCACCCTCTACTTAAATTTTTTGTTTATGAAAGTTAATGAATGAAAAAAAAATTTAATTACAAAAAGGGAAGCAAGAGTACAGTTTAACTCCCTATGAAAATCAAAATTGAAATACAAACCTGTAGAAACATTAAAGAAAACTGATTACCTACATTAATTATTTAAATTGTGGGCATGTTCACTGCCTTTTAAACAATGTCATTACTCAAAATTTTAAGCAAAGTCAACGAAATATTTTGGCATACATATTGCCTTAGACAAACAAACACATACAAATTGAAAAATTATGAAAATCTTAGATCCATTAAATACATTTTTACATACACAAATTCAGCGAAAATTACATGACACATAAACAGATGATTATCTCTTAGCAGTCTTTTCTAAACCTGAAAGAAAAGTTCACAAATAATTTTTACACACGTGGTTGTAGCCGCTTTGGCTGGCGTCCTACACTTCCATTCACAAGGGTAGAGGAGGGGAAGTTGCTATGGTGTGCGTCCTTCTCGATCTCTCTAAATTACATGGGGGAAAGGGGAGGGGTCACTGTGAGTTGTGTCCAAGTCACTCCACGCTTTCACGCAGCTACCAGGCTGCCATTATCTGGTTTGTCCTGTAGAACAAACAAAAAGAGTGCCTCAGACTCTGTTCACTTAAAATCTAAGGGTGGGTCACAATGAAATGGGGATATATACATTTTATCCTTCAGTATGTTGCTGGAACAAAGTTAACAGAATTTTTTTTTCAATTCTACTCTCGTGGTTACTTAACTGTCATAAAATCGGTAAACAAATGGCTCAAAACGCCGTTAGTCACTTACAAGAGAAAATTTTATGCTCAAGGCATATAATCATAAATCCTATTTAATCTGAATTTATTAGTTCTGGGCCGGAACACTGAACCAATGCTCGGTACATTCCTGACAAATATGCATCTTATTTACTTAACTGACTCATCTTTGATTACTTTATTCTTAGAGATAGTATGAGTATGATTAGTGGTTGTTTTCTCAGCTTCCATGTACAGGTGAGTAACTTTTGGTAATAGTACAGTTTTGAGTGTTCAAAACACACTACGTTTAGTTGACTACAAAATCCACTTATTGGTCCTCTGCTGTTGTCAGTTCCACATCTGCACTTACGTTCTTACTTACTTTGAAGTGTATTTATGCGGAGCTAAAATAATGTTTTACGTCTGCCATTATGTACTTACTTACTTTGAAGTGTATTTATGCGGAGCTAAAATAATGTTTTACATCTGCCATTATGTACTTACTTACTTTGCTAGTGTATGAACTTAAGTAATACTCACTCCATTTAAATTTAAAGCATAGGAAAGCACATTTATCTCATATTCATAGTGTATTGCAGCTGATTAGTTTGCTCACGTGGCAATCCATTTCCACTCAATCGGACGCTGAAACCACAGGTAGTCTCTCTCAGACCTACCACTAAAGTGCATCAAGTAATTATGGACGAGCGTAATGCTAAATTCCTTAAACCTATAGGACACCATGAGCTGCTCTGTCTCATCTAACATAAGGGTACCTATGGTCGCATTCACGCCTCCAACTCATAACCTCAATATGTGTAGGTGTATCCTGTCACACACTACACTAAAATAATGGCCAGCTCCAACCTTATAAATACTTCAGGGACGTGTCCTTCACGTCTCAACCACAAACACTGCTCAATTCCATTACACTGCTTTTCCTTGCTACACCAGGTGAGTTTAATCTTACAACTTATCTGCATATTTTTCCTAACACTAAGCAATCTCTTTTACTATTTCTTAGTTAGCTCTAATGCATACACTAGGTTTCACTACCACTTCAGATCCTGCTTGTACATGAATTCATACATCTTTTTAAATTACTGTTGGTGGACCATTTCCAATAAAACAACACTTTGTACTTACTATATTACCAGGTTTCTACACATACTTGTTACTCCAATATATTTTATCTTAATTACGTCATACTTCTCTATTGTTTGTCACTATTAGGTTTGTCACATTAGGTATTTTTCTTCACTAATCGGTAGTTAGAATGGTTACATAACTCATGGCTGGATAGTCATGACGGAAAATTTTAGTATTTGGAAAGAAAAGGTCGAAATTTTTGGGGATAGGAAAGATGAAGAATGAGTGAGACCTGAAAGGGAAAGAAGATCTCACACAGCTGGGACTGCACAGCTGCCACACTGTGTAGAGGTTAAAGAACAACCTCCTCCCTACAGCATTCATTGGTTTAATGCTGTAAAGAAGAGTTATAACGGAAAATTTTAGGTGGATAGAAAAGACGAAGAGTGAGTGAGACCTGAAATGGAAAGAAGATCTCACACAGCTGGGACTGCACAGCTGCCACACTGTGTAGAGGTTACAGAACAACCTCCTCCCTACAGCATTCATTGGTTTAATGCTGTAAAGAAGAGTCAGAAATTTTTGGTGGATAGAAAAGATGAAGAGTGAGTGAGACCTGAAAGGGAAAGAAGATCTCACACAGCTGGGACTGCACAGCTGCCACACTGTGTAGAGGTTACAGAACAACCTCCTCCCTACAGCATTCATTCATAACCTTTGACCACGCCACGTCGATCTGAAAATACTTTATGATGCCTTTTTAGAACCTGTCTCAGTTCTTCCTTTTGATTGGCTGAAATCTTATCGATTTCCTGCAATTTAGCTTTTATTTTGTCTAAAATAATGGATTCTTCTTCTTCTGTGTTTAGCTTACTGTTACTAAGATTAACACCTTCGTCCCAATACCTCCTATTTTTCAGAACTCGTATAGGCAGCTCCCAAGTTTCATGATCAGTTACTACATGTTTATCACTAAAAGGTACTATAATTACTCCGGTTATTGGCAAGACCATTTTTAACTGGCTTCTTTCAAAGTCAACAACACTCTGATATTTTGACAAGAAATCTATGCCAATTAAAACCTCAATACTGAGATTATTTACAATTAAACATGGATGATCAATTAAATTACCACTTATGTTAAAGGGTAGTAAAGCTTCTTGCTTTATCGTTTTTGACACCTTGCCAGTAGCACCAATTATTCTTAGTCCTGATACCCTCATTACTGTAAGCTTGTCTTTACCAGGTAATGCATCAAAGAAGGACTGAGATATTGCACTCACCTCACTTCCACTGTCTAAGAGACAACGTACATTGATACCCAACATATTCACTATTATTATAGGGTGGCTTATTCTAAGTTGTACAGGTGGTTCCTCAAATTCATCTAGTAGTTCCTTTTGGATTTGTCTCCAACTAAAGTGATCAACATCTGTCTTCATTACATTTAGGTCACAGTGTGTAGGGGTTTCCTGAATTACATTCTCAGCTGCTTTTTCCAGTCGGTCTATTAATTTTAAATCGAAACACCGCACGACTTCATTACATTTAGTTTGCTGAACATGACCCAAATTACTGTAGTCTGAGCGATTCTGCGCCTCCAGACCGGGCATAACATTAGTTACAGCTAAACCACTTTCACCATTATCGTCGGTTTCCTTCTCAAGTGACAACTGGTCACAGCTACTGGGTTCATCGACCCCAAACAGTCTACCCTCTACATTCCCACTTATCTCCTGTCCTAAATCTATTAGTACATTATCAACATCCTGCACAGGCACTTTATATAAGAGCACATCATCCTCATCGTAAATATAAGCATGAATTTCTTCTGCTTCTTCACCTGACAATTCAATATTTTGTAGCTCATCCCTACTGTTACACTGCTGCGCCTTCTCTCTCTCTTCCCACTTAGAAAGCGTCTCTAACACGGTATCTATCAAATACTGTGAGTGATCTAATATTTCTGTTGTATCCTTAGGTGCTACCGATTCTTCATCCACATGTTCAGTCTGAGTATTCTGATCTGTCTTACCAATTCCCTTAACTACTGGCTTAGGAAAAGTAACCGCCTGGTGAGCGCCAGTGTCCTCATAGACGGGAACTAGTTTTCCTGCCTCGGCATACTACTGTTTCCTTTAGTTTCATTATAGTTAGCTGGCATAGCCTTACCTTCCGTACTGTTGTTTACATGCATATTTCTGTTTGGAACAAAATTATTATCCCTTGGACGCCATTGTTGGTTCTGATAATTATTTCCCCAATTCCTACCTCTCTTAGGATGGCGAACACCTACTGTTCTGATGTTTACATTGCCATTTTGATCGTTCCTAAAATTACTACCATTATTATTAGCATTTCTATTATTACGTGCTTGCTCCTCATTGGCAGCAACACGTTCTACACGTTCCAAGTACTCAATGAAACGATCCAGATTGTCTCTAGGGGCTGATATAATTCTAGTTTGCCAGTACCATGGCAGTTTAGCTTCCAGACCTAGTATAATCATTTCTGGTTTTAGCTTTTCCGCCAAATGTGACAAACGTGAAATCCATGACCTAGCAAACTCTTTAATAGATTCCTTGCCTGCATTGAAGCGTTTTCCACTCCAAAATTCTCTCAACACTTCATTTTGCTTATTGCTAGACCAATACTCATTAATGAAAGCTGTTTTAAACTCCGCTAATGTTTTACACTTCAACATAACATCAGCTGACCAACGCCTGGCGTCACCTGCTAAATGGCTTCTAATAAACGAGATTTTCTCTCGTTCAGACCAAGTTGATGGAATCACATCTTCAAAATCGTTCCAGAAATCTAGCGGATGGATATTTTTATCTGGATCGAACCGCAAAAACTGCCGACACCCGATAAAAGCGGCGTTTGCAGCTACAACTTGTTGTACATTACCATTACCAGAAGTTACTGAAGCTACTTTACTCTCAATGTTAGCAATGTTAGTACTTATATTTTCTACTTTCATTTCAACATTATCTACTCTTTGCACAATATGAGTAGTGTCAGTTTTGATTGCTTCTACTTCTGCTTGACATATGTTTACTTTTATATTAACATCTTTAAATCTATCTGAGCACAGTTCAGACTCCGCCTCGATCTTTTCTGTTAACTTGTGCTCCAGCTTCGCATCTTCCATTTGGAAGTCTTTGCGAACCTCAGCAACTTCGGATTTAACTGTTTTATACATTTCAGAAAACTGTTGAGCAACCTTTTTCTTAATATCCTCATGATTGCAATCAATTTTATAATTCAAACTGTCCAGATCCTCTTTCAACTTATTGCAATTAGCCTTGAAAGAATTTTCTAATTCAGCTTTATTGGATTCTAATTTATTGTCCATTGCCTCAAACCGTTTATTAAAATTTGTTTGACTGGCCACCATTTCAGACTTTAATTCAGCTGTCATTTGTGCATTACTGGCTGACATTTTTGCATTACTGGCAGCTATTGCTTGTAATATAACATTTAGATCAAGAGCCCCAGCATCTTTGGGTTGCTCACGAGCTGGCTTTTTATCACACTCAGGTGACGAAAAACTAGCTCCAATACCAGAATCATCAAAACTAAATGAAACTTCTGATTGATTAGTCATATCTAACTTCTCCTTCTTAAACTCTACCATCTCTGATGACTGTTTCATTTTTAATTCATCAGAGAAACTATCATCCAATAAATTTACAATTTCTACTTTCTTCTTTACTACAGGTGTCTCTATTATTGAATCATTTCCCCTTCGCACACTACTGTCCGGAGACAATACTTCATTTTTCACTTTAATATTACTACTTTCATGTATGTTTATACTTGAAACGTTGTCTGAATTTACAGTTCCCTCAACAGACATAGGTTCTGATATAAGTTTAAACTCAGTTTCTTTTGGCGGTTCCATCGCCGACAGTCTTTTAGTGCAGGTTAGTAAAATTTTTAACAGCTTTTCACTTAACTTAGTTCCTTCTGCACGACGTATGGCGTTGCCGGCGCGTCGTACCAGGATTCCTGATGCGACGTGGCACGTTGAACTGCAGACGGCTCTCCGACGGCTGTTGTGTGTTTGCGTGGCCCGCAATTGCAGGCTCTACGTCGGCTGCTCCAGCGGACGACTGCGGTGCGGCGAGACTGGCTTCCCGCGATGCCGGCAGCACCGCTAGACTCAGTGCCAGCTCCTTCAATCCAGAGGCGTTGTTAATCCAATTGCGTCGTCCACATACACACGTAACACATTCACTGTTCTATTCTCAGTTGCGTGTCGCATTTCACTCGCGAATCCGAATAGTTAAAAATCACTTTCACTTAGTTGATTTTCCCGGCCGATGCACCATATGTGGGGCGGCGGATGAGTTTGTAAAAATAAAAAAAATCTGATTGCTGTATAAACACTTGCGTGTTGAATCAGTTCTGGCTTTTCGAATGTTGTTATTGCTGTCTTTTGCCGTTCTCAACACTGGCTCTCTATTTACTCCGTGACCCCCAGAAAGTGATTTAATAAAACTTGGAGCCAGTAAATAGATATCCTAGTGCCCACTTTACCTGAGAATGTTCTTATAGCTGCAGCTTATAGCTCTGAGGAATTAGGAGATTGCCCGGGATTTCTAATCAAAAACGGTTTTCCAAAATCGTTGAGTATATTCTGAAATTCACTAATAAAAACCACAAGTATCCCTACAACCTAACTAACAGAACAGTTCAGAGTCTAATGCGCTGATGCAACTATAAATGTCCAACTCAAATGTTAAAAAGAATGCTCGCCAAAATTTGATGAAAATATTTCATCAAACGCCACGCTAAATTTTTGGTAGAATGTCTGTCCCGCGACGGCACGTGAAAAATACGACAATACGCAAACTGAAGCTAGTTAATGAAAATCATCCCAGAATTAGTACTTCACATAAAATGTCTTCATGGTTCCGCATATCTCTAGTAACTTTATACGGCACCCGAGGCTGTTTGTAGCAGATACACTGATGCGACGCGACTACCGACACAGATGGCGTGTCATTCAGCGTCTGGAGAGAACTGGGGCCTTCCTTCCTCGCGCAGTGTTCTTATATATAAAGCCGCGGTGCGGACGGCTGAGGGATCGCCTGATCAAATCCGCTCTCCCGACTAGCCGCTGGGCTAGTAACGCACCACTTCAAGATACATAATAATTTATAGCTTCTTTTGCTGATGGCCGAAGAAGCTCTTAATTTAAACGTGCATTCAGCACGCAGGTAAGTATTGATAATAAAATTTTGACGTGGCTAAGTTAAATACTTTGGGCGAGAGAATTAATTAAATTACCCTGCACGCAGCAGATGAGCTCTGAACTGTCCCTTTTGAGATCCGCTATCGCTATAATTTTATAGGTATTAAAAAGAAACTTTACACATCTTCATAATCATAGCGGACCTCCAACCTATTTAAATCTAAACATCCTAGCCTTATTTACTAGTCTACTTAATCTATCTTGCTTCCTTTAGTTTTGAGACGAAAACCAGAAAATCATGAATTTCCACTAAAATCTTAATTTGTGAAATCCAAAGTACTGTTTTTATTAAATCATTATGAAAGATGAATCTAAATATAAATTTTGAAGTCTCTAGCTCTTTTCTGTTGCGCCAATGATTTTTCCAGAAAAACGTCCAAATCTCGGAAATGGCTGAAGTTATCGAACTGATATTTAACACACATTAATTTAATATTATTTCTGACATGCTAGAAAAGTTTTAGTTCATTTGCTTGATTTTTAAGGTATTGCGCAACATTTATGACGTCAGAGCTAGTTACAGCAGACTGGCTGGCACATAATGGAAACTGATGTGAATTTACAACAGCGTGAGTAGGCTGCTTCCCTACACACTTGTTACAAAAATGTATCACAATCTCGAAAATTTTGAATACTTTGCTACAAAATTTTATAACTGTCGCAATTTGAACTTATATTTTTTTTTATAAACACCTACATGGCAACTGACCCAAGTTTGCCCACCACCACTACCGGCCGCCAGCGTCATGTTGCAGGAATCACACTGACACAACCAAGCACTGTCAAAGACTGATGATGACTGTGGCGGGGGTTCAGACTTCGCCCTCTATTTTGTAGAGGACCAATAGGAACTTAGAGTGCCATAGAAGCAAGTTATAATTTGCCTTCTCTTTTCTTCAAGCAGTCTTGGTGCAGCTGTTAGAGGAAAATCTCACTTCTGTGAGGAGGGGGGGGGGGGGGGGGAGGGAGGAAAAAATCTGAGACGAACATCCTTTGTTTGCTGCCAAGTGGCTGCTGACCACAGGTGCTAGCTTTACAAAAACACTCCTTGTTATTTCTGAATGAAACAGATAATTTGATGTTTCTAACAATAGTTGCAACCTTTGAAATGCAGGTTGTTGTTAGTGAGAGTACAGCTGTGGTGTAAGGACGCTAAGCTGGCTTTCTTTTTTATCTTGGTGCAGGCATATGCTGTGGGAGACAAAAAAGTTCTGTGAAACAAGTAGAGGTCGCTTTCTAAAAACATCCTTTGTTTGCCAGCAAGTGGATGAGAAATTGTATACATCTGCCATCTTTAGAAAGACACACCTTGTTCAGTCTGAGACATATGGATAGTCTGACGCATCAAATCGAAATATATGTTGCTATTTTTCTTAGGGCAGAGCTGTGGGGGAAGACACTAACCTTCAAAAACAACTATATTGTTCATGGTAATGACAAACAAAGCGCACCTTGAGAGCAGCAATGTACATTATAATTTTCTGCCGATTTCCAGCTGCCGGTTGCTGCCCCCCGCCCCCCTCCCCCCGGCTGCTGCCCCCCAACCCTTGTGGCGTTGAAGTCGAGGGCTGGAGGCAGACAAGGGGTCATCAGCAGATTGCCGGGCACTTGGGCAAGTGACGCATGTGTCGTGGTTGTGTTATTAGGGTACCTGATAGTTAAGAGCTCACATGGCGTGGTGCCTTTCATGTCAAAAGGCCCACAGCAGATCAGGAGGTGGGGTAGGTGGGAGCAGAAGTGTGCCCTGATGCTCCCACAGTGAATGCGGCCGGGCAGGCAAGCTGCTACCTGATGCGTGGCAGAAGGGTGGGGGAGCTGGTGGCATGGAAGCTACAATGGCCCAGTCCCTATGTGAGGCGAAGGCGAACAGTGGCAATGCATGAGCACAGCAGCGCAACATGGGGCGTCTTATTGACTATGCGATTGCACTATACGAAGTAATGAAGCGATCAGAAGTTAAACAACAATATCCATGTCATATGAAATGCAGATTATGTCCTTCTCAGAGCGATAATCTCTGATTTCCCTCTCTGAATTGTTTTTTTCCCAATTTCTACCATCTATTCCCGTTTTATAAACAATTTTCATTAACAATTTCTGTTAATATCAGGTCCTCTGAACTGACAATTGCTTTGTACAGCGAAAACTCGCCAAAATTGTAAATTCTCGCCAATATGATAGGTTGCGGGGGGGGGGGGGGGAGGTGGGAAGAGAGAATGGGGCTGGGGGTCACGTGGAAGCTGAGGAAAACACGTGACATCATCTGGGATGGTGGTCACCATGATTGGCGGTGGGGGTGGCCATGGTACAGGCACGGTTCTTGGTGGCAGCATTGATTAATTGACCAATTTAATTAATGTGTGTATCAGTTTGATATCAATATTGGGGTGACACCGCCATCTCCCTATTACTCTCAGGTACCTTCGGTTTCTGAAAGTTACCAGGGACTGGTTTGAGATCAACTGAACATATGACTACCTTCACTGGGTACTACACGGATGGGTCATCATACTGAGTGGGACTGAGTACACTTGCAGCCAACACAGAATCACTACGCACTAGGCAGCCACCACCCCACTCGCCAGCAGCCACAGCACCTCCAGGATCGCTGACATTGCCTCTTGGGTGAGTAACGCTGAGCTGACTCGAAAGACATCAGCTAGAGTCCAACACACACCTGAATTAGCAACATCCGAGCCCTCTACAGAAGAATGACAACTTGTAAACATTGTGAATCAATAACGAACTCTAATAATGCTCTAATGGTGTGGTTGACGCTTCACAGTTTCCTAACAGCTATCTTTATTTCACACAGAGGTATCTCCACTCGGCCCTCTGTAATGCACTCATCACTGCTGTGGGTTACGAAATCCTTACAACACACACGGATCATCTCCTAAATCTTGACAACACTATACAGCTTGCTGCTCCACTTGTTCTACCATATAAAAGGGAGTGCTGTACACTTCACTCCTGATACGACCCCAGACACAAAAATCCAGTGGATTGAAGTCTTGTGGACTCAGAGGCCAAAGTACAGGCTGTGTTCGACCATCCATCTCGGATCGTATTGGAGCGTTAGATGCCATCCTACATCAGCAGCAAAATCTACCTACCTCCTTCATGAGTGAAGCACATCCCAACACAATGCAGTGCTAGGTTGGGCCATGGGTGAAATTTGAGCCCAGTAACATGGAAATTTAATCGAAAAGACTGCATTACAATTAGACTTTCATTAACTTAGATAATAGATCACAGTTCAAAACCACACATTCTGAATTGTCTCGCAAACGCCTAGCTTGTGGTACCTATGTTTACTGGAACTTTTTAAAATTGTTCAAATGGCTCTGAGCACTATGGGACTTAACATCTGTGGTCATTCGTCCCCTAGAACTTAGAACTACTTAAACCTAACTAACGTAAGGACATCACACACATACATGCCCGAGGCAGGATTCGAACCTGCGACCGTAGCAGTCGCGGTTCCGGACTGAGCGCTTAGAACCGCTAGACCACCGCGGCCGGCGAACTTTTTAACTTCTATCATTATATACCTTCACATGTGTCAGAGTTCGTTATTCATTGTTATCCACAGTGTATATATATGGTGTGTGGGTTATTTAGTGCACATATTGTGATCATTTGTAATTTCATATTCACCTACTTCAGTGTGTTAGCTGTTTTTTCTCCATCTCTAACAGTCTTCCCACAACAACGTCACATAATTTACTACCTGGTCTTTTCTGCATAGTTGTAATTGCACAACTAAATGGACTATGCCTTTCAGTATAGATTAACTGCTTTGCGTCCACATGTCCACACTTCAACATCTAACCTCTTGCCCAGGGGAAATTAACAGTAATGGCTTGCTCTTGGGTGAAGTATTTTTAAGTACAAATCAACCTAAAAATTACAGGATGACAATTATTAAACCATATGAACAAAAACATAAAATCGTTACAAGCCACGGAGTGCACACACTTTGTTCAGCATGTAAATGTTACTACAGATATTTGGATTTACGTTACATTTTCGATATGCCTTCCATCATTGGCGATGACGTGGTGCAGATGAATAGCGAAATTCTGCATGATCGGCAGAAGCGTCGGAACATCGATGTCTTCGATGACCTCCAGAATGGCTGTTTTCAGCTCAGCAGTGGTTTTTGGGTTATTGCTGTACACCTTGTTTTTAATATAGCCCCACAAAAAGGAGTCGCATGTATTCATATCCAGAGAATACGGCAGCCAATCGAAAATGATGTTGAATCGCCCCTAATTCTAATAACCTTGAAGGTCATTTCGATGTAAACCTCTGCCTTTGAAGACAATGTCTGAAGGTTAACGCTTCTATAGATCAAGAAGCACAATCCGCTGTAGAAAAAATATCGACTAACAGAAATTACGACCAGCAAATCGCAACAGTCATAAATATAAACATTTGTTTGAACGTATACCAACAAATGCAGTACTTACTAGTACAAAGTTAAATTTCCCTAAATAGAACATGTTGTATTACGTACGTTTTTCCTTTATTTGTTATCGATGTGCAGATTTGTAGTTTCAATGAAGTGATTAAAACACAGTGGAATACACACTTGGCAGCGGCCATATGTGGGCACGCTACATCATTTTCGGTGCATCCACCCTGAAGTAGCTCGGTATCAAAAGCCACAGTGACCGCATTATCCGGAAATATTTGCCGCTAGCTGTTCACCTATCATATCCTAAGCAGCGTACAATTTTTTTTAGGTAAAATGGATATTGCTATATTATGTGTCGACTAGTGACGTAATTATAAAGGCGACTACGTAATCAACATTGCGGCTGTCACGTCATATCTTCGACAAAATTTTGAATGTGCATGGAAAGGGGAGTTAATTTTACGTGTATGTTTAGTACATCGGGAAAAATAAGTTATAATTATGGTTCTCAGTCACAGATCAATAAATGAAACATTTATCGGAAAGAGAACGAACCGCGTAACGCAGAGAAATGTGTTTGCAACTAAAGTGAGTACCTTGATACAGAGAAGGAACGAAAAAAAAACAGAATTCATCCTAAAATAATCGAAGCTGGAATCGCAAAATAAAGTTTAACTGTATGGTTCAAAAAATGTTCAAATGTGTGTGAAATCTTATGGGACTTAACTGCTAAGGTCATCAGTCCCTAAGCTTACACACTACTTAACCTAAATTATCCCAAGGACAAACACACACACCCACGCCCGAGGGAGGACTCGAACCTCCGCCGGGACCAGCCGCACAGTCCATGACTGCAGCGCCTAAGACCGCTCGGCTAATCCCGCGCGGCTGTATGGTTCAAGTGGCGTCTACGATACACACTTACAAATAGATGTAGGTATGAAGAGGGAATCGAAACAATTATTACAGCCTGACAATGTACCTATTCACAATGCTAAGGAGGATCATTGGATTTGAGACCTCTTCAATCAGATTCAGAAAATTAAAACACTCTCTTAGGATTACAGGATAAACAATCTCGCTATCTTCAAAATTATTAGAAGAATTCGGTGCAGTAGTCGGAAATATAACCGCTCCCACACTTTGCAGTAAAAAATAGCTCAACGAAATCGTAAAGGCACTGTGAACAGTCAAACTAGTCTGCCGAATTCACTTTTCGCTATCAGTGGTTTGACAGACAAATCGGCTGCTGTACCAACCTAGTTTATCAAATTTAGGCTCACTTTTAAAGCAGCTGTCCCGCTGTGCGTATCGCGTCGCGAAGTATTTTGACACTAGTGGATAATGTAAGAAGTGCAATGCAAGATACAAGTTTTTAATCTACGAAATATACTTCAGTTGCCAGTTACAGATAGTAGTCCGGCAAGCATCCGGCTATTGTTTGGCAAAGGGATGCATAAACTCGTTTGTCAAATCGGCCATCAATCAAAATCCCTTTCAAACACGTCAGACGCTATGTTTGACAAACACGTCAGACAAAGCAGCACACTACCAAATCATGACACACGTGTGAAGTTTGACAAATTGTTTGATCATGAACAGCGTGCTTTAGAATAACTACCGAAACATAAACATAGTATTTTTTCTGATACACGGCAGAAGATTGAAAAATAATTCGTTTGCAAAGCAGCGAAAGTAGGAAAATGAACAAGGCTATAGCTAAATAAATGTCACACGAAGAATTGACATTACAGCAGCCACTGCCATTAAGTTACTGATCAAAGTTCGTGGTACAATTGGAAATTCCTCTTGACTACTTTTTATCAGTCTACAGTATATGCAAGAGCTACATTATACTGGCAGATCCAGTTCAGGGATAATAAATAGTCTCAGGGAGTTACCTGTCCAAGTACTCACGCAGTTCCCGCATGGCGATGGTGTCGTGTCGGCTGCGCTGCGTCTCCCTGAACGATTGCAGCGTCTCCGTGGACCCCGTAAAGCTATCGAAAGAGTCCTCATCAGAGCTCTCGCTGCCTTCCTCAGGTTCCTCTTGCTCCTCGATCGACAACGACACACGGTACTTAAATTGCCTCTCGGAAGACATCTTACTGCAGCACGTCTCCGCTTAGGAAAGAATAATCGTTTTAGCCACCTAGGACCCCACTACTCCACATCTGTTTGAAGTTGCGCGCAGCTTTCACTTGTTCTCGCGGAGATTACATGCATAGAACTCACCACAGAGTAGGAATATCTCTGGAGTAAGAATTCAAATGGTAACACTCATTTTACAGAATTTCTTGCAAACGTGACGTAATTTTGATGACACTCTCAAAATCGAACTGCTACTGTATCGACCTTCGTCGGCGTATCGACCTTCGTCGGAGTTTATTTAATGCGGACGTCGGAAGTGTTAGTGGTCTGCATAAAAGCTTTTTGGATGAGTGTTACCCGCAAAATATTTGCGACAAGAAAGAATATGAATGCTATTGCTCCTCGTTTCAGTCCCAAAAGTTTAACTGCCCTCCTAGGTTACTGTCCCCCACCCCCCCCCCCTCCCAAACCCACCCACACACACACCCACACACGCACACACACACACACACACACACACACACCAAAACACCAAAAATCGCCAGGTATTCACAAATAAAAAATAAACAGCCAAATATTTGTGACAAGGAAGAATATGAATTTTATTGTTGCTCATATCAGTCGCAGGAATTCAAGAAGTCCTGTTATGTTCCTGCCTAACCACACACACGGAAATCACCGTGTATCCGGAAATAAAGAGCAAAATATTTATTTCGTCCTTTATTCTCTTATCAGACGGAAACGCTAATGAATATCGAATGCTGGAGAACATACTTGTATTACATTCAGCAATAAGATAAAGAAATATTAGAATGTAGTAGGATGTGAACCTACAACCTTCATCTTAGTCAACTAAATCATTCATTTTTTTATTTTATTTTTTTGTCTCATGTCACAACTAGCACAGTATCTCTTGAAGACTTACATCGTTCATGCGTTATAACTGACATTTAATGATAAGGCTGATGTGTCTGTGATATATTTTCAAAGCGTCGTTGCCTTGAAAAGGCATACTGCAAGTTATAATACAAATCAGTCACATATGCCCAAATAAATATGGCGCCAGACTCATCGATTGTCGATATTCGAACATCGATTGTCAAAATGACCACGTATGCAGGATTCACTCGACTCTTGCTGCAGAGTGGCGTAAAATTACGTTGCACATTTATCACCTGCTATCAAGTTTCGTGGTTATATGTCGTATTGAGTTACCTATGAAACTAGCATCTCCCCTTGATATTACAACGTGACAAGCAAAAATATAACCGTCATTGCTGCTTGTTTCCATCACAGCAATTAAAGCTCTGCCCTTATGTTCCTGCCTAAACACAACCTCGGAAATCGCGACGTATTCGGAAATAAACGATTGAATATTTGAGACAAGGAAGAATATAAATGTCATCGCTGCTCGTTTAACTCACAGCAAATACATCTTTCGTTTTTCAACCAGACTGAAGTCACAAAATCGAGGAACCTCACTCTCGAGAGAGAGTGCTGTTATATATAAATAATATTGAATATTGTAGAACATATTATTTAACAAATTGTTGTTGTAGTTATGGTCTTCAGTCCAGAGACTGGTTTGATGCACCTCTCCATGCTACTCTATCCTGTGCAAGCTTCTTCATCTCCCAGTACCTACTGCAACCTACATCCTTCTGAATCCGTTTAGTGTATTCATCTATTGGTCTCCCTCTATGATTTTTAGCCTCCACGCTGCCCTCCAATACTAAATTGGTGATCCCTTGATGCCTCAGAATATGCCCTACCAGCCGATCCCTTGTTCTAGTCTAGTTGTGCCACAAATTTCTCTTCTCTCCAATTCTATTCAATACCTCTTCATCAGTTATGAGATCTACCCATCTAATCTTCAGCACTCTTCTGTAGCACCACATTTCGAAAGCTTCTATTCTCTTCTTGTCAAAACTATTTATCGTCCATGTTTCACTTCCATACATGGATACACTCCATACAAATACTTTCAGAAATGACTTCCTGACACTTAAATCTATACTCGATGTTAACAAATTTCTCTTCTTCAGAAACGCTTTCCTTGGCAATGCCAGTCTACATTTTATATCCTCTCTACTTCGACCATCATCAGTTATTTTGCTCCCCAAATAGCAAAACTCATTTACTACTTTAAGCGTCTCATTTCCTAATCTAATTCCGGCAGTAACACCCGATTTAATTCGACAACATTCCATTATCCGCGTTTTGCTTTTACAAATACGAAAATCTATCCCCCCCCCCCCCCCTCCTTTTTACGCTACGTTGAAATTACGCAACTTTGCACATTACCTTTCATCTCAAATCCTCTCTAAACAAAAATTTGTCGATTGCTATCTGTTATGTCCTAGCCAGTAATGCCACCCGAGCACGCTGCCAAAAGGTTGGCAGCATCAAAGTCCGGACGCCGTCCGTATAAGCAGCGCCAGCGATACAGGAAATCGCCGCAAGTCTGCGCGCGCCACCGCTGGCTTCTGGCTTCTTAAGCGCTGGAGTCGCGAGCGCTAGGACAGTTCTGTATTCGCCGCTCAGTTGTATACTCGCCACCGAATTGTGTACTTGCTAGTCAGTTGTGTGTTGATCGCGGCAGAGTTGTTGTTTGTCGTCAGCCGACGCTGACCTAGCCGCTCCGACTCGAACTAGACAGATTCCGTAGACACCGAGTTCACTATTGTGTTTCTGTATCTTCATCAATAAAGATAAGTACCGACTTTTATTTAATCAGAGTGTTTGGGGTTTCACCTTTCTGTTTACTGTTCCAGCGGACCGGTCGGCCCGCTATTAAAAGTGTGGCGGTGACTTCGTAAGCCATTTCTACAGCCAAGTGTTTGTCGCTACGAACACCGCCACAAAACTGGCGACGAGGACTTCCGAACTCGTGTGCAGGGCTGGTTCAACTTGTTTCTTGTTATACTAATTATAGCGATAAAATTTTGGGGGCTGGTTTAATTTGTGTTCACTATGTCTGCCGAATTACAACAGTTGATCTTGTTACAGAGTCAGCAAATACAAAGTCTGGTGGACGCAATCGCCAAACAAGCGGCTAATCCACCAACACAAAAGGAACAAGCACAGGCAGCACCACAGTTCCGGGCTTTTAATGAATCCATAGTAGAATGGCGAGAATATTTCGCGCAGTTGCAGGCGCACATGTCAGTCTACAAAATCACAGGTACTGAGCGGCAGCTTTATTTAATTTCCACTGCAGGCGTGGAAATCTATCGACTACTTTGTAAGTTGTTCCCGGAATCCCAGCCGGAAGCTTTAGACTATGACGTTGTTGTTAACAAGCTTGCTGAGTATTTCGAGTCGCGAGTTCATGTGGCAGCAGCCAGATTCAAGTTCTTCAGATTAAAGAAACTGCCACATCAATCTAATAAACAGTGGTTAACAGATTTACGGGGCCTCACCCGTCAGTGCCGATTTAATTGTGTGTGTGGAGCTTCCTACAGTGATGTCATGTTACGAGACGCTATTACTCAAAACATTGCAGATTCTCGTATTCGTGCTGCTATCTTAAAGTTGCCTGACCCGTCATTAGAGACTGTGATGAACATCATTGAAGCCCAAGATACTTTTGACTATGCTGAGTGTGAGTTAGATCAGCCATGTATTTCTCAAATTGCCTGTGCTAAGCAAGTTACGTCACGCCCGCGGCCCCACCGGCAGAGTCAGACTGTAAACACTAGCCGGCCGCGTCATGTTAAACACATTCGTCAGCCGCGTGTGCAAAATGATAGAGTTAAGTCTTGCCCTAAGTGTGTTCTTGCTCATCCTCGTGAACGTTGCCCGTTAAGAAACGCGGTTTGTCACTTTTGTCAAAGGAAAGGACACATCCAGACTGTTTGTTTGCGTAAACGCAAGACCAATTCTAGTGCTGCCCAGCCCATGGATATTCATGTTCTTCAAAGCCAGCCCGCCCAGAAGGTCGCGTTTAAAGACTCTTCCACGGTTCGCGTGGGTAATAAACTTGTTCGCAATAAGCCACCCACCCAGCCCTCTGCTATGCGACCCAAGCGTAATTCAAACGCTGTAAAAAGTTATGTACAGACTGCAAGTGCAGCGGGAGTTGTTGTTCCACCCGCCCAACCCACGAGTTGTCGTAAGCAGCGAACACGCGCTAAACGCGCTGATTTTGTGTCTTCCGCCTCCACTGCACCGATCCAGAGACAGTGTAATAAACTATTTGTGAAGCTACGCATCCAGGATAAGACCTTCAATTTTCAATTAGACACTGGTGCGTCTGTGACTCTCATAAATAGTGCTACGTATGCGGCTATCGGCCGCCCTAAACTTTCAGCGGCAAAACATTCTTTGGCGACTTACAGTGGCGAACAAATTCCTGTGTTGGGTGTATGTAGCGTGCCAGCCACATTCCGTGGCAATACAAAAACAGTTTCATTCACAGTGCTCCGCGCTACAGACAGTGTAAACATTTTCGGATTGGACTGTTTTGACTTGTTTGGCCTGTCTATCCAAGACAATGTGTTGCAAATTAATTCTGTTGTTGTTCCTCAAGACAGCATAACCAATTTGTGTAAACGATACAGTGACATATTTAAAGACGAACTAGGTTGTGCTGCGAACTTTGCCGCTCATATTACGTTAAAAGATAATGCTCAGCCTCGATTTTGTCGTGCTCGTCCAGTGCCTCACGCCCTCCGGGCACCTGTAGAAGATGAACTTCGTCGTTGGCAAAACAACGGTGTTATTCAACCCGTTTCGGCGAGCCAGTGGGCTTCTCCCTTAGTTATTATAAAGAAACCGTCTGGCAAGTTACGTTTGTGTGCTGATTTTAAGTCCACAGTTAATCCTCAGACTGTCATTGATTCTTTTCCTTTGCCTAGACCGGACGAGCTGATGGATAAGTTAGGGGAAGCTCATTTCTTTTCCAAAATTGATCTCCGTGAAGCATATTTGCAATTGCCCCTCGACGAGCAATCACAACAGTATTTTGTCATAAACACGTCGTTGGGGTTGTTCCGTTTTCTGCGTTTGCCTTTTGGTTGTGCGTCAGCTCCAGCTGTTTTTCAGCGTTTTTTGTCACAACTTCTGGCTAATGTGCCATCGTGTTGCAACTATTTAGACGATATTGTTGTGTCCGGTCGGACGCCTGCTGAACATTTCCGTAATTTGGAGTGTTTGTTTAAAGTGTTGTCTCAGGCAGGCCTACGTTGCAACTTCGATAAATGTTCATTTTTCCTTACGGAGATGGAGTATCTGGGACATGTTATTAATGCTCAAGGCATTCATCCCTCCCAGTCACATTTAGCAGCTATTCGTGATTTGCCCGCCCCTCGCAATCTGCATGAATTGCAAGCAGTTCTTGGCAAATTGACGTATTATATTAGGTTTATACCTAATGCATCACAGATTGCTGCACCGTTGCATCGTCTCCGCCGTAAGAATGTTCCGTTTGTGTGGTCAGCTGATTGCCAATCAGCCTTTCAGCAGCTTAAAGAGGCTTTATTGAATGATCGTTGTCTGGTCCATTACGACCCTCACAAGCCTCTGGTGTTAGCTTGTGATGCCTCTTCTTTCGGCCTCGGTGCTGTGTTGTCTCACCGAGTCGATAACACCGAACATCCTATTGCGTTCGCATCTAAATTGCTAAACAAAGCTCAGTGTAATTATAGCCAATTGGACAAGGAAGCGTTGGCTATTGTGTTCGGTGTCACAAAATTCCATCACTACCTCTATGGTAGACCATTCTATTTAGTGACAGATCACAAGCCCCTGACGTCACTGTTTCATCCGTCTAAACCAGTTCCTCAGCGGACAGCTCAGAGACTACAACGTTGGGCTCTTTTGTTATCACAATACCAGTATGAGATACTGTATCGCCCTACAGCTCAGCATGCAAACGCTGACGCGCTTTCTCGATTGCCGATTGCTGTGGATGATGTCTTCGATTCCTCTGAAGACTCTTGCCATCAGATTGACGCCGATGAGCATCAATCCCTCCGGGATTTTCCGATTGATTATCGTCAGGTGGCACGTGAGACAGCTACGGATCCTCATCTGAGTTTACTATTACGTTTTGTTCAACGTGGTTGGCCGTCCAAGGCAAAGGACATATCGGATCCTGTGGTTCGTCGCTATTATCCGCAACGTCATCTGTTGTCTGTTTCGCACGGAGTTTTGCTGTTACGCACCGAGAATGACCAGCTTCGTGTAGTGGTTCCCCAAGTGCTCCAATCCAAGGTCCTCGACTTGTTGCATCAAGGTCATTGGGGAGTGGTCCGCACCAAGCAGCTTGCCCGCCGTCATTGTACATGGATCGGCATTGATAAGCAGATTACGCAGATGTCTACAGATTGTTCGACGTGTGCCGAACACCAAGCTGCTCCGCCTCAACGCTATTTTGAGTGGGCTCGCCCTGTCGGTCCCTGGCAGCGGGTACATATTGATTTCGCTGGTCCATATTGGAATTCTCGTTGGCTCATCGTGATAGATGCATTTAGTAATTTTCCGTTTGTTGTGCCCATGCAGTCTACAACGTCTGCACAAACTATACAGGCGTTGACTTCAATTTTTTGTATTGAGGGTCTTCCGGAAGTTTTAGTGTCTGACAATGGTCCACAATTTACCTCTGCTGAATTTGAAAGTTTTTGTTCTGCCAATGGCATTCGCCATGTTCTTACTCCGCCGTTCCACCCTCAATCGAATGGTGCAGCGGAACGTTTTGTACGCACATTCAAGGATCATATGGACCGCCTTCGTGCTACGCACTCTCGTCAGCAGGCCCTCATCACGTTCCTGTCGTCGTACCGGACCACGCCACGCGACGGCCCATCGCCTGCGGAGCTTCTCCACGGCCGTCGTCATCGCACCCTACTACGGTTGTTGCACCCCCCAGCTCGACCCGCCGCTTCTGAGCATCGCACGCGTTTTCAGCGCAACGACGCCGTTTTTTTCAGAGTTTATCACGGTCGCCGTCGTTGGGAACGTGGTACCGTGATAAGTGTCCAGGGTCGCGGTTTTTATACTGTTCAAGGTGCTACTGGGGTGCACAGGAGGCATCAGAACCGGTTGCGCCGCGCTGGCCGCCCGGATTCTGCCGCTCGTTCTTTGTCCACAGATTTGGTCCGCGGAAGGTTCCAGCCGCGCCTTCCGACTTCGCTGCCGCCCCCGGGGCAGCAGCAGCAGCCGTCGCCGCTACCATGCCGACAGCCCGTCCCGTTGATGCCTCCCGCGCAGCTTCATTCGGGAGCGCCCCAGGTGGTCGCTCCGGCGCCTGCGGTCCCTCTTCAGTCGCCACCGCCTTCGGAGCTGATGGACGTCGACCCCTCAGCCGGGCCGCCTTCCCAAGCGGTGGCTGTGCAGCCTGTCCTGCAGCCGCTTTCCTTGGGCACCCCCAAGGAGTCTGACACCGCAGCGCCTTGTCCGGCGCCCACTCAGCAGCCGTCGACGCAGCGTCAGGAGACGCTGCCTCTCTTCGTGGGTCCCGATGCTCCGTCGCGCCCAGTACCAGAAGCTGCGCCCGTGGTCACAGGCGTGCACCCTGACCTCGGTTTTCAGTCGGTGTTTCCCGAGGCCCCGCGCGGCCAATGCTGGTGTGCGGACCGGGGACTGCCACCGACAACAGTCTCCGCCCCGGTCTCTTCTGCTACGCCTGCGGCCAGACCCCTCCCCCGCCGTCGACGCTCGCCACGTCATTATTCAACGACGGTGCGGCGATTTGGAGGGGAGGAGTGTTATGTCCTAGCCAGTAATGCCACCCGAGCACGCTGCCAAAAGGTTGGCAGCATCAAAGTCCGGACGCCGTCCGTATAAGCAGCGCCAGCGATACAGGAAATCGCCGCAAGTCTGCGCGCGCCACCGCTGGCTTCTGGCTTCTTAAGCGCTGGAGTCGCGAGCGCTAGGACAGTTCTGTATTCGCCGCTCAGTTGTATACTCGCCACCGAATTGTGTACTTGCTAGTCAGTTGTGTGTTGATCGCGGCAGAGTTGTTGTTTGTCGTCAGCCGACGCTGACCTAGCCGCTCCGACTCGAACTAGACAGATTCTGTAGACACCGAGTTCACTATTGTGTTTCTGTATCTTCATCAATAAAGATAAGTACCGACTTTTATTTAATCAGAGTGTTTGGGGTTTCATCTTTCTGTTTACTGTTCCAGCGGACCGGTCGGCCCGCTATTAAAAGTGTGGCGGTGACTTCGTAAGCCATTTCTACAGCCAAGTGTTCGTCGCTACGAACACCGCCACAAAACTATCGTGCCCACAGACACGTCATTTTGACATCTCTTCCCAACACGAGTCTGATGAAGCAAATGCTCGCCATTCATATGAGCAAATCATAAATTTTTTATGTAAACGTGTAAGGCCTCCGGATTTTACGGACGTTACATGAGCTTGATCCATGACGACAGGACGATACAGTATGAAATCCTCAGACAATAATAATTATATTATATCAACAAAAGGCAATTGCAGTTAATCTCATCTACCGAAAACTAACAAAACAATCTCTACCAAAATGGACAATGGCATGGAACAAACAAAGAGAAACACATTTTGGAGACGAACCGAGCAGGTGGTTAATGATATCGTAAAACTCCCATTTAGCAACAGAACAGCGAGATTCAGCGCAGAAAAGGATAAGGCCAGAACAACACATCATTCCTTTTAACGTAAATAAGGCTAGGGCAGAGGGTAAGTGGCTGCATGTCATTACCAAAGATAGGCTATGACCCAGCAAGAAAATTAAAAATGTTTATTCACCTCTAGTGAGACGGTGATTGGCTGAAGCCATACCTGGCGATACAGACGCGACACGGTGGGAAGATCCCCATTATATAAAAGCATTTTGAGACCTTAAGTCTCTATCTCTCTCTCTCTCTTGTCTCGCAGTGGACCGCACAAGTGTGTGGAAATAAGCGAAGGCGTTCAGAGCTTTGCTTCCTGTGAAGTGAGGACGATACGCTTCATGTGTTGTACCGACAGATAGCAAAGCAGTAGTTAATTATTTCTGCAGGAATTTTTGAGGGCAAAGAAATTGTGCACGTTGCTCCAACCCATAGCGAGTGTGCAATACCCATTATTTCGACTAGGTAAAGATTAACGTTCTACGGAATGCAGGAAAGTTGAGACTGAGTGAATTCAGTCAAGGCCAGTGTAGGGAATTAGCGTTTCAGATCCAGCAAGCAGACATAACTGTTGTAAATGCCGCTTGGTAAAGTACCATCACGCATTAGGCCACAGCAAATGTTGAGTCTAGATTTTGCTCACTCCAACTTGCGTACGCTTTGACCGTTGAATATCAAAAACTTGGATACTAATCTAACCATCCATTGAGTGCATGAAAGTTTTTTCATTGGCTCAAAAAGTAAATTTATTCTCCACCAACCCAGTGCATTGACCAGCTACAGCACTGTAGATTTCAATGAGCGGATGAGGATTTTTAATAACCATTCTTTCCTGTGATAAATAATTCTCATGTGCAGAGACAACGATTTAAATAAGCATCATTTCAGTATGTCCAAGAATTAAATATTTTGTTACTGAGTGTCAAAAGTAATTGAACATGATTGATGTTTATCACTTGACCCCTAAAAGCAACAGTTGAATAATTATATGTAGAATAAAAAAGGGAATAGCTGTGTTGTCTTTCTAGAATAGACACCAAACTTTCACTTTATTAATTCATGCATTCTAGGTACAAGACAGCAGCAATTATGATTTTTGTTATGATCTGCACCTGATATTAGCTGCCTTACAGGGCCAGGGTCATATTTTTGTAGAATGTCTGTTTGATACCCTGGGCTTGAGAATACAATTCAGATGTTTTGTCCATTTGTACACTAGGTGGTAAGCTAAGTTTGCACACATTAGTACACTCACTGTGCAGACACAGAAGTCAGACATACGACAAATGGGGACCCTGCCCGGATGCGAAATTACAGTAGTCTGATAGATTGAGTGTTTGCTTTTGATATGCACAAAACACATAAACCTCCCAAACAATAAGCTGACGCAAATTGGAGGAAAAAAATGTAGATGTAAATGTGACTCAGCTATGTAGTAAGTGTAGATAGAATTGTGTTGAAGTATTTCATATTGCCTAGCGCACCACTTCGTTGAATTGGGTTGTGTTGAGTTCTGATTCAACTCCAGTAACCAAAAGGCTATATAAAAGACGAGGAAATAGGTTCAAATATTGAATATAGGACCGTGGATGATATTTTGGAGTACAATCAAGTATTATGATCAGATGTTAACGCGTAGTCAGGTTCGGATAATTCGCGAACAGCATGCTTAGTGGAACGCTCAAAAATGACAGAAAATAATAGATTAAGACAAAGATAAGTCATAGAAGATCTTGATAGGGTCGAGTTGGACACGCAACAGGTAGATCAGCGTGAACAACACGAGACAGAACACGTAGAAATACCGAATGAGACCGAAAATGCAACACATGATGTTCAGTGTGGTCCAAAGAATGGACATGAGAACGGCGTTGCTAATGAATCAGACGCTGAGTCTGTAGATACTGATTTATAGTATATTGAACCAAACGTAATCATATTGAATCAGTCAGCCTTGCAATTGCATGAAAGAGTGAGTGTTAGTGCTCCTACAGTATGTTCGGAAGTGAATGAAACAGTTTACAAAAAAGGAGATAAGGAACGGTTGCATCAGATGGCAACTGGCGAAAATGGTGTAGATGAAAACGCCAACATATTTGGTATGTTGCAGAGTTTATTACAACAATCTCAGGAATCAGAAAAGCGTATAGATGGGCGCATAACACAAAGTCAAACAGAATTAAAAGAGCGCATAACGCAAGGGCAAAAATAATTAACACTGTGGCTGAAAAAAACTAACAAGGAAATACAAAAAACGCGTGATAATATTCAAGGCCAATTAGATCAAATACGAACTGAAGCTAAGGAAGCGCAAATCACGCTTCAAACGCTCGTTACAGGGCACAAACAATTGAGAACAGACGTTGACACTGTCCAAACAGACATTATTACATTGCGTTAAGTTACGCAACAAAGTGTCAAAAAGGTTAAACAACAGGTTGAAGCTTCCTCCATCAAAACGACGACGTAGGTGAAACATTGCTGAGACGACGTCTCACAAAATAACGACAAAAGCAGCATTAAAGAAACTTTATGCTCGTATTTTAAAAATACAAAGGAAAAACGAACACCAATTTCAACGACTGAGATCGGAAGTCTTACATTCGATCGAAAGACGTGGTGACGTAGAAAGCGTTAGTGAGGAGTCGCAGACGACGACAGAATCCAATTAGTGTTTGTAGACACTACTGTGAATACTGCAAAAACCAACAGTTGCCTATAGTACGACACAAAGGGTACCCGAAATTACGTGTGATGTAAGACGGAATGGCACATGTGGATGCCAGTCCGAAACCGCAAACCGCGAACTAGAAATTAGTCCAAACCAGCGTATGCCAGAACATCACGGTAACCGTAGGGAAAGTTTGGATTGTGACCAAAAAATGTTCAAATGTGTGTGAAATCTTATGGGACTTAACTACTAACGTCATCAGTCCCTGAGCGTACACACTACTTAACCTAAATTATCCTAAGGACAAACACACACAACCATGCCCGAGGGAGAACTCGAACCTCCGCCGGGACCAGGCGCACGGATTGCGACCACTTGTTCAAGAAAGAATAACAAGTCAATCTGGAATACAAGAGCGTGGTTTGCAGCAAGGTTCAGTATGTCAAACATAAAGCCGTGACATACGCTGATCAAACCATAGAGACGCGTTACGCAGTGCCACAGCCTGTAGGACAAATACCGAAGGGTTACAGTACGGCTTCTAACGAGCCAGAATTGCTTACACATCGAGATACAGAGCCAGTAGAGGGCGTTATTCATGCATATTGCGCAATGAGACCTGCAAGTGATTCTATGGCACAAATGTCACAGAATGAACCAAGTTACATATGTTTGCGTAGATTCCAGTCTTCAAAACCCAGCAGATACATCACAGAGAGAAGCGTGAGGTTTTGGTGATAACCACTTTCTTACAGTGCGGGAATACCAGCCAGTACTATAAGGAAGATGCAAATATTATCCACCTCCGCACATTTATTGACCAATTTAAAGTAGGAATACCGACACATTGGCCATTGAAACATAAGTCAGATTTTATTTGCGCACATATGGAGGGAAGTGTTGCTGAAACTATGTTGAAGATAACAGGAACTTGCGATTCGCATGCTTCGTTTAGAGTTGCCTTTATAGCAAGATATTGGTCTCCTGAGGCTCAGACGAGAATAAAATATGGATTATTTCAAAATTTCTCATTCGAAAATTCGCGTGAAAAAACAGCAGTCAGATTCTTTGAGAATATGGCTAAAAGGAAGAAATACTTAAATAACCTATATAACGACGGAGAATTGATTCAAATATGCAAAACGAAACTACCAATGGAGTATCAACAAGCCTTGATAGGACGTGGGGGCGATAATGTAGAAGTTTTCAAAGGTGTTTTGAGAGAAGTACAATTCATGTACGAAAACGACGCTCAAAACCGTCGCGATTCAGGACAGAGTAATTCCGAAAGAACACGTAATAGCAAGTCGAATAACAATAATGATAGCAATGGTAAGCCAGTATTGGGATTGAATTTTGGACGAAATAGGAATAATTACGGAAATGGGAGCAGTGGAAACACTAGACCACAGCGTAATGTATATGGTTTCCATAGTGGTTGGAACAGGGGGAATGTGGTGTCACCGCCAGACACCACACTTGCTAGGTGGTAGATTAAATCGGCCGCGGTCCATTTAGTACATGTCGGACCCGCGTGTCGCCACTGTGTGATCGCAGACCTAGCGCCACCACAAGGCAGGTCTCATGATACGATATAGCACTCGTCCCAGTTGTACGGACGACCTAGCTAGCGACTAGATGTACGAAGCCTTTTTCTCTCATTAGCCGAGAGACAGAATAGCCTTCAGCTAAGTTAATGGCTACGAACTAGCAAGGCGCCATTAGCCTTACAGTGATTGTAATTAAAGTCTCCTGTGTATTGTCAAGAGCAATGTACCACAATGATTGATTAAAGATAAGTATTAATCCAGCTACGTACTTTTCTTCATAGCATTAATTACGTAGCCTGTTCCAGTACTTCACGCCCGTCTGCGTTAGTCTAGCGCGCATTTTCAGCCATCTCGATCTACAAGGTGTTGGCCCAGCTGCCGACACATCACATGGCGACGAGTCTACAAAGGATCTTGTGTTTTACTTTGCTCTAATTTATTTGTGTCATGGCTTCTCCAGATGTACTGTCCGAATTTTATCGCTTGCAGAATCAGCAGACGCAGGCGTTATTGGATGCCCTTGGACAGCTCGTCCAGGGTCAATGTGCCATTCAAACCGATGCGGCCACCGCCGCTTCACCGGTACCGCAGCCACAACCTGCCATTGCACCACCATTTCGAAGTTTTGATGAAACCCACGAGACTTGGCGGGAATGGTCCCGCCAGTTTGCCTTCCACCTCGCCCCCTACAGAATTCAAGGTAATGAGCGGCAGCCGTTTTTGCTTTCTTGTGTCGGTGTGTCCACCTACCGTGTGATAGTGAAATTGTTTCCCCGACGCGACGTAGCAACTCTGTCCTACGAGGAAATTTTGTCTGCTTTAGATGCCTATTTCAAAGAAACAGTTAATGTGGTTGCAAAACGGTATACGTTTTTTCGTACAAAACGTATGGCCGGTCAAACTAATAGGGAGTGGGTAGCAACATTGCAAGGACTTACTAGGGACTGTGCCTTTGACTGGGACTGTGGTCTTTCTTATTCAGATACGATGGTACGTGATGAAATTGCACAAAACGTTTCTGATGTTCGCATACGGGAGCAAATTTTGAAACTAGTTAATCCCTCCCTTCAACAAGTGATCGACATATTGGATAGACAAGACACACTTGACTGTGCTCAGGAATCTTTTGAAACTTCGCCAGCAGTGTGTAACATTAACCGGCCCGCCGGGCGAGCTGCGCGGCCCGGTCACCTGCCCTCGCGCACTTCGACGCAGCTGCCGCCGCGTTATAAACCAGGTGTGCCGCGCCAGCCCACAAATGCAGTGAAATCATGCCCGCGGTGTGCTACTAGACATTCGCGTGAACATTGCCCGTCACACCAAGCTATTTGCTTTTTCTGTAATAGGAAAGGACATGTTCAAAGTGTTTGCCAGAAAAAGCTCCGGTCAGACAATCACAATCATTTCAGGCCCTTTGCTTCGCACCGGAATCGAACCAAGGACACTCAGGATCGTGGACCTTCGCCCATGGACATTCATGTAGTTAATTCCGATTCGTCCAGTGACACTTTCTCTAACAGTGACTGTGTTCGTCCCACAAAAACTGTGCGTCGACGTCGCCGGAAATCATGTCCATTAGCAAGTGATTCTGTACCAGTGTCTGTTCAAGTTGCACAAAACAGTCGCTCTTGTCGTCAGCAGGACAATAAACTTTTTGTGGACTTAGACTTTGTAGGCAAAGTGATACCATTCCAGCTCGATACCGGAGCTGCAGTTTCATTGCTCAATCACGACACGTACAAACAACTGGGCGCAACTCCGTTGCGTGCCGCAAATGTTCAGTTAAAAAGTTATTCCGGACAGACAATTCCTGTGTTAGGACAGTGCACTCTTCTTGCAACATATAAGGGACAATCAAAACTTGAGTCATTTTACGTTCTTCGTTCTTCTACTGCAGTGAACTTGTTTGGTTTCGATTTATTTCAGTTGTTTACCATGTCTATTGTAAATCAGGTCCTATCAGTGAATCAGACTGTGCCTTCAGACAGTGTTTATCGCTTAAGTGACGAATTTGCAGACATTTTTGCACCGGGCTTAGGTTGCGCTAAAAACTATGAAGCACAATTGGAACTGAAGGTCAACGCGCAACCGAAATTTTTCAGAGCGCGCAATGTTCCTCACGCATTGCGTCATGAGGTCGCAAGAACATTGAACAATGTAGAATCACAAGGTGTGAGTGAATGTGCGCAATGCCTCTTCTCTTTCAGCTCCGCTTCATCGCGTACGCCGTGCAGGTGTTCCGTTTTTCTGGACGACGGAATGCGAACGCGCTGTTCGCCAGTTGAAATCGGCGTTGCTTTCTAATACTTGCCTCACGCCTTTCGATCCCCAGAAACCCCTTTTGTTGATGGTAGATGCATCGGATTTCGGGATCGGTGCTGTCATTGCGCACAAAGTTGGCCCGCATGATCGCCCTATTGCCTTTGCGTCCAAATCACTCTCGTCTGCGCAAAGCAATTACTCGCAGATAGAGAAAGAAGCTTTGGCTCTCGTGTTTGGTGTTACTAAGTTCCATGAGTTCTTGTATTGGTCCACTGCTAAGCACGGAAAAGCCGATGCATTGTCCCGTTTGCCGGTTGCTGAGGATAAAGCATTCGATTCTTCCGAACTTGCTTGCATGTTCATTGATTCGGAAACCGATGAAGTGGTCGAATCGTTTCCGATCGATTTTCGTCGTGTAGCTACAGCCACAGCTGCTGACCCTGTCCTTGCTACTGTTTTACGTTTTGTTGCTACGCAATGGCCTTTGTCAAAGTCTCGGATTGCGGATCCGTTGGTTCGCCGATTTTTTGCTCCCAAGGAGAGACTTTTTGTTCGACGTGGTGTTTTGTTGTTGCGTTCTGATAATGAGCAGTCCCGAGTCGTGGTCCCACGTTCGTTACAGTCCTCTGTTTTACGGCTTCTTCACCACGGACATTGGGGTATAGTGCGAACGAAACAACTTGCTCGTCAGCACTGTACTTGGTTCGGAATCGATGCTGCGATTACGAATATGTGTTCTTCTTGCATGGCGTGTGCCGAACAACAATCCGCTCCGCTGCGGAAAGTCTTTGCATGGCCAAAAGCCACTTCCCCTTGGCAACACTTGCACATTGATTTTGCTGGTCCATTCTGGAATGCTCGATGGTTGGTTCTGGTCGACGCCTTCAGTAATTTTCCTTTTGTTGTCCGGATGTCTTCCACGACGTCCTCCGCCACCATCCAAGCGTTGTCTGCTATCTTTTGCATTGAAGGTCTTCCGCAGACTATTGTTTCCGACAATGGCCCACAATTCATGTCCGCAGAATTTCAGTCATTCTGCCAGGCCAATGGTATTCAACATCTGACATCCGCGCCGTTTTCGCCTCAGTCAAACGGTGCCGCTGAACGATTGGTCCGGACTTTCAAGTCACAGATGTTAAAGTTGAAAGAGACGCATTCTCGGGAGGACGCGTTGTTGCTCTTTTTGTCCTCGTATCGCTCTCAGCCCCGAGATGGTCGCTCGCCGGCTGAGTTGCTCCATGGTCGTCCTCATCGCACCTTGATGTCTTTGCTGCATCCGCCGCATCAGGTTCCTTTGCAGCGGCAGACTTCTGCTTTTGCTCCAGGCGACGTTGTATTTTATTGCAACTATCGAGGTTCACGGCGTTGGCTCGCAGGGCGCATTCTTCGCTGCCTCTGCCGCGCGATGTATTTGGTTTTGGGGGCCTCTGGTGAGGTGCGTCGGCATCTCAATCAGCTGCGCCTCTGTCGCCGCACGGGTTCTGCCGCTCCCCGTCTGCTTTCAGCGACGGTGCCGTCCGGTCAGCGCCCTGGGGTCCCATCTACTGGCTCGCCTCATCCCCAGGTGTTACCGACGATGCCTTCCATTTTGCCCCATGGCGACGCGCCGCCGCAGCAGCCGCCGCAGCCGCCGCCGCCGCTGCGGCCGCCGGTACTCCAGCCAGCGCCGCCCGCATTCGACGCTTCGCTGCAGCCGCCAAGCGCCTCCCAGGGTCACGAGCCGCCGATCGCTTCCCGTGACCAGCTGTCCTCTGCCTTGGAACTCCCGCCCGCTCCGGACCACATGATGTCATCGCGCGTCGGCTACCCCGACGCAATGGAGTTCGACCCTTCGGCCCCTCCTGTTTCTTTACGGGCGCATACACCGCATGTTGACGTGCACCCTGGACTAGGTTTTCAGGCGTTTCCTAGCTCCCTTCGGACCGAATGGCCGGGTGCGGGTGGCACAGCCTCGCCTGTTGTTAGGCTCCCCACCTCATCGCATACGTCAACATGGGGTCCTCCCCACGGCGGGCGGAAGCCTTATCTCACGACCGTTCGCCGATTTGCAGGGGAGGAATGTGGTGTCACCGCCAGACACCACACTTGCTAGGTGGTAGATTAAATCGGCCGCGGTCCATTTAGTACATGTCGGACCCGTGTGTCGCCACTGTGTGATCGCAGACCTAGCGCCACCACAAGGCAGGTCTCGTGATACGATATAGCACTCGTCCCAGTTGTACGGACGACCTAGCTAGCGACTAGATGTACGAAGCCTTTTTCTCTCATTAGCCGAGAGACAGAATAGCCTTCAGTTAAGTTAATGGCTACGAACTAGCAAGGCGCCATTAGCCTTACAGTGATTGTAATTAAAGTCTCCTGTGTATTGTCAAGAGCGATGTACCACAATGATTGATTAAAGATAAGTATTAATCCAGCTACGTACTTTTCTTCATAGCATTAATTACGTAGCCTGTTCCAGTACTTCACGCCCGTCTGCATTAGTCTAGCGTGCATTTTCAGCCATCTCGATCTACAAGGTGTTGGCCCAGCTGCCGACACATCAGGGAATATAGACGAAAACAGGAATGGAAACTGGAGAACTCCGGATAACCGACAGACCGACTTTAATCAACAATCTCCAGTTTCATGGAGAGAAAGCAGATGGGCAGGTGGCCCAGGCAAGTACTTCGTGTAATTACCGGAGAACCGAACCACAGATGAAGGTTGAATTACCAAATCCTGGGAAGCGTGAGGATTGACTGACATTAGGTATTGCAGGAGTTGAAGCAGATAACACACTTTTTGCAGCAACGGATGACAAGGCGTCCACAGCAATAAGTAGGTTAAGGTGTGATGTACAAGAGTCGGAATTGAGAACAGGAACGACAGAAGGGCCATCAAAGGTACACCGATACTACAGATAGGGAGGAAGTCACAGCTGAAGTGTTGAGACGAGATAGATTGGATTGACACTGACGATGAGGATGAAGTCCCAGCGTTACCTAGTAATGAACCATTTGATTTTCACGAAGCATTAATGTATATGGTGCAGATGTTTGATTCTGCACAGATGAAAAATGATTTTCAGCAAGATAATACATATCCTACTGTAACCTGTGACGCTACGATTGATCAAGACGATAGTATTAACTGACAAAATACGGCTAATACAGGTTATAGAGAAAAGGAGGAAGTACAGATAAGTACGCCTGATCAAATTTCGACACGCTACAGGATCTACTGAAATCCTTACACAAAACTTTGAGAAAAAAACTGAAAGAGTCTGAGGCATTGTGGATTGAGGGAATCGAAAAAAATCCTGAAGAACAAGTTGATAATGGAGAGGAAAATGACAGGGAAAATTTCCTGTCGGGATCACAAAACGATCCCGATTATAACGTATGTGAACAGTCTGATAAATCAGATTCAAATGTATAAAATATTGGCACATATGAGGACATAGTAAGGCAGTATTACCGAGACTATGTAATCATCATACTAGACACAGAAAACAGCGTCGTAATAAATGACGACACAGCTGAAAATTTGAATCCGCAACTCTCAGTGGCAGATAACAAATATGATAACGACTTGAATCAGGGTGCAAATACACATACACTTATGGTAGAATCTGACGACTCCTCAAAATCTAAGTGTGAAGTACTGTCACACTTAAATAATACTTGCCAGGCTCTAAAACCCAAATTAAAAACGATTACACAGACTTGTGACGAGGAGACAGACTTAAAGGAAGTAGCAAGGTGTGAAAATGAGGATTTAAAATCTAGATTGGTTAGTTTAGAAGCTGATCTATAAGCTGTGGGACTAAAGTTGGGCAATTTAAAAAAGAGAAGTGCTTCTCCCCTGACTCTTGATGAAGACCATATTGGTATATACTACATAAAAGGAGTGCCTTTTGAAAATTACATAACAACAGCTTTCTCAAACATTTCAGACGAACAGAACAAAGACCCATAGGTGTTATGGGTCAAACATAAGTGGAAAGACAACAACTCGGTTGACAGTCGTCAGCATTATTTGCTGAAGAATGACGTGCTGTTCTACAGACGCACTGGATAGGGTAAGAGAAGTTGTACAGTTGCAGACCATCACACCAGCAAATAATAAAATTAGCACTCGAAAACAATGAATGAACAGCTGCAAAAAGGAAGCTCAGAGCAGACAAATGTGCGTCCACATGGGTATTCACTGTGGAACGGTTGGTTCTTGTTAGAACTCATTTATTATCTAATAAAGGAAAACAGGTTTGCAATAAATTTCTTCCAGTTTATATGAGACCCATGTTAATTAGTAAACTGGTTCATGCAAATGCGGTAGAATTGGTGAACCCAAGAATGGGTAAAAATATAGGTCTACATCACATCAGCGACCTTAAGGCTTATAATGAATGATAATTCTTGTAGTGGTCATATGGCAAGTAAACATAAAAACTAAAATATAAATGGATCACAGATGATACAGAAAAAGAATGTAGATATGTTTCAGGTAGCAGCAGATCTCAAGAGGCAGACAGGAAGAGCTACAAACATGAAAATATTCAAATGTAGGTACAATAATATTAATCGTTTAAAACATCAAAGTAGGTAAGAAAAAATAAAAGAAAACTAATTGCATGATGTACTAATTAACTAACCTACACAAGTACTGAAAAAACTATTTAAACGATCATTTTGTATTATTCATGTTCAAATGTAAAGCTCATAGCAAACGTAGATTTAAAAAGCTTATAAGTAGTAGCATTAAGCAAAAGTCATTGTAAAACAAATCAAACAAAGACGGCATGCAACACAACATCACTACAATCATCTGAGGAAGGGCGCCAAGCTGACGACAGAAGTAGAAAGTCGACAGGTAGCTACGTTCTGAGTGTGAGAGTTTATACGATTGCACAATATGTCCACACTTTACATTAGTGCGGGGACCAAGCCAGGTGTATTTGGAAGACTATTGTCCCACACCTCACCCCAATAGCGAGAGGACGGGAAGAGCCAGTATCAGTGAGGAACACAAAGGCCGCACACCTGCAAGGAAGGCCAAGCGAACCCATTAGCAGCGACGTATAACAGCAAACTGTCTGCAACAGTTCATTAGTACAACTGCCTGGAAAAATAAAGTCAGAATATTTCTCTCAGTATACCAGATGGAGAAGCTGATAACTGAAAACAGATATATCACTTCCGAAATTATCTATTCAGACTTGACCACATCTCATAACAACATAAATGACAGTCCTTCCGAATAACTTTTGCAGAATAACACATCCCTTCCCTATGCCTGATAAGTTGCAAGTTCCAAGAAAGAAGACATGAAGACACAGCAAGTAACGAAGAGAAAAAAGATCCCAAGATGAGGGCAAAAGAGAGCAAGATTCCCTTCTAAATCCTGTACCGTAGGCCACTATGAGATTTGACATAATCAACAGAAAGCAATATTTAGCAAAACCATGGCAGTTATTTCATTCTAACTATCAAACCAACCAAAGGCGGTCAAACCATCAAACAGAGTATGTATAATGGGGACATAAAAATGGAGCAACCACTGAGGGGCTACGTTCATCAACCTTGATGTCAATGACGCCAATAAAGGGTTATGCCACCTATGTTGTCACATCATGGCATTGCCTTGGATGAACACCTTGTCATCAAAACAATGCAACATGGAATCGACCATGTAATGGTATTTGTGCTCGAACACTCAGAACTGTAAATGTCGATAATCTCCATCAACATTGCACAGAGTCTACAACTGACTAGCAGCATCAACCACCACTGATTGACAGCCCCATCAGGAAACAAACCCAGCCCAAATTTTAAACTGTAAAGTTCATTAAGAAAGAAAGTGATATGTGTGACAAATTCATTGTAATCTTTTAATGAGTGCACAAGATAATCACTTCAGGAAGGAGTTGAAATGCCTGTAAATATTCAGTCACACCTCTACTTCTGAGAATTTGTACTTTATGTGTTCCATTTGTATTCTGTAATTCGACTTTAAATTGTTAAAGTATATTCACAAATTACCATGCTTTATATTTTGTATTTCATGTGTAATTTGTAAATGTCCAATCAATCTAAATATATGTTAATAAGTATTTGTGTACTGTAGATATATTGGAAAGATATGTTTTTAATGGTAAATAATGTCAATGAATATAAAGTTTGTGTTACTGTGTATGGAAATATGCAAAAATATAACGATTTTAAATATATAACGTCCACATATGTGTATAAAGGTCTGTTTATGATGATAATTTTCAATAGTGTTGTAGCATTTAAGTGCCAAGAGTAAATATAAGAGAAACGACTGCTTCCTTAACTTCATTCATCTTTCACAATCATCAATATTGAATGTTTGAGAATTGTGGAATGGCTGAAGTTATTGTAAAGAGAGAATCAAAATGGTGGATGAACCATTTTAATAGAAGTTAACCACAAGTACTAGAGAAAATTGTTGTAAAATTACTCAAATAACTATCTACAAAGGACTGTAAAGCTACATAATAATCATCTAAATAGAAAATGCCTTGTAAATCAATACCATTCAAATCAAAATGTAATGTTAAAACTACATCATCTAGCACAAGATAGACAAGGAGCTAGACAATGATTAAATTATTTGAAATTGTAATTCTGCTCTGCAATGAGCAATGATTCTACCATTGATCACAGCAGCACAAAATTAATTTGGAAGGGACAGCATGTGGAAGGCGTATGGATTTTACAGACATTACATGAGCTTGATCTATAATGACAGGAAGATACTGTATGAGATCCTCAGAAAATAATAATTATATTATATCAACAAAAGGCAATTGCAGTTAATCTCATCTACCAAAAACTAACAAAACAATCTCTGCCAATATGGACAATGGCATGGAACAAACAAGTTAGAGTGAAACGCATTTTGGAGACGAACTGAGCAGGTGGTTAATGATATCGTAAAACTCCCATTTAGCAACAGAAGGTCGAGCTTCAGTGCAGAAAAGGATAAGATCAGAATAATAAATTAATCCTTTTACCGTAAATAAGGCCAGGGCTAAGGGTAAGTGGCAGCACGTCATTAACAGGGCTAGGCTGCGATCTAGCAAGAAAATTAAAAATGTTATTTCACCTCTAGCGAGATGATGATTGGCCATACTTGGCGACACAGACGCGACACGGTGGGGAGATCCCCATTATACAAAAGCATTTTGAGATCTTAAGGCTCTATCTCTCTCTCTCTCTTGTCTCACAGCAGATCGCACATGTGAGTGGAAATAAGCGAAGGCGTTCAGAGTTTTGCTTTATGCAAGGTGAGGACGATAGGCTTCACGTATCATGGCAATAGATACCAAAGTGGTAGTTAATTATTCCTGCGAGAATTTTAGCGGGCAAAGGAATTGTGCATGTTCCTCCAACCCATAGCGAGTGTGCAACAGCCATTATTTCGACTAGGTAAAGATTAACCTTGTACAGAATGCAGGAAAGTTCCGATTGAGTGAATTCAGTCAAGGCCAGAGTACCGAATTAGCGTTTCAGATCCAGCATTGAGACAACGCCTTTGCAGATGCCACTTGGTAAAGTATCATCATGCATTAGGCCACAGTAAATGCTGAGTCTAGATTTTGCTCACTCCAACTCGCGTATGCTTTGACCATTGAATATCAAAAGCTAGGATATTAACCTATCCTTACAATGAGTACATGAGAGTTTTTTTCATTGGTTCAAAAAGCAAATTTATTCTCCACCAACTCAGCGCATTGACCAGTTATGACAACGTAGATTTAAATGGGCAGATGAGAATTTTTAATAATAATTCTTCCCTGTGATAAATAATTTTCACGAGTAGAGATAAAAATTTCAGTAATCATCATTTCAGTATGTTCAAGAATCAAAAGTAATTGGACATGATTGTTGTTTATCACTTGACCCCTGAAAGCAACAGTTGAATACTTATATGTAGGATAAAAGCGGAAATAGCTGTGTTGTCTTTCTAGAATAGACCCCAAACTTTCACTTTATTAATTCATGCATTCTAGTTTCGTGACAACAGAATTTCTAAAGATTTTTGTTGTGATATGCGCCTGGTATTAGCTGCCTTACAGGGCCAGGGTCACATTTATTTAGAATGTCTGTTTGACACTCTGGGTTTGAGAAGACAGTTCAGATGTTTTGTCCATCTGGTAAGCTAAGTTTGCACACATTAGTACACTCACTGTGCTGATACAAAGGTCTGACTTGTGACAAACATATGCTGCCTTACAGGTCATGTGGCTTTGTGGTATTTACTGTTACTTAAGAAAGGGAACAATTCCACCTCTTACTTATATCAATTCACGTTTGTAGCTGAAGTACTTGGACCCAGTTACGCAATATGGAAGCAACTCAAAATTTATTAAGCTACATCATGTTTTGTAAAACATTAAAAATAAAGTTCTGCAAGTACAATATAGACAAGAATGCTATTACAGTGTACATTCTAGATACCAACGTTTAAAATAAAGAAAGGTATAAAATATTGATTTCCCTAAGTGGAAAAGGCCTGAATGGGAGTTGGTTCCTTATTGCTTACCTCAATAAGTTAAAATGGCACTTCGATCTTTTGTGTTGTATTTTGAGGAACTGGGAAGTGTGTATCAGGAGCTTGAAGAACCTGGCAATAGTGATGTTTGCATGTATTAATATATTAAACTTCAATTATTTACCAAACAATATGAACATAATACAATACAATGGCAAGAAAAATAATACATTTTTGCACAATGAATTCGATGTTATTCTAAGGTGAAGTCCAGCTCCCCATCAACCCATCAATATCATCCACAGTACCACAATGTACTGAAATATTACTGTAAACCATGGTAGCATCACTCAGAATGAGATCCATAATGGATGTGATGTCCAATTTTGGCTGTGATACTGGCTTTCCATTAGGCCACAAACGCAGCAGGAGCAATGAGAAGTTTACTGCAGACTTTGGGCGAGCAGCTCTTCTTTTCTTGATATCAGCTTCAACAAAATTCTCATCTAATTCTGTATTCATAAATACAGAAAAGGGTTTGCTCTTTAAGATTCTAATCTGATGGACTTGCAGCCAGTTTACTTTGTTCTGATGGATGTCTGGCTTCGTATTAACAATACTCCTTTCAAGTGTGCAGTTTCTTTAAAGTCTAGTTTTTGCATCCTATGGACATGTAGAGGATTCTTTTTCCTCGCCCTCCGCATTACATGGTTATAGTCTTCTGCCATATAGTCTATCCTGCACCTTCAGAGCGCGTTCTATATCGCCAAAGTCACTATCGTTAGGCAAAAAAGAATAACCTGGATAAGATATTTCAATGTAATTATCTCCAAAGAACTAAGCTCTCCTCTACTTGCTTTTAACATTAAAACCATTTTTATATTACAGTTTTGTTCCCCACATGAATCTGACCACAAAACCAATTCCTCCACCCCATGATTTACATTGTTCAGTATGTGCCGTCGAAGACATGAACCAGCTTCTTGTGCCCCAAGGCCAGTAATGCCTTCAATCCATGTATAGCAGAGCGCTTCATTATATTTACCAGTATGGATTCCACAGTTGTGTATCCAGAGTTGTCTCTTGTAAAAGATGATATTTCTTGGTATCCGTGGTAATGGCAATGTTTTTTCTATATCATAAGTGAATGTTTCAATCTGATCTTCCTCCTGAGCTCTAATCATAATTTCTTTCTGGAATTTTTTGAGCTTGTTCTACTCTATATATGTGTTTGTCATGCTGGTCTTTGAGCATTGCCTTATTCACTGCAGCATCCAATGATGCAACTTGTACCTTACATGTGTCTTTTTGAACTGTCTTCCTTCTTAACTTAAACTCTTTCAGAAATGCTTCCTTATACTTGGAAAATGAGACAGTATCACTATGGTCCTCCTTATATAATTCGAATATTTTGTTTATCGTTTAATTGGGTGCAATGTATTCTGTATCTGACTTGTTTCTACTGTAGAGACTTACACATTTCTAGAACTTACTAATTTGTGCATAATATCCCGTTTTTGCTGATCTCTAACCTTATTATGAACTCCACTACATTCCCTTTTGTCTAATAATGCTTTGTTATCTTTGGATCCGCTCTTCTTCATAGCTGTATCCACCTTCTTAGTTGAAATACGCAATGTCTGACTGAAGAAAGCCGTGGAAACTGTATAATTAACTGCGTTAGACCTACTGTAAGTACGTTTATTATTGTCTCTATTTCCTCTGTGACAGCAGACTTCATGTTGCCTATTCATTCTATCTACCACTGCAGTTTGTATTTTTTCAAACTTTTCCAAAAATTATCAAAGCACAGTTTCCTCTCCTGTATACTTTTTTTGTCACTAAATTTTCTTGAACAGTTACAGATGTAATTTCTAAACAGATTTGGCTCCACTGATTTCTCTGCAGCGTTAACATATTTTTTGTTACTATTTCTTCGTATCTTCCGCTGCTCTCTTGATAAATCTCCAGATTTTCTTTTCCTTTCTTTTGTGTGCCTCCCTTTGTGTTTACCTGCAGCACTGCTACTGTAGTCACCACTATAACTGTCTTCTGCATCAAGTTCCGTCAGTGAAATTTCTATATAAATGGATCCATTAAAATCCATGGCAGCTTGTCTTAACCCAAATATGGTATTTCTATATTCTTACTGTAATAAACAAAAAATAGGCCCTTATTAGTATGCAGTACCATGAATATATCCCCCAGTTCAATATTAATGACAGTCATAAAAAATAAGTGAATTAAAACGTTGTACTAACTTCACTTTCTCTTGATTCATTTTGGGCCTGTGGAAATTCTGTAACATTCCGTTCTTGCAACAATAACAATCAAGGCCTTGTAAGCAATATCACCTACAAAATGTTTCAGATGTGCTCAAAGTATTAAAAATATTATTTATTCTACTAACCTGCAAACTCACATCGTCGTGTAAACAAAAAGAGACCGGGTATTTTCCTCTAGATAACTTGTTCATTTCGATTGGTTTCTCCTAAGGAAGTGTTTTAATATTATATATATGAATAACGCAAACCAAAAACATAATATTTCGTTCGCTTCAGTCAAAACAAAAACACTTACTCATAGACAGCTCATGAAGACATGACTTGGTACGGTATTGAAAATCACTGCACCTTTGATTTAGTGCTGGCAGTTGGTTCAGCACTCTCTAAATGGTAGCATATTACAGAAATGAGTTGGTTCTATTTTGTAATATAAATCCAAAAATACAGAAAACAGTGGTTGCATCCTTATTGCATGACTAGGCTCAATTATTTACCGTTGCTTTTACTAATAAATACGAGGGGGTACCCAAAACTACGGAATAATTATTTTGAAAGCTGTATATTTTCAAAATACTCTCCATTACAACTAATAAATTTGTCCCACCGGTGTTTCCACTGTTCGAAACATTTTTTGTAGTCATCTTTAGACATGGCTGACAGCTCCTCCCGAGTTTTTCTCCAAACATTTTTTGTAGTCATCTTTAGAACTGGTTGACAGCTCCTGCCTCGTTTTTTGTTAAGTTCATCAAAGTTGTTAAATCAGTGTCCTTTCATGCCCCTTTTTAAGCATGAAAATAAGAAAAAGTCACACAGAGCCAGGTCAGGCGAATTAGGTGTGTGAGGCAGCGAAACCACGCCTTTTTTAGCCAAAAACTGTCCAACAAAGCTGCCTATGTGTGTAGGTGCGTTGATGTGGTGGAAGAACCAGCCTCCTGTCTGTCACAAATCGAGTCTTTTTGGTGCACACTGTTGCGCAATCTCTTCGAATTTTTTGAAATATTTTCGTGGATTTGGGCAGTTGATGGTCGTCTAGAACGAGGTTTGTAATCAATCGACAAGTTGCCATTTTTAAATCGAGCAAACCATACGTAAACTCGAGTTTTTCCCATGGTGTCATCATGGTAAACTGTTTTCAACAATCAGTTTCAGGAGCATTTTTACCGAGTAGAAAACAAAACTTCACATTTGCACGTTGTTCACTTAAACTTCCCATTACACCAAGTTAAAAAAGAGAGAGAGTTAGAGAGAGGGATTTGATATATACGTGTGTATGATCAACCACTTGCCTCACAAATATTTCTGTTCTTTATACATCCTCTGTGTTACCATGGATGACGTGTCACTGATCTCATTTGTATTAAGATTGCAGTACACGCGAGGTGCCTATTTGCTTCCACCGCCCTGAGTGGAATGCATAAGTTCTAACAAATGTTCACCAACCTGCAACCTTCTATAGTTGCCCCCTATGCAGAAAACAACATGTAGGTTGTGAATCCGTAATCTTGAGGCTGTATCTCTTAGCGAGGAACTGTTATTTCAGTAATGATTAAATTTCTAGTCAGTTTGTTTTTACGAGATGCCACTCGCTTTTTATTAGCAGAACTCCAGAAACTGCACAGTTGCATCCTCTTTTAGAGTCACAAATGATTTCTATCCTTCAACAAATTCATGAACAGCGTACTTCCGTAATTACAGCTTTAACATTTACAAATTAAACTTTGCAAGTTAAGTCTTACCTGATACAGCGGCAGACAACATGAACATCCTCCGAGTCTGCCGATTCAGCTCTGATTTAGACACTAGACATTGCTAACAGTCTTGACTTATACCGCGGCGGACAAGTCCGTCCTCCGAGACTGGCGAATGAGGTCTGATCTTACAGCCGAACCACTTCTCCCGCCATCCAAGTCAGGTGTGATCCAAAGATCACCAAAGTGCTTCGTCTGCCTTCTCGTTTTACAGTTGTTTATTATTCTGCTGTTTATTAATAACCTGTGAAACAATGGAATGATAGTACGTTATTGAGAAATGTTTTATTTGGAATTCAAGTAAATATGCAGTTTAATTTAACAAATATTAATAATAGAAGATTGTCATTTTGTCGTGCAACATCCGGATGCAGCAGCCAATCGCAGCTGGTCTTTCTCACGACAGCCGTACAGAACAAACATCGTCATCGGTACCTCACACCACATTATGTCATCTTGCCACAGCTGTCTCCTCAACTGCTCTAAGAAGAACTTCTTGTACCTGAATATGATGGCTGCAAAGCCAGAAATATTATATATCCCCCTCCTTCTTAGATTTCCAAAGATTGGGATGTTCTCACAGACAAAAATCAGTTTTGGAAATAAGCAGTTTTTTTACTCAAATTTTCACAGATTTTTCGGTTATCATCTGTCAAAAGCCATACCATTCCACTATACTTATAATTTCTGATCGTTTTTCAAAAGTTGAATCTACATTATATTTTTTCTTTCTCAGATTATTAATCAACTTATACAATAATGAACTCAATTTTTTTCGATTAGAAAAACTGATTGTTAGCCTCAGTCATTTCATTATGACCTTATATCTGAAAATTCATTAATCTTGTGCTAATTACATCATTCTTTAAATAGTTAAGATTTTCAAGTAGTATTGTCCACACCTCTTTGTTGATGGTAGTCTTTTGTTAACTTACAATCCATCATTTCTGCTAGAATACTCTATAGCAGACCGCTATACAATTTCAGTCACGATCTTTTATACTGCTGTTAAGCTACTATCGGCGCACTGCCATCCATTAAAGTCAACAAAATACACGTATATCAGAAGTAGTTAAATTGTCATTCACCACTATCGGCGCATTGCCGTTCATTAAACAGTCCAACTGCTATACCACTAGTATGGACGCGTCCATTAAATTCAACAAAATATTTTTTTACACTTTACACTTCTTCAATATTATGTCGCCACCATGCCATTCTGCACTTATTTATATGAATTCACCATAAAGATGCCCACTTCAATGGTTGCAAAGAAAATAAACACAACACCTAAGCATTTCACAAATAAATGGAGATGGAAGACCATCACACTCACATTTTTTACCTGAACGTACGCAAGCAGCAGACAACAACAAGGCATGTTGATGATTCTGTTGTTCATTATGTGGTCTTGCGTTGTAAAATTCCAGACATTCCAAAGTAGTGTTGAGATCAACAACAGTCAGTCCATTCTCCCATCTGCAACCTCAGCATACAGCTCCAGTACAATTCCATGAAACAATACAAAATGCCTTAAATTAGATTCCCAATAATTTTAAACAAATTTTAAATAAACATGTTTCCATACACTATTAGAATATGAATACGTAATATATAATGCTTTGTTTTGACTTCCAGTGTTTATAAACAGTACTACAACAGTGGTTCATCAGTGTTGTTGTTTTGGTCACAGCTGTAGCTCCATTAAGCTAGGTTATCAACCTTCGCATTCTCCAATAGCTCTGTGCTTGCTCGCACCGTCTGTTGCCACCAACCAAGTTTCCTAATGAGTTACGCCGCTGGCTGGCGACACCTGCTATGCTCTTTAAATCTTACCTACAGAGGCTCACAATCGTGATTCTCCGATACACTGAAAGAAAATTTTAGAATCTTGCTTCAGTCATAATGCACAAACCTTCATTTACCAAATTGTTGCTTCATTCCATAGTGTGAGGCATCATTCCTTCTACATTTGTGTGTCATTGTTGCTACAAAAAGTATTAGTGGAACTCTATTCATGTAATGACAGTGTATTTTCTACTGACTTGCATATAACAACACTGTGTGACTCTGTAAGATGTAGGGGCTAATTATTCTTAGCTAGACATTTATTCTACCTTCCTTTCATGCCTAAAACCAGTATGTGTTTGCCTCTCTGCCCTTCATCTTACATGGCCTTTTATTTAAACTTTGTTTACAACGTTTATGCCTTTTATGAGATTTCCATGTCAGTTTTTTTTATTAAATGTGTGACTTCCTAAGGGGCCAAACTGCTGAGGTCATCGGTCCCTATCCATGTCAGTGATGAGTCTTATGTCGACAATATGCCTACTCCCTTGTACGTCATAAAATTGCTGGCGGAAACCACGGCGCCTTATGTCTTTCCTCCCTCACTCTTCATAAATGATTGACCGATTTTCCTGTCGCCTAATGACCATACTTCTCCTTTCTCTCTCTATGTACATAATTGCCCGACTCTTCTGTCACTTAAACTATAATCCTCTATTTACCTCTTTTCTCTCGTCGGAAACAATTGGCCGACTTTTCTGACCTAATAACCATATGTCTCCATTAACTATAAACTTCTTTGGGAGGACTATACCTAGCCTATCAGTGGATCATTGAAGCAGAAACCACTTAACCATTTCAATTTATACTAACGAATAACGATATGTCTATTTTGACACAAAATAAACTTCATCTCAATACAACATTTAATTATTTCCATTATTATTGCCGCAAGAATTGATTTCTATTGTAAATTGTCATATACACTTACCTGATTTAGCGTCGTCCTCTTCTTCTGCAGCTTTGAGCTTATTTTTATTCGTTATTTCATTTATGTTACACGCAGTAGCCCTCATCTTGCTTCCTTATTCTTAAAATATTCTCAGACGTAAATGCTTGCTTATCATTGTTGAAAATATTTAAAAATTGTTCCACAACAGACTTTATAATACGTTTTTTGTTATATACATTAATATGGCACTGGTGTCTTGTTGTAACTATATACTGTGTTCTCTTCTTGGTATATCTGTAATCGTATGCTTCCTATGTTGTGACCTGTCCACATATATGCCATCAAATCTATCTATTTTGCCGGCCGCGGTGGTATAGCGGTTCTAGGCGCTTCAGTCCGGAACTGCGCGCCTGCTACGGTCGCAGGTACGAATCCTGCCTCGGGTCCTTAGGTTAGTTAGGTTTAAGTAGTTCTAAGTTCTAGGGGTCTGATGACCTCAGATGTTAAGTCCCATAGTGCTCAGAGCCATTTGAACCATCAAATCTATTTTTCACCCATGCTATGCAGATGTTTATTCTGCTTGGTTACTTTGTTCTTGTCAGAGCTTGTTTCTTTGTTGTCACATTCAGTGTAAGGAAAGTCCCTGATCTTAACCTTGATAGTGAAGAATGTTAAAGAAGACAGATAATATTTCTGAATGAAAGAAGGGGAAGAACTAACAGCAGGAAAAGAAAATGAAATATAGTATCAGTTAACTCGGGCACCTAGCAATACAACGAATGTTATTGTCCCCTGTGGTTAGTATTCATAACGTTTTTTCATGTCACTGATTGACATTTCACTTAATAATTGTTGTGGCAGTATTTCCATGATCAAATGAGGCACTTCATTCACAACTTCCTCAAATTCAATCACCTAATCTACCCCAATATGATACTTCTTAGAACTGAACTGGTAAATTCGTATTCCATAGACGAATACGTATACTTTTGACTATTTTTTGCTAGCGTCCTCTGACTCAAGCTGGCTGTCAAGTCCATATTTATTGATATCTTGACGCCACTGAACTTCGGTACAGGACATTCTAGTACCTGTAAGTAGGCTGTTTATGTTTTCTTATTGCCAAAGTTACGTAGCACTCTGTATGAAAATCACTGTCTGTGCTGTGTGCAGTGTGTTGCTAGTTTGCATTGTTGTCTGCCATTGTAGTGTTGGACAGCTGGATGTGAACAGCGCGTAGCGTTGCGTAATTGGAGGTGAGCCGCCAGCAGTGGTGGATGTCGTTGCCAGAATTGTTAAATGTTTTGAATTTACGTGTAGTAATGAACAGCTTACAGTCAAAATCATCGTGTCGTCGAGTCGCACAACGCTCATTGTTACGTCGTTTCGGCGGTTCCATCTCAAAATTCAATGCGCCTTGCCAGTTTCTTTCATAATTTCCGAAGTGTCCTGTGTTATTATTTTGTGGTTGTTCCGTATTTCTATGTCCCTCTTCCCGTACTGGGGCGCGAGTGTCCTCTGAAATATGTAATTCTTGTATTACTTATGCCAACTGATCTTGTACTTCCCGGATTTCTCTTTTGTACTGTGTATTGATTTGATTTTGATTTTGTTTGAATTTTCTGATTTGTTCATACTCTTCAGTGCCAGTAAAGGCTACAGGTCTTGTGTCATTCAGATCATCATCTACCTTTGTAGATAAGTTAGTGAACTGATCCGAAAGTTCGGCTACTTTCTCCGATAGTGTACTTATTTCCTCAGTGTGTTTTTCTGAACCAAATTTCAGAGTGTCCATTTGTGTTGAAATCGTATCTACTGTGTCCTTTAAGTTTTCCTGAGTTTTTGTAAGTTGCGTAACCGAATCGGTAGATGCCACTGAGTCAATTTTAGCTTGCAAGGTCTCATGATTTTCATGAACAATAGTTTGCAGTTCTTTTATGGCTGCTTCGTGATTCTGTAATGCATTTTCATGCCGCGAAAAAATAGGTTGAAAATGCTCACAAATTTGTGTTTTTACGTCATTACAGACTTTTTGACATTTCGATTCAATGTTATGCAACTCAGTAGTTAAATCTTCACGTGTTTGTTCAAGTGTGGTGTCTAACTTTTGAAGCTTTTGCTGTGTTTGTCTCTGATTTTGTTCCATTGTGTCTAACTGTTGCTGTGTTTGTCTCTGGTGTTGTTCCATTGTGTCTAACTGTTGCTATGTTTGTCTCTGGTGTTGTTCCATTGTGTCTAACTTTTGAAGATTTTGTTCCATTGTGTCTAACTTTTGAAGCTTTTGCTGTGTTTGTCTCTGATTTTGTTTCATTTGTTGCATTAATTGCAATAATAATGTATTAGTGTCTGGAATCTGTTCCTCTATGCTTTTCGGCAGTGCATTTGCACCGGCAACATTCACATTTTGACAAGCAGAGAATGTGTCTTGCCTTATTTGAGAAAACGGTGAGGACGCAAAACCTACAGTATTTGCAAGATTGTGTCCTGTCATTTCGGATTCCTGAGGCAAGCTGTTGCCGACCGATCGATCGATTATGCTTCCCTGTTCACTAATTGTTTCACTGCCTAAACCATTATTTGCAGCCCGCTCCATTTCCCTATGCACAATTACCAAATTACTACTTTGAACATTAGTTAATTCATTACTCGGCGGCGCTAACACACTGCTTTCGTCTTCACTGTCATTTCTCAGTTTAGTTTGGAGCCTAGTATTACGTTTTTCACACGCCATTATTGTCACAATATTTCACACAACAACACAGAAAAGCGCAATTTGAAGAGCAAAATAAGAAAACACATTAACGTAGCATTGAAAATACTATCTCGTTATTGCAAGCGCAGCTGCGAAATATTTGGTGCAAATCTACATGCATGCCACAACTGTTTTACTGTACAAGGACGAAAAACTACAACTACAAAGGAAATTCTCTCTACAATTACGCGCTAGCAATAAACAAAGGCTGCACTAATTGCACAAACTACAAGGAAAAAATCAGAAGATTCCAGTGAGGTATCCTCGGCTGAGAGTCGACATATGAAACGTCCCCTTAGAAAAATTATACACGACTGTGCTTAAACTGACACACAATACTTTTAGCGCAACGCAATCTGACTTTCAAAAATCCCTACAAAAGAATGGCCCTGACTAACATTAACCTATACCTCTCACAAATCAATTACCTCACCAAAAATCTTCGTTACTCGAAATACTGCAATACAGCGAGCGCCACTACTGCCAGCTAAATAAAAGATTCAAACTACGGAAGGCACTAACTACAGATAGGCATAGTTAGCAAATGAAAGATTTTAATAGAGAACAAACAATGTATTTACCTTAACAGTGTTGAAAAATCATAATATACATAGCAGTTCATGACATCCAGTCTTACAAATTTCAAAACTCCGCCATCTCTCTCCCCACATCCACCACTGCTGGCGGCTCACCTCCAACTACGCAACGCTACGCGCTGTTCACATCCAGCTGCCCAACACTACAATGGTAGACAACAATGCAAACTAGCCACAGACTGCACACAGCACAGCCAGTGATTTTCATACAGAGCGCTACGTAACTTTGGCAATAAGAAAACATAAACAGCCTGCTTACATACCTTACTCCTACCCATTTGTGGTATAATGCCTTTTCCACCATGAAACCTTCTGTCCACTAATACTTCACCTTGCTCTCTGTTTGGTGTGTTGCAGGACCAACCTTGATTCAAGAATGCTTGAACGAATTCTTTATATGTTTTACATTTGCTACTGACCCTTGTTCCTCATAATTTTGTTTCTCCTTCTAACCTATTGGCTACGAATCCCATTTTTTGTTGTAGTGCCTTGTTTTCAGGAATGACGCCCTCAAACTGTCTTCTGAAGGCTACTGGGTGTATAGTTCCGTTACTAGAGAAATGATGGAATTTATATGCATCAGTGTGATTTGCTACATCACTTACAGGAACGATACTTTCATTCCTTCATGTTCACAACAAATTTCTACTTTTTGTTCAACTTCGTTTTCTATTTTGTCTTGCATCTCAGGAAGTACTTTTTGCTATATTTCCCTCAATTTGCCCCGAAACGCACTTGTATTACCTTTACAAGAGGATTCTACATGTGACATGTTACAACTAAGTATTTCTTAGTCATCGTTGATATTCTGTAAATTACTCGTGATACCAATGCTTTGCTCTTGTCTTACATTACTATGTCATTAATTGTTGTTTTGTAATCCAATTTCGATTCTGCAGATTCTCATTTAACTTTTCGATATCATGGTCAACCCTTCGATTTATTTCAGACATACAGACTTCTTTACCCCATTCTTTTTTTTTAATAATCTATGTTCTTGCTACATGCCTAAGTTTTAGCTTCGAGATTTGAATCCTTTTGTTCCAAAGCATTGGACTTACCGTTAATTTGAGCTGTTCTTACATTGACTTCTTTTAATCCCCTATCTATTTAATTTAGACTTTTACTTAATTCCTCCTTATTTTCTTTTAGTTCTTTACTTAGTTCCTCTCTTATTTTCTTTCAGTGTTTTACTTAATTGTTCTTTCAAAATTAATTTTAGTATAGATCTGATAACCTGACTATCATTTTGAGCTGGTAAAGTGTCGGCTGATACTCTGCGGCTTACTTCCTTTACTTAGCCCATACACATTATAAATACTAATGTTCCGCTTACAAATCTTAGACTGCTACGTGCAAGCGCAACACTACGCTATTTTTCTTCCTCGACGTATTGCCGCTGATTCTCGTAGCTGTGGGCTGCACCGCTGGCTGCTGGCTGGTGTGCTGAAGCTGTCACTTCCAATGAGCCGTAAAGTGTTGACTCGTGTGTGGCTGCCTCACACTGCGCTGTCTCGTAGCGTGAAGAATCTTGAAGTGACGATTAATAACGTAATCCCATGGACCCTAACTTTTATTCTCGTAGCACTTTCGCACATTCTATTCCGGCATTACATCGATACTACTTTCATTGTAACTGAAAATTTGATTTTGTGGCGTCAGATACTATAGTTCAACTTAAGTTCAAAAACAGTTCAAACACAGCTCAAAACCTACTTAGCGCCGTTCTCACGCAGTTCTCATACAGTTTTCTGGTCATTTGCAGTTCACGAGAATCACAGTCCTTACTCAGTTCGCTGATTTACAGTTCACATTTCTCCTAATAAAGTCTAGCCTCATAATTCCAAAGCACTTCGACTTCAACGATTTTGCCCATCAGGGATGCCATGTAAACAAGTTGAAAAAGAGAGAGAGATTTGATATATACGTGTGTATGATCAACTACTTCACTCACAAATATTTCTTTTCTTCATAGCTCCTCTATGTTTTCACACATGACGTGTCACTGATCTCATTTGTGCTAAGATTGCAGTACACGCGAGGTGCCTATTTGCTTCCACAGCCCTGAATGGAATGCATAAGTTCTAATCAATGTTCACCAACCTCCAGTCTTCTACAGTTGACCCCTATGTAGAAAACAGCATGTAGGTTGTGACTCCGTAATCTTGAGGCTGTAACTCTTAGCGAGGAACTGTTATTTTAGTAATGATTAAATTTCCAGTCAGTTTGTTTTTACGAGATGGCACTCGCTTTTTATTAGCAGAACACGATCAACTGCACAATTACATTCCCTTTTATAGTCACAAGTGATTTCTATTCTTCAACAAATTCATGAATTGCGTATTTCCGTAATTACAACTTTTACATTTACAAATTAGACACTGCAAGCTAAGTCTTAACTGATACAGCGGCAGACAATATGACCGTTCTCCGAGACTGCCGATCCACCTCTGATTTACACACCAGACATTGCTAACGAAGTCTCGGCTTATACCGATGCGGACATGTCCGTCCTTCGAGACTGGCGAACGAGCTCTGATCTTACAGCCGAACCACTTCGCCCTCCATCCAAAAAATGGTTCAAATGGCTGTAAGCACTATGGGATTAACATCTGAGGTCATCAGTCCCCTGCGCTTAGAACTACTTAAACTTAACTAACCTAAAGACATCAGACACATCTATGCCCGAGGCAGGATTCGAACCTGCGACCGTAGCGGTAGCGCGGTTCCAGACTGTAGCGCCCAGAACCGCTCGGCCACACTGGCCAGTGCCCGCCATCCAAGTTAGGCGCAATCCAAAGATCACCAAAGTGCTTCGTCTGCCTTTTCGCCTCGCAGCTGTTTATTATTCTACTGTTTATTAATAACCTGTGAAACAATGGCATGGTAGTACGCTATTGAGAGATGCTTTTTTGGAAATTCGAGTAAATATGCAGTTTAGTATATAATATTAGTAATAGAAGATTGTCATTTTGGCGCACAACATCCGAATGCAGCAGCCAATCGCGGAAAAGGACCACAATTTAGGCGGTCTTTCTCACGATACCCGTACCGAATAACCACCTGTCATCGGTACCTCACACCACTACGTCACCCTGGCACAGCTGTCTTTTCAACTGCTCTAAGAAGAGCTTCTTGTACCTGAATATGATGGCGGCAAAGCCAGAAATAATACACCATCATAAAAAACGAAAGAAGAATAAAACAGTGGTAGCAAAAACAATCAGTGCAGATGAACAGAACAAACCAGATCGACAACACAGACGCCACTAAACTGGCAATGAGTTGCGTTATAGACGTCTAGCGGCAGAAATGCGTACTACACAAGCTATGCCCAAAGCAATGTTATTCCGTTTTTTTGTCTTTTTTTTGGTATTCCCTTGTAAATTTGCAAAAGCAGAGCAAACTCAAAAAATGGTTCAAATGGCTCTGAGCACTATTCGACTTATCTTCTGAGGTCATCAGTCGCCTAGAGCTTAGAACTAATTAAACCTAACAAACCTAAGGACATCACACACATCCATGCCCCAGGCAGGATTCGAACCTGCGACCGTAGCGGTCGCTCGGTTCCAGACTGTAGCGCCTAGAACCTCACGGCCACTCCGGCCGGCAGAGCAACCTCATGTGATATTTAAGTTTTGGACTTACAAGGAGAGATTAAGTACTGGCCCTCTTCAATTTACTTCATACTTATAGGACTTGAACAGTAAGAGACGCAAACCTAAGAAAGGAGAGAGTGGTAGCATTTGTTTGAGTTAATAAAATGTAATTATAATAAAATGTAATGAAAAAAATTGTAGCATAAGACCTGCGTTGGAATCCAACTAACAAAAATATTTTTTTTTTATTTTGTTTCATTACCTACATCAAGTTCTAATTTATTTTCATGTCATCAGTAATTAAAATTATTTTTATTGAGAACTTGTGATAAATATTTGTTAATTAACATTTCTATTTGTTAATAAATTTCTAATTTAAATTCAAGAAAAATTGTGCTGCAAGTAGAGAAATTCTAGTTAACGATTACTGGACCTGGACGTTACGCACTCAGCTTAGTAAGTTACAAGTGTCTTTCCACGGTAAGACCACTGAGCAACAAGTACGGTGCATTGTCAGAAGAGAGTATACTGTACGTTTGTGTTTCCTGCAGAGACAGTTCTGCTGTGATACACGTAACAGGTGCAGCACACTGTGGGAGTGAAATGGCATGGCAACTGCAAACGCACTCCAAACTTGAAGTACCTGAGACGGTACGATTCTTGTGGGCAAACCGCCTAAATTGCACACAGATTCGCCGCGAAATTCAGGCAGTATCGGGACCAAACGCAATGTCACGTCCAGCAGTAGTTAAATGGTGCCAATAATGTGATCAAGGCCGCGCAGACGTGGGCGATGCAGATCGGGAAGTGCAGACCTTGCACCATGCGATTTCCATCTTTGCAGCAAGTTGAAAGAACATCCGGGATGTCGGTGGGACTTTACGACGTTCAGGACCTTCACACAACGGTCCTCGAATGGCTCCATGACCAAGGGGCAGATTTCTGTCATCGAGGCAGATTGGCAGAACCTTCCTCTCATTGCTTACAGAGACATGACGAGTATGGTGGAAAACAGTGTCATGTATCTTTCTCACTTTGACATATAGCGCAGTAGTCCATAAAAGTTACTTAGCCTGCGGTAATACAGTGTAACTTACTTTTTGAAGTCCTCCCGCGGTTACCGGATATTTTCTACTTAACAGCACTTGGAAATGTAATCTGCGAAGGCGATTTTTTTCTATTTCTTTCTATTTTTTTGAGAATTATGTAAGGTCTCCTTATTGGCGTATGCCTGCTGAAGTCACGTGACAAATCCAGTTTTATGTTAGTCTTGTGCGCTGTAGACTCACTCCATACGTATTCCTGCTATATGGAACACGTCAGTTATATCTACACTCCTGGAAATTGAAATAAGAACACCGTGAATTCATTGTCCCAGGAAGGGGAAACTTTATTGACACATTCCTGAGGTCAGATACATCACATGATCACACTGACAGAACCACAGGCACATAGACACAGGCAACAGAGCATGCACAATGTCGGCACTAGTACAGTGTATATCCACCTTTCGCAGCAATGCAGGCTGCTATTCTCCCATGGAGACGATCGTAGAGATGCTGGATGTAGTCCTGTGGAACGGCTTGCCATGCCATTTCCACCTGGCGCCTCAGTTGGACCAGCGTTCGTGCTGGACGTGCAGACCGCGTGAGACGACGCTTCATCCAGTCCCAAACATGCTCAATGGGGGACAGATCCGGAGATCTTGCTGTCCGGGGTAGTTGACTTACACCTTCTAGAGCACGTTGGGTGGCACGGGATACATGCGGACGTGCATTGACCTGTTGGAACAGCAAGTTCCCTTGCCGGTCTAGGAATGGTAGAACGATGGGTTCGATGACGGTTTGGATGTACCGTGCACTATTCAGTGTCCCCTCGACGATCACCAGTGGTGTACGGCCAGTGTAGGAGATCGCTCCCCACACCATGATGGCGGGTGTTGGCCCTGTGTGCCTCGGTCGTATGCAGTCCTGATTGTGGCGCTCACCTGCACGACGCCAAACACGCATACGACCATCATTGGCACCAAGGCAGAAGCGACTCTCATCGCTGAAGACGACACGTCTCCATTCGTCCCTCCATTCACGCCTGTCGCGACACCACTGGAGGCGGGCTGCACGATGTTGGGGCGTGAGCGGAAGACGGCCTAACGGTGTGCGGGACCGTAGCCCAGCTTCATGGAGACGGTTGCGAATGGTCCTCGCCGATACCCCAGGAGCAACAGTGTCCCTAATTTGCTGGGAAGTGGCGGTGCGGTCCCCTACGGCACTGCGTAGGATCCTACGGTCTTGGCGTGCATCCGTGCGTCGCTACGGTCCGGTCCCAGGTCGACGGGCACGTGCACCTTCCGCCGACCACTGGCGACAACATCGATGTACTGTGGAGACCTCACGCCCCACGTGTTGAGCAATTCGGCGGTACGTCCACCTGGCCTCCCGCATGCCCACTATACGCCCTCGCTCAAAGTCCGTCAACTGCACATACGGTTCACGTCCACGCTGTCGCGGCATGCTACCAGTGTTAAAGACTGCGATGGAGCTCCGTATGCCACGGCAAACTGGCTGACACTGACGGCGGCGGTGCACAAATGCTGCGCAGCTAGCGCCATTCGACGGCCAACACCGCGGTTCCTGGTGTGTCCGCTGTGCCGTGCGTGTGATCATTGCTTGTACAGCCCTCTCGCAGTGTCCGGAGCAAGTATGGGGGGTCTGACACACCGGTGTCAATGTGTTCTTTTTTCCATTTCCAGGAGTGTATAAAGCCGTGTTCGCAGACGTACCTAAGTTACACTGCAGCTCGCAGCACACATGAGCTACCGCCCACACAGGAAGACAGAAACTCTCTTTAGTGGCACAGTTTTCAATATGGGGTCTGCTGAGATGATTCTGGTGGATATTAATGATATACTGCAAGTTGCGGTGTTAGAACTGACGCAGGCGTTGAATACAGGGAAAACAGAAATCAAACGTTGTATCTGAAAATACATCTCGTAAGAAAATAACACCCAATGCTGTCTGCTACATCAAATATCCAGCAGTTGGCTACTAAATAATATCTCACAACCATGCAACAGAACTGCCGTATCGTATGTAGAGGCCTGCGTGATTCTTCGGGGGTGGAGATTCACTTTGCAGTTATTTCGATGTGACAACGAGCTCCACTCTTGCAACTTCAGCCTGTTACCATTAATGCCAGAACAGTACAGGTATGGAGACTGACGTACAAAAGAAAAATCTGTTTCAGGCGCCATGTCACGGCTTGCGCGCCCCTCCCGCCGGAGGTTCGAGTCCTCCCTCTGGCATGGATGTGTGTGTTGTTCTTAGCGTAAGGTAGTTTAAGTAGTGTGTAAGTCTAGGGACCGGTGACCTCAGCAGTTTGATCCCTTAGGAATCCACACACATTTGACCATTTGTTCTGGGAAGAGCACGGTTATACGCACAATTTGCTAGGTTAGTCAAAAAGTATTTGTATGCAACTAGCGACTCGTCTTCGAACAAGCTCCATACTGTATCGAACGCTGCGGCGTATCGGAAAATCTCAAGCCTACTCAACCGCGAGTATCGTTTGCCCATCCCTAGTTTATATACACAGCGTGTCTCACAATTCATGTTACACACTTCTAGAGCTTGCAGGACAAGTTTTACATAGGAACCCATGCCCGGAAACATCATCCAACTACGCTACAAGGCGTCAAAGTTTAGGCGCCGACATACAGGATGGTCTCGTGAATATGTAACAAACTTTCTAAAATGATGGAGAACGATAAATACGTCAGTGTGAGGAAAGGGTCTCCATACCGTAAACGAACGAGTTGAAAGTTGTAAGCGAAAACTGTTCATATACCTCGGTACATATACCGGTACTGTTGTCGGTAAGACTGTAGGGTAGGCAACTTTCAGAGGTGGTACTATGGACCAAAACAAGGAAAAAATGTCCAGTAAACATGGGCCCTCAAATGTACACCTAAAATCCATGAGAGTAGTAGTACAGTGGCGGTATATCAAATTGATATGCAAATTAGTTAAACTGATCTCCAGCCGCTGTGACCGAACGGTTCTAGGCGCTTCAGTCCGGAACCGCGCTGCTGCTACGGTCGCAGGTTCGAATCCTGCCTCGAGCATGGATGTGTGTGACGTCCTTAGGTTAGTTAGGTTTAATTAGTTATAAGTTTTAGGGGACTGATGACCTCAGAAGTTAAGTCGCATAGTGCTCAGAGCCATTTGAACCATTATAGGGATCTTACTGTCGTGTAACCACTCCGCCACAGGCAGTGCATTATGAACAGGTGCTCGATCGTGTCGAAAGATGAAATCACCATCCCTGAATGCTCTTCAACAATGGGAAGCAAGAAGATGCTTAAAACATCACTGTAGGCCTGTGCTGCGATAGTGCCACGCAAAACAATAAGAGGTGCAAGCCCCCTCCATGAAAAACACGACCACGCCATAACACCACCACCTCCGAATTTTACTGTTGACCAGTTAATCACCCCCACCTATAGAATTTATTCCAAATTGCGGACAGCATTCGGACAGCATTTCTGCCTGAAAGTGTAACACTACCAGTGACCCGTTTGTGCCTTTGTAGACTCAAGATCGCTTTTTATGCAGGGTGATGATAACATAGGTGTTATAATCGTTTTTTTAATAGCGCTGTTCTTACGCGAAATGTATGTTGTGAGCTGTAGAATCCCTCTGTGGTCATCTTCAGATGTCATTTCTCAACAGTGTTCCTCGAAAAGAACATCCTGCTCCGTAGAGCATCTGGTCGTTTGAAGAAGCCTGTGCCCCTGCGTAGGTGGATGGAGGGATAAAGGGGTGGAGGGAGGGAGGAAGAGTGCCTCGATTTTCGGCATTTTGTGGATGCCTATCGAGGAGAATACATGATCAATACCAACCCCTCTGCAGTCTTTTAGGACGACGATTTTCCCCAGTGCAGGTGCTGTATTATGACCAGTTCAGTACGAGTGCTGGTTTTTCCACAATAACTTCGAAGTGTAATTAAAACTGTTACACGTTTTTTCCATCATTGGTGGTATTGTGTATTTGCTTTGTTTAACTGGGTTGCAGGATAGTTTTTGAGGAGGCATCTGTAGCAAATTCTGATGTCAAACAGTGATAGATACTGTATGCTTACAAGTAATACACTTTTTAAACTCCTCTCTGTCGAACACTAGCATCTGATCAGTTGAACGTATTTACCACCAGAAAGAAAAAAGGTAGTACCTTGCACCCCTGCATTTTTCCTGGCAGCTTGTAAGAGTAGGGTAAAGTTTGAGTGTGTCTGTCGCTGCTTTCGAGTGGTGTTGGGACATTTTTTCCCAGCAGGATAACACCAGTTGTATGGTATCGTCAGTTTTTGAGTTGTATTGCGATTTTATTCCATCCATGTGTAGCACTATGCATATCGTTGTGTAATTAGGCCCAATCTTGGTGATTAACTATGTAATTAGGATCGATCTTTGAGTCATTTTTCTGACCAAAGTGAATAAAGTACACTAACCTAACCTCCTTCTCCCGCATCTGGACAGTTTCCATGTGTTAGGGGGTGCACTTGGGCTTTTCATCCAGTAGAATCGTGGTTCGAGCGCCAGAAAGGGCACCGCAATTTTTAATTTGCCATCAATTCCAAGCGCCTCTGGTGGTATATTTGTGTTAGGGGAGTGCACTTGGGCTTTCCATCCAGGAGCACCAGGATTTGAGTCCTGGAAAGGGGACCACCAATTTTAGTTTCCCCAATTCCTGGGCGGGGTGGGGTGAGATGTCAGCACAACCGTAGGACTAAGAAATTCCCCCACAAAATTCGAAATTCCCACCAAAATTCGGAATTCCCGCCAATAGGGTAGATTGCATGAGGGGGCTGGGTGGGGGAGGCCAAAATTCGAAATTCCCGCCAATAGTGTAGATTGCGTGAGGGGGCTGGGTGGGGGTGGGGAGAGGGAGGGGGAGGAGGGGGCTGGAGCACACGTGCAGCTGAGAAAACACATGACGTGTGTGTGGGTGTGGGCGAGGGTAAGTGGAGGAAGGGGTGATTAATTGATCAATTTAATTAATTTGCATATCAATCTGATATCAAAAGTGGAGTGACACCGCCACTATACTACTTGTCATGAGCACTAGTTTAGTAGAGGAGATGCGTTTCACAGTAGTGACCATTAACGGATGCTCACATCTCCTCAGGTACGTATTTTAGAATCAGTGTTTACTGGACATTCTTTCCTTGTTTTGGGTCATACTACTCTGAACGTTGCCTGCCTACAGTCTTAGTAACAACACTACCAGTAGATGCATTCCACCGTGAGATATATCAGAACGGTTTTCTCTTATAACTTGTCGACTCGTTCGTTTATGGTAAGGGGACCCTAACCTCAAACTGATACATTTATCCTTGTCAATCATCCTTGAATGTTTGTAACATCATCACGAGATCATACTTTATATATATTCATTTTCAGGCGCCGGCACCTATATCTTTGACGCCCTGTAGCGTAGTTGGATGAAGTTCCCGGACATGGTTTCCTATGTAAAACTTGATCTGCGAAGTCTAGAAGTGTGTGACATGAATTGTGAAAACACTGTATATTACCATACGTATACACAACCTTTCCTCGTGAATCAGTCTATTTATGTGTGAAAACCTTACAGTAGTTCTTGGGATGAGACGAATATACAGGCAGAAATCACGACGGGGGACTTTAATTTACAATATATTTAATGATGTATACCGAATACATTATAACGGTCATGTGTCTCGACCATACCGAACACTAAAGTATAAAATTAGTTGCCAGATGGGTTCTTTCTGATTGCCATTCACGTAATTCATGCACCGTGACATTTGTTGTTTACTTGCTAGCAGCTAACTGTGTCATTCACTGTCTACATACTGAAATGAAAGCTGTGCAAAAGTAGATACTAGCGTTGTAAAAAGAGTTCTAGAAAAGGACGCTTAATATTGATGCCTAAATTCTGTGCACGTTATCTGCGATATATTATTATTAAAATATAAGATTGACAGTGCTATTAGAGGGGCAATGGCCAAGTTTTAACTGTCACCTGAAAAATGATAGAGCTACATAATTAACGTTTTGTTTGTTTCCAGGCACATGTCTGCAATACTGGAACACATTGAAATCCAAACCCCGAAGAAGTGCAGCACGCCGCTAGAGATGCCGAAACAAAATGACGCAACCCAGTGTTAAATTTGAGTACCAGGCGGTAGTTTTCTCTGTATTTGATGGAGAACAACGCTGTAAAAATTCGTGAAGAGTAGGTGGAAGTGTATAATCACAGCGCACCATTGTATGTCACAGTGGTCAGATGACGCAGACATTTCCAATGTGGTGAAGTAAGAGTAAATGACAAAGGGGCAGAACATCTTTCTATGAAGAACCGCGAATCACAAGACAAATGGAAGGCATGGTGTTCGACGATCGCCATGTCGAGGACATCCTGGAAAACGTGAAAAACCGTCATGGATCAGTTTTAAGCACCCTGCACTACGTTTTGAACACGACTAAGCTCGCCCCACGCTGGGTTCCACGAATGCTTACACCCATACAAAAGCTGACCGAACGGGGACAACAGCGCAAATGTAGAGGCTGTTTCAGGCCAACCCTGGCAACTCATTTAGCCGACTGATGACCGATGATGAGTGCTGGGTGTTTACTATAACCCTGAGAAGAAGGAGGAAAGCGAGCAGTGGAATCATATGGATTTATCATCACCGAAAAGGGTGAAGATCCAGCCATCATCAAGCAAGGTTATACTTAAGGTTTTTGCGACTGTCATGATGTAATGGTAATAGATTCTGTTCGTTAAAATGGTTCAAATGGCAATAAGCACTGTGAGACTTAACATCTGGGGTCATCAGTCTCCTAGACTCAGAACTACTTAAACCTAACTAACCTAAGGACATCCCACACATCCATGCCCGAGGCAGTATTCGATCCTGCAACTGTAGCAGCAGCGCGGTGCCGGACTGAAGCGCCTAGAACCGCTCGTCCACAGCGGCAGGCATTCTGTTCGTAAAGGGAAAACTGGCACGGGAGCATAGTATTGATATCTCCTGGCAATATTATGGGAGGCTGCCAAGATGTGTCATGGGTAGCTGTCCAAAGGGTGTTTATGCTCAGTGTCAACAGCTGTAGTGGGTCACTGCGGTTTCTGGGCGGCCTAAATATCGGGCGACGCAACAGTTTCGCTGATGTCAGCACTTTTGTGTCTAGAAAACGCAGTGACACGTGCTAACGTCAACAAAAGTGATGCGTCGCCCGATGGTTAGTCTGGCCAGAAACCGCAATGAGCTGCTGATAACGGCCTTATGCATCCTGCACAGACACAGTCACACATGCTGCTTTTTCCTGTTAGGAAATTTCGCAACCCCTCCACCCCCTTCCACTCCTGCAATTCTCCTGACATGGCCTCTCCTCGAAAGAAGAAACTATCGCGTTGTTGCCATTTCCAGAAAGACGACGAGGTGATTTTCGAACTGGAATGTTCCATAAAGAGCCACAATGCAGACTTCTAAAATCAGTGTCTCTGACAAACCACCCATCACTGGAAAAAACGTGTCATACTGAAGAGCGAATCTGCAGAGAAGCACTAACACCAATTTTCATAATTTCACCATGAGTTTTTCGAGACGATAGTTAAAAATTTATGGCTATCCCTATGAGCTATTCGCACGAAAAACTGCGTATCTTACTACGAGAGTCATTTGAATGATCACCTGTTCAAAGTCCGAAAGATGAATTTCGGTAACTCGAATACGAATAAACAAAATATCGTTATAATAGGACCAATAGAGCCTATTGCTACATTTCCCTCATCTTAAAATAATTACGCCACCTGAACAATAAAATTCTGCTACTGACCTGATAGTGTTGCATAGTTATTCAAAGGCCAGGTGTGGCATTTCAATGAAGTGTTCAAATCAAAGTGGAACAGAACAACAGACTGAAGCTACTTTTTCATATTCAACATCACTTTCATCAAGCAGTCCGATAACAAACGCCACACTATTTAAATTTGCAAACGATGATAGCGGTATGTTAACGTCACAACCTCTCTTTTGCCAAACACATCGCCACAGCCGGCCGGTGTAGCCGAGCGGTTCTAGGCGCTTCAGTCTGGAACCGCGCGACCCCTACGGCCGCAGGTTCGAATACTGCCTCGGGCATGGATATGTGTTATGTCCTTAGGTTAGTTATGTTTAAGCAGTTCTAATTTCTAGGGGACTGATGACCTCAGATGTTAAGTCCCATAGTGCTCAGAGCCATTTGAACCGTTTTTGAACATCGTAACATAGCCTTGCATTTGGGTACAGTAAGTTAATTGTATATTTTCTGTTCCATTTTTATTTCATCACTTTGTTGAACTCTCAAACGTGCACTTTGAGAACTGAATAGCTGTTCAACAGTATCAGATCAGTAGAAAAATAATTGTTTCTCAGACAGCGAAAATATTTTAAGCAGAGGGAAATGTAGCGATACAGTACAACATTCAAGTATCTACGTCTACATGATTACTTTGTAACTCACAATGACATTCTTGGCAGAGGGTTCATCGAACCACCTTCAAGCTGTTTCTCTACCATCCCACTCTCGACGGAAAAACGAACACTTATATCTTCCCACACGACCTCTTACTTTACTATGATGATAATTTCTCCACATGTAGATGTTCGCAACAAAATATTTTCACCCCGGTTCGCGTATGATGTTCGTCGTACTCTCTCCACTATTTCGCGGTAACTCAAAACGAGCTGCCCTTCTTTGAACTTTTTCGATGTCCTTCGTCAGTCCCATCCGAATTTTGGAAATTTGTGGTAAGGTCTCATGGGGCGAAACTGCTGAGGTCATCGGTCCCTAAGCTTATCCACTGCTTATTCTAACTTAAACTAACTTACGCTAACTAACTTACGCTACACACCCATGACCGAGGGAGGACTCGAACTTCCGACGGGGGAAGCCTTGCGGACCGTGACAAGGCGCCTCAGACCACACGGCTACCCCACACAGCAGTCCCATCTGATTCGGATCCCTCACTGCACAGCAGTACTCCAGAAGAAGCCAAACAAACGTGGTGTAAGCAGTCTCTTTAGTAGATCTGTTGAACTTTGTAAGTGTCCTACCAATAAATCGCAGTCCTTGGTTTGCTTTCCCACAACATTATCTATGTGATCGTTCCTATTTATTTTTTCGAAATTGTATTCCCTAAATGTTTAGTTGAATTTACAACCTTTAGATTTGTGTGATTTATCAGTTAACAGAAATTTAGCTGGTTTCTTTTAGTACTCATGTGGATGATTTCACGCTTTTCATTATTTAGATTCAAATACTACTTTCTGCACTATACAGACATCTTATCTAAATTATTTTCCAATTGTTTTTGATCACTTCATGATGTTGCAAGACGATAAATGACGCATCATGTGCAAACAATCTAAGAGGGCTGCTTAGATTGTCTCTTGTATAGCTTATGTATATCAGGAACAAAGAGGATCTAAAACACTTCCTTGGGGAACGCCAGATATTCCTTCTCTTTTAGTGGAAGACTTTCCGTCAGTTACTACGAACTTTGACCTTTCTGGCAGGAAATCACGAATCCAGTCGCAGAACTAAGACGATATTCCATAAGCACGCAATATGATTATAAGCCGCTTGTGAGGCAGTGTCAAAAGTCTTCTGGAAATCTAAAAATATGGAATCAATTTCACATCCCCTGTCGACAGCACTCACTACTTCGCGAGAATGAAGAGCTAGTTGTGTTTCACAAGAACGATGTTTCCTGAATCAGTGTTGACTATTTGTCAATAACTCGTTTTTCTCGAGGTAATTCATAATATTCGTACACAGTATATCTTCCAAAATCCTACTGCAGATCGACGTTAGCGATAAGGGCCTGCAATTCAGCAGATTACTCCCATTTTCTTTCCAGACTTTAGGTATGGATCTTTCGACGAGCGAGCGGTTGTGTTTGATTGCTTAAGTATCGAACTATTGTATCAGCATGTTCTGAAATGAACCTGGCTGGTATACAGTCTGGACCGGAGGCTTTGCCTTTATTAAGTGATTTAAGCTGCTTCACTACACCGAGGTTATCTACTTCTGAGTTACTCATGTTGGTAGTTGTTCTAGTTTCGAATTCTGGAACATTTACTTCGTCTTCTTTAGTGAAGGAATTTCGAAAAAATGTGTACGTTTGCTCCTATTATATCGGTAGCATGGGATTGTGGGTCCACCGCACCCACAATCTCATACCGTTCTACGCAGACACAGGGCCAAAACAAGAAAAAAAGAGTTCAAGTGACAATGATACGAGGGGCGTTTGAAAAGTCGGTGCAAAAATAAAAACTACTTACGTGTTTGGGGTACACATTTCTTATTTTTCGACATAGTCTCCTTTTAGTCTTATACACTTCGTCCAACGCTGTTCTAATTTGTTGATCGCTTCCGAATAATAGGAATTGTCCTAGTCTGCAAAATAGCTAGTAGTTGCTGCAATCACCTACTCGTTTTCCCACCAGTCATTTCTTCACATTGGGGAACAAATGGTAGTCCAAGGGAGCCAAGTCTGGAGAATGGGGGGGATATGAAACGAGTTGGAATTCTATTTCTATTACTTTTGCGACCACAACTGCTGAGGTGTGTGCTGGTGCATTGTTGTGATGGAAAAGACTCTTGCGGTTAAATCACCGGCGATTTTCTTGCAGCTCGGTTTTCAAACGGTCCAATAACGATTAATAACAGGCACCTGTAATAGCTTTACCCTTTTCAAGATAGTTGATGAGGATTATCCCTTGCGTATCCCAAAAGACAGTCGCCATAACCTTTCGGGCCGAAGGAATGGCCTTCGCCTTTTTTGGTGCAGATTCTCCGTTGGTAACCCATTGTTTAGGTTGTTGTTTGGTCTCAGGAGTATAGTAATGTATCCGTGCTTCATCCACAGTGACGAAACGACGCTTAAAGTCCTGCGGATTCTTCCTGAACAGCTGCAAACCATCCTTGCAACACTTCACACTATTCCGTTTTTGGTAAAGCGTGAGCAATCGCGGAACCCATCTTGCGGATAGCTTTCTCATGTCCAAATGTTTAAGCAAAATATTATGTACCCGTTCATTCGAGATGCCCACAGCACTAGCAATCTCACGCACCTCAACTCTTCTGTCATCCATCACCATATCATGGATTTTATCAATGATTTCTGGAGTCGTAACCTCCACAAGGCGTCCAGAACGTTCAGCATCACTTGTGCCCATATGGCCACTCCGAAAATTTTGAAACCACTTATAAACTTTTCTAATCGATGGCGCAGAGTCACCGTAATGTTTATCAAGCTCCTCTCTAGTCTCCTGAGGCGTTTTGCCTTTCATAAAGTAATGTTTAATCACCACACGAAATTCTTTTTCGTCCACTTTTTGACAACCACTCTTCGACCATAAATATAATGGACTGGCCCTGACGTCATTTTCGTGGCTCCAACATCTCTGGGCATGAATGTTCGCAAAACATGGTTGTTTCGTGTTGCGCTTATGGCTGTACTCAGCGTTTTGTAGGGGGAAATGGCATTACATTTCACTTGTATGTGTTTCTATGATAGTACAGATGCGTTTATTGAAATCTGCTGAAGTGACTTTTATGTTTTTTACACTTGAAATAGAGTATCACGTAAATTAAAGTGTTGAAAGTGATGCCTGTAAAGTCAGACTCATATTACATTTTGGAAAGTATCTGTGATAATTCGGTTACAGAAGTAAGTATAACTGTTTCTCGTTCCTACTCATAGGTTCCCTAAGGATGAAAACCGAGGGCAGCTTTGGATACAGGTCCTGAAACTGAGAAACTTTAAGCCATCTGCACATATGCGCCTTTTTGTATATACAAGTGAGATTATAATAAGGTAAGAGCACCTATAGTCGGCACATGAAGAGAATTTTTTTCTATCTTCTAATACTAATAAATAAATGTAGGCTCCTAAATTATTTTCTGAAACTTCAAAGTCTCACCTTTCATCTAAAATGTCATTTTTTTTAAACTGATAGTTTAAACTTTTGTAAAAATAGTAGGAACTGAACCTTTGAAGTGCACCTAAAATTGATACTCTATAATGGACCTGCTCCTAAAGTCGACAATTTTGGTACCTATAGTTGACGTAATTCCCATATCCCATTTTCTTTTATAAGTGACTAGAGCTCAAAACGCGGCGAATCCAATGTTTAAAGTTTTGACACGAGTCCATTCTTATGTTTAAAAGAATTTTAACATTTTACTTTAATTGATAGTTTATAGTAATTTCGTCCCGCTGCCCACCAGAGGGGCGTTCGATGTATTTGTTAGATTTTATAAATGGTACTGTAAACAAATCCAGGTCAAATGTAGTTCTGACATAATTTTTCGCAAATAAAAAAGTAATTTTTGTTGGAAGCGTTTGGCAGTCAATTGAGAAATGTGGGTAAAATGCGATACGAACTTAGGATTTGTAATCCCGCCACGTTTTGCCAACAGTCATGTGGTTTATGTTGGAGCCACACCAGCGCTATAGCTTCTTCACAACAAGGCCAGTCTACTAGTATCTATGGTCGAAGCAATCGCTCGACTTCCTTGGCTCTGAGCACTATGGGACTCAACTGCTGAGGTCATTAGTCCCCTAGAACTTAGAACTAGTTAAACCTAACTAACCTAAGGACATCACAAACATCCATGCCCGAGGCAGGATTCGAACCTGCGACCGTAGCGGTCTTGCGGTTCCAGACTGCAGCGCCTTTAACCGCACGGCCACTTCGGCCGGCTCGACTTCCTTGATTCACACGAGTACCAAACACAAAGAAATAGACCAATATGGCTGAAATTTGGTGTGCGTTCTTTCCAAAGATGCTACTAACTAAACATGACCTCGATACGCGTCGGTGGTGCCATCTCTCGGACTTTGCACAGACTTTTCAAACGCCCCTCGTAGTATCGATTTTGTTTGTACGGATTACCGAAGTTCCTCTCTTAGACCTTGTCGGACATATAATCATTCAAATGTTTCTCGCGGTAAGACGTGCAGTTTTGCATCCGAATCGCTCATTCCACTGTTTTTCATATGAGCGATTTGCATTAAAAACGTACGTATGCACATTTTCGTGAGGTTCCGAGCTTTCGAGGTCATCCACTTCTCCTGTGTGAACTTCAGACACCTTGCACCACTACACGTTGCCGAGCGCTCCTTCTAGGTAGCCACGTCACAAGTATGGGTAGAGATTTGAATAACAAGCGCATTTCACAGGCAGGCTTTCGCGAATTGTGCTTCACGTTTGTTTGGTCTGGTAAGATACGCGCTGGTTTCCCGCCATTCGTGAAAGGCTTCCGCGTGGTATGGAATCCGACACGGGACCTTGCTCCCGATAGCGAGCCGGCGTCCGCCTTCAGCTGACTTCCGGATTGTGCATATCGCCGCCGAGCGATACAGTTACCGGCGTCAGCTGGCGCCTCTCAAGGAATTAGCGCTCTTCGCGGTAGCGCTCGCTAACGGGCGCGGAAACGGCAGCCTCTTCCTTCGTGTCATTTACGACACTTGCCCGAACAGAAGAAAGTGTGCTGCGAAGTAGCTTGTAGTCCAGAAACATCCTACTGCATCAACGAATCATAGCTGCTACGTACTTGACGATTGTCCATTTCTAATAATGCGTTTCGGAAAGGCATTTCTTCGTCTTCAGATGCAGTTCTTCGTTTCCCTAAGTAAAATACAGGGTGTTTGCATAAAAGCTGCTAAATCTCGTTCACGTTTAGCAAGTAATACCATGTGGCTATAATTAAATTTTCCCTATTTAACAAGTTTGCCAATGGCATTGCCGCAATGGTAACACCGGTTCCCGTCAGATCACCGAAGTTAAGCGCTGTCGGGATGGAAGAGCAATTGGATGGGTGACCATCCAGTCTGCCGGGCGCTGTTGGCAAGCGGGGTGCACTCAGCCCTTGTGAGGCAAACTGAGGAGTTCCTTGATTGAGAAGTAGCGGCTCCATTCTCGGACACTGACATACGGCCAGGAGAGCGGTGTGCTGACCACATGCCCCTCCATATCCGCATCCAGCGACGCCTATGGGCTGAAGATGACACGGCGGCCGGTCGGTACCGTTGTGCTTCATGGCCTGTTCGGGAGGAGTTTAGCTTTAGTTTAGTTTATTTAACAAGGTATAACACGGAAACTAATTACCGTATGAGTACCATACTTGGCAGCGTTAATGTCAAGACATAGAGAAGAGAAATAATGCAGAATCAATTCAACTGAAACACTTTTAATGTGCTGCTACGGTATATCATACCATTACACACCAGTACCATTACTGCTTCAAAAGGGGCTCAATATGGTAGCCATCGGTGTCCAGAAGAGTCTGAAAGCACAGAATTGCATTCTGTACAGCAGAACGAAGCATGTCCATAGGTATGCTGGCTACCTCTCTTGATATGCTGTGCATAAGTTCAGCTCATATGTGAATATTCCCCTGGTAAACCGTATCCTTCAGGTAGCTCCAGAAACAGTGAATGAGATCAGGTGACCGTGCTGGCCAAGTATTTGGAAACGATCGTCTGACAGTTCGATCGTATCCAAATGTATTTGGGAGGAGCAGGTGAACTTCACGAGCGATGTGCGGTGGGGCGACATCTTGCATGAAAACTGTTGAGTTCAAGACGTCTCTCTCCTGTAGGGCGGGTATGACATGCTGGCGAAGAAAAGCGCAGTAGCGCTGGCCAGTCTCAAAAAAGAATGGGCCAATCATGAACGTAGCCGTGAATCCACACCATACGGTGACACGTTCACCATACAGAGGAAATTCATGCACAGTGACTGGAGGTGAAGATCCCCACACTCGGCAATTCTGTGTGTTCACCTCACCTGTCAGAAAGAAATGAGCTTCGTCTGTCCATAGGATGGCCCAGGGCCAGACCTTGTCAACTTCAATCCTTGCAAGAAAGTGGAGACCGAAGTCAACACGCCTTGATGCGTTCTGTGGTGCAAGCTGCTGTACGATATGGATCTTGCACGGATACCATTTGAGAATGATTCGAAGCACCTTCCATACAATGGACCACAGGATGTTCAACCATCGTGACACAGCACGCGCACTGCCTGACGATCAGCAGTTTCGCGCAGCTTGTCTGCCATAGTAACAGCGATTTCATCAACCACATGTGGTGCCACGGGTTCTCGGCCTCTTCCTGGAGCGACCCCCAGATCTCCAGTTGATTCGAACTTCTTCATCATGCTCCACACAGCAAGTGTAGAAAGAGAACCCTTCCATAATTCTTTCAGCCAGCGATATTCATGAGGTGCAACTGCAGCAGTACTGTTGTTTTGATAATAAAGCTTCGCAAATAATGCCCTGCTAGCCCGCCCGGCTAGCCGCGCGGTCTAACGCGTTCCTTCGCGAACAGGAAGACGTGCCGGGGACCGGCACGAATTCGCCCGGTAGATTAGTGTCGAGGTCCGGTGTGCCGGCCAGCCTGTGGATGGTTTTTAAGTCGGTTTTCCAACTGCCTCAGCGAATGCGGGCTCGTTTCCCTTATTCCGCCTCAGTTACACCATGTTGGCAATTTCTGCACAAACACTGTCTCCACGTACGCCTGCACCGTAATTACTCTACCACGCAAACATTTGGGGTGACACTCGTCTGATCTGAGACATTCCCGGGGCGGTGGATGAGGTCCACTACCGTCATCGTCAAACTATCTGTACCATTTCCAGGTGCTGTACCGAACCTCAGCACCATAAAAAGTACAGAATTCGAGAAAAATCTGTCTTTTGGAGGCCGGTCAGAGTGGCCGAGCGGTTCTAGGCGCTACAGTCTGGAACCACGCGACCGCTACGGTCGCAGGTTCGATTCCTGCCTCGGGCATGGATGTGTGTGATGTCCTTAGGTTAGTTAGGTTTAAGTAGTTCTATGTTCTAGGGGGTGATGACCTCAGAAGTTAAGTTAAGTCTCATAGTGCTCAGAGCCATTTGAACCTTTTCTTTTTTTTTTTTTTTTTTTTTTTTGCTTTTGGAAAACAGCCTAATGAATAATTACAAAATCTTCTTTGAACAGACGCTTCAGACTACTGAGTCTCATAACCAAAGAGGCTGTGAAAACTAGAACATGTGTGAACAACTGTGTGAAACAGGCACTTGATGCTGCTTTCTTTATATTGATCTTTCATGGAGACACTTGATCTTCTGCGTCTTACATTACTTTATTTTTATTCTATTTTGAAGTTTTTCAAGGGCAGAAAGATATAGCTCCTACATGACGGAAGGTTGGGTGGGGGATGGGGTCTGGAAGTCTCTGCATTTGCCTTACCGTCGGGGGACTGAGAGACTGCATAGCAGTATGTCCAGTATTATGCATCGCGATGGAAACAATGACGCTAAAACAACGGAGGTATAATAATGGAGACGGCGCAACAGACTTACACTGTATGTCAATACGGAGCCGTCGCCGCCATGTTGGAGGCTATAAGACGTTAGGAAACTACTGTGTACGATTGTTTCATGTTCTTAATTTTCGTCGTGCGCACGCATCAATTGTTTTAAATAGGAAATGATACAATGTTTCGTGTATCACACAGTTCCAGGAAGGCGTTTCCAGAGTTTTTCTGGTCTTAGATGCATACCTGATACAGTAATACGACACTCTTCACCTCATGAATGTAACATATTTTTTTTACATTTTTCGAGTAACCAAGAAGAGAATTATGTGATGTAGAAAGGCTGCTTCGTAATCCAGAATTTTCCTTAAAACCAACTAACGAAACGTGTTCAGTCTATGTCCTGCTGAGAACGTATTTTGTTATGTCTGGTAGGTTTCCAGTCTTGTCATAGCGTTCACCCATAGGACTTTTCGAGGTGGAGTGACAGGAAATCTAAAGACAAATGACAGAAATAAAATCATTACAGTAAAAGGAAACAGCAGGAGCAAAATTCATGTATATAAAAGAGATTTATCAATTTATCATCAAACTGCTACTTAAAAAAGAGGCTGAACTCAGGGTGAATTTAAACATTTATTTACCTACACAGAAGTTTTCATTATTTGACAGTTAATATAAGTTGGTTGGTTGGTTGATTCGGGACAGGAGACCAAACAGCGAGGTCATCGGTCCCATCGGATCAGTTAACAAAAATGTGAGGTGATATCCAGTCCCGGATCTACGATATTACCGAACCGTGGCAAAAAAATGATAGTGCCCCTCTTCCTCACCCTCGATCGTTTGAGTAAGGAAGTCAAAAATTAAAAAAAAAAATCCAAAAATATGTTCATTTTGTAGAGCACATCTTTCTGAAGAGTTTGATATATAAACATATATGTTCAAGGAAATGTAAGACATGTTAGTTGATCATAGATGTGACAAAGTTCAGGACACACCTCTTCACACAGCATTCTTCTATCCCACTTTACTGTATTTCACTCTGTGGAATTCAAACGCGTATATTCTGTAATGGAAGCCATCAAACCTATATTCAGGACAGTGGAAATTAAAATGTGCTGTGGTGCTTCTCCAGTTCCCAGTCGGCCGGTTTGACATTCTCCCCCCCACCCCTTTAAAAACTCACAATTAATACTGGGTGGGATTATTTGTGACCGGGAGACTAAGAACTCTTCAGAAAATTTGCATTACCTATCAACTAAGAACTTTCTAGATTTTGTGACATAAAATGAAATATAGCAAATACAAAAGCAGTAAAGGCAAGAGACAAGGAAGACAGTATACATTTCTTCAACCCTTGGATCCCAGCATTTTTTTCTCTCTCTCTAATCTTGCTACAGCATCACACGGCGTGCTTTCCTTTCTGCGTAAGAATCCATTACCTCATCAGAGTTTGTCAAACGTTTTGCTGCATGAAATATCAAAATCTCGTTCTCTGATACTGAAAAAGCTGTTAATACGAACAGTTGCGAAGACTGGTGCGCCGGCCAGAGTGGCCGAGCGGTTCTAGGCGCTACAGTCTGGAACCACGCGACCGCTACGGTCGCAGGTTCGAATCCTGCCTCGGGCATGGATGTGTGTTATGTCCTTAGATTAGCTAGGTTTAAATAGTTCTAAGTTCTAGCGGACTGATGACCTTACAAGTTAAGTCCCACAGTGCTCAGAGCCATTTGAACCGTTTTGAAGGCTGGTGTGGTTTCTCGATTTGATTCCGTCTATTTTGTCACTCTCTGTTAGATAAAACGAAACAGGGCTTTCTAATATTGCAGCAGTTGTAATACACGCCAACAGCGAGTGTGTTTTGGCATAAATAGTGATTTTCATGTATCTCATATGCATAAATAACATGGCAGAATACAATTCACAAAGCACCAATATCAAATGCCTTTTTAGCTCTACTACAAGCAAATTGTTTTATGTTCGGAAATAATTTCACATTTCATTCATAGGCTCCAGTTTCTCAAGCATGAGATCGAAAAGTAGCAGCACGAAATTTTTATATAAATTTGGAATCATCACGTTCTTCCACATAATTTGTGTGATGTCCCCGTTTCTTCTCCCTCCTCGTTCTAAAAAACAATCTTGTCATTACTAATTCTGTAACTATTCCTGCCATTATCAAAGCTTATTCTCCGGTTAATTTCACTAATGCTTCCTGATCACCGGTTCAGTTATCCCGCGATTAATCTTCGGTTAGGTGTTATTACGTTTTCATACAACGCGTTTGCCGCGCTATTCCGAGTGTGGAACTTAAGCGGATGCTAACCGGGGACTGTACAATTGGCCCTTGGTAGTGTAGCTATCTGGAAAAAATTTCCTGTGAAAATTTCAGCCGGCCGCGGTGGCCGTGCGGTTCCAGGTGCTTCAGTCCGGAACCACGAGACTGCTACGGTCGCAGGTTCGAATCCTGCCTTCGGCATGGATGTGTGTGATATCCTTAGGTTAGTTAGGTTTAAGTAGTTCTAGGGACTAATGACCTCAGATGTTAAGTCTCATAGTGCTCAGAGCCAATTTTTTTGAAAATTTCATTTTTTTGGATACACCGAGAAGATAATATGTAATCTTTCTCACCTGTTATTCCTCTTAGTCATTTATCTCTACTCTGGTAGTCTGAACCTATGGATCTCACTAATAATTATAACAAGGCTTATCATTTGCACACCCAATCATCCACATAAACAAACAGCGACTGGCATTCACCCGTTTGGGTTTATTCGTCTCAGCTCGTGTAGCCCGTTCCCTTTTGTCTGCGGGAAAGTTTTTTATTTCTAGATGCAACGGGCATTCCCCTGGCAGAGACATCGCGTACGCTATGCACGCATTCAAAAATCAACTTACGAATCGTTCAGAAATCAACTTATAGTGTTTTCAAAAATGTTCAAAAACAGGGATGCTTTTCAAAGTCATACAAACAATCGATAGACCAACGTGCGCTGGATGCTAGGCACTTTGTGAAACAAGTTTTTTTTTCTTCAAAATTATGAATTTGGCGCCCCCTGAAGTTGCCATCCGGAGCGTATACCTCGGATTGCCCCCTCCCCTTCCCCCTTTATAGACTTGGGCCTGGTGATATCGAAATATGATCACGTTACGGTACTACAGAACCAGTGAGGTTGTTTTTTTTAATTGCAGCCTACGTCTTCAGTTATTTTTTGGGTGTATTTCAGTCTCTGTCTTCATCTACAGTTTTTACCTTCTACAGCTCTCTATAGTACTATGGAAGTGATTCGCTGATATCTTAAAAGATGTCCTGTCATCCTGTCTCTTCTTCTTCTCAATGTTTTCCACACACTCCTTTCCTCGCCGATTCTGTGGAGAACCTCCTCATTCCTTACTTTATCAATCCACCTTATTTTCAACATTCTTCTGTGGCAGGCATCTCAGATGCTTCGATTCTCTTCTCTTCAGATTTTCCTACAGACCATATTTCACTACCATACGATACTGTGCTCCAAATGTACATTCTCAGAAATTTCTTCCTCAAATTAAGGCCTATGTTTGATACTAGTAGACCTCTCTTGACCAGGAATGTCCTATTTGCCAACGCTAGTCTGCTGCTCCAGCTGTCGTCACTACGGCAAGCCTTGAACCTCGCGCATCAGACTGTACGTTCACCTCAGGACTCAGACATGGCTGCGAGACGATCATATTCGGCTACAAGTGTTTGCTATGGATTTCACAGTGAGTCCTACTTCATCCACCGGCCTAACAGTTGTTTGAACAGACAGAATAGTCATATCTGAAGTTATGAGAACCGATATTGATATCTGTTTGACATCAGTGAGAAAGATTTTCTGTTAAAATTTTCGTTGGAATAGGGCCTACAGTTCAACCAGTACGCTTAATTTGTATTGATGTTCAAGAAACACATTTTAGGGAGAGAAAAAAAAATGGAGCATCAATTCCTGCATAGCACACTTACAGAACTGCTGGACACAGCTACCTAGGATATCAGCATACCGGATATCTGGCACATCTCAGGTAAGTGCGAGTATAAGTAGCTGTCAACTTACGTGAAAAAATGAATATGTACAGGAATACAGGTTTGACATCGCACAATTTTTGTTTAGGGGTGTGGGTAGTGTGTGGTGTCCATTACTACCACAGTGTTACCTTATTTCGAAAGTGACATATTCCATTACGTTCGAGATGAGAACACGGAACCACAACTGCAGTGAGTTGGTACTTATTACATTTTCAGAGTCTTCTACGTTCCCTGTCGATACACAGGATATTATGGTTGCATTACGTGTGGTGCCGCTCTCATAGCTACCTCACTGAGAGTGCGGACGTGAAATCGCAAAAAAATACGATAAGGGTGATTGCCTTATCGGGCCTCAAGGTCAATCTTGAAGCAAGGACTCCTTGAAATGGAGGCATTTCACTGTCGGCCTCTTACACAACAGCGGCATGTCTGAGGGGAGCACTATCAGCTACGTGCCATAAGGGCTTTGGCTCTATCAGCAGAGCAGTGATAATGTGTGCCACTTACAAGTGCCTGCCTAACAAGAGATGACTCACTCAGATGATATGATGATATGACTGATATCTGCAGAGATTCCTAAAACGTGGTTCATACTTCGTACGCATTTCTGAAAGTGTAGCGCTATACTACCGACCATTACTAGCTGGTGTAAGAATATGCTCAGCCATACTCTGTATGACATATATGAAGAAATATACATGATTTTTGAGGAGGATAAGTAAATACTGCAGTAGCTAGTTTTTAAAAGAGCTCCTCGTCCAGGCCATGAAGGCCAAAGGATGTCTACCCGCCGCAGTGTCACCCTCTGCCTTGAGGCGGCATCGGATGAGGTATGGTGGGGGGCGTGGGGGAGGGGGGGGGGGGTGCAAATGGTCAGCACTCCGCCCTCCCGACCGTTCTGCAGACTTTCCAGACCTTGGACCCGCTACTATTCTGTCAAGCAGCTCCTCAGTTGGGATCAAGAGTCATAGTGCACCCCGTACCAGTCCTTCCATCAAGGAAAAACCCTTGGCAATCCCGCGAATCGAACCCAGGTCCTCCGCACAGCAGCCATCTACGCTGACAGCACTGCACAGACAACAGAGGAAGCTGTGACCACTCAAGCTGACTCGCCGCTGCAACCTCTCTGTGCTGTGCCGTACTCCGATTTTCACCGTTTCATACTTCCTATTACTGACGTAGTAATACTTATGGTACAAACACACTGTGAAACGTAGTTCTCAGCAACTTTATTACTGTGTACGACAAATGAAGTTGGCGGGGCATAAGTGATGAAAGGACTGCGAAACCATATCCTTTGTAGTTGTAGAACTGTAATAGAAAACAGGAGCAGGTTGCCTGGCAACAATAGCTCATTTCTCTCCTTCTACTTTCAACAGGTCAAAAGACGTTATCAGAATGAGATTTTCACTCTGCAGCGGAGTGTGCGCTGATATGAAACTTCCTGGCAGATTAAAACTGTGTGCCCGACCGAGACTCGAACTCGGGACCTTTGCCTTTCGCGGACAAGTGCTCTACCATCTTTTTTTTCCTCTCTTTTTTAGGGCCTCCCTTCTCCCCTCACAGCCCTTCCAAACGCTCACCTTGTTTTGCCTTCTTCGGCTAGCTTCTTTGCTTTTGTCGTTTTTATTATTATTATTATTATTATTTTATTATTAAGAGTCCATCCTTCTACCAACTTTTTTTTACTTTTTTATTTTATGTACTTTTTTATGTTTTTGATGCCAAATCCTCATTTTTCTTACTTTTTGCGAGTGCTCGGCCACTTTTTTCTTTTTTTGTATTTTTTTATTTTATTTATTTATTATTTTTTTATTTCGGCTTCTTATTTTGTTTTCTGTAAGCTGGATGCCTAAATTACCTTAGCTAACATAAATAAGAATGAATATTTCTTCTTAATATGAATTAAAGGTAATGAATCTTCCTCTTGATAATGGAAAGACAAGTATATTAAAATAAACTGAAAACGCGAAGTCTCTCATCTTCATAAGGAAAACATAAAATCTTGCATCCCCTTGAAAAACGTTTTTTAGAACTGAAAACTTCCCTGCGTATGGCATAAGATGATTAAAAAAATAAAATAAATAAAATTTGATATCTAATTTCTTCATGAGGATGCAGTCCGGTGCGTCTTGCCACGGACTTGACTTTTTTTCTGTAGTGTCTCGTGAAAGGATCGAAGACATTCCGGTTCCAGTTATCTGTAATCGTGCAAGGCTGACATCTCTGAATTCCGTACCAATCTTAATCTGTTATTGTTCTCTGTACAATTGTATTCCATGATTCTATTTTAGGAAGCATGCGTAATTTTTTTTTTTTTGTAGTCTTCTGTCCGCATGAGATGATGGTGCTGAGTCGTTAGATACACCCAGTAATCTTCTTTGCTTTTATTTTCTGCCTTCAAGATATAGTGCATTGTGTGACGTTTTAGCCGGTTAACAGCATTTCTTTTCGTATTAGGATATGGCACTGCGTCTGGAGTCAGAAAATCTGCGGCGGTGAAAACGGTTGGAGATGTTCTGTTAACGGTCGCTAATTTCTGCTTAACTATATGCCATATGTCTCTTACTCTTTCACACACGAATCTGTGTTCTTCAGTGTCAAGAAGGTTGTATGACGCGCACAAGGGCGAATTTGTGAGATGTATAGCATGCAATTTGGAATTAGTTGATATTCTCCTGTTGACTACATTATACCAAATTGCTTTCACCTTAGAGGGTAAGTTCCGATCGTGGATATTTTTCCAAATTTCAGACCAGTCGTTGTAGGGGTATTTTCTTTCAATAATATTTCCTTCCTTAGCCTCCATCAAATATGTATAGATGTCCTTTACTCTCTTCAACTGCTGTTCTGAGAGCCTCGACGAGATATAACTGTACTCAACAAGAAAAGCTTTTAGGTGACAAAGACCAGCTGGTATATGCTTCACATCTATTGGCGGCTGCATGCTTGCTGGAGCAATTTCATTCAGCAAGTGGCCCGTTAAGCTGTCGGGCATCTGTTTCCATTGCTTGCACATTCGACACACATATAACGCTCGTGACCTGTAGCTGACATCAACAAAGTTTAAACCTCCTTTCCTTTTGGGAGTGTTAGTGTATTGAACTGCACTTTGAAAATGTTGCCTTGGCATACAAAGCTTCCTATCGCGGATAAAATTCTTCTGGCTGTTTCTAATGGCATCGGGAAAGCTTGGACAACATATTTAAGTTTGGATGTTATATACACATTTACTAGTTTGGTTTTCTGTATCTCGTCCAGTTGCCTCATACTGTTTCCTTGTACAGATGCTCGAATGTTTGCAAGTAGTTTTTTATAATTGACGGCAATAGTGTGTTGGATGTTGCTCCTAAATTCAATACCCAAACATTTCAATGTGGATACTTCCGTCAATTGTCCCCGATTTTGCACGCATATTCCTCTGCCCAGGTTCATGATGCCTGACTTCCTTTTATTTAGTTTGGCGCCAGAAGCAAGTTCATATGTGTGTACAATCTGAAGAGCTTTCGCCACTTCATCTTCATTTATAACCAGGACGCCCACATCATCTGCGTAGGCGTTGCACACTATTTTCTTGCCGTTTATACACAATCCTTGCAGGTTATGCGTGAGTGTCGCGAGGAGAGGTTCTATTGCTATTGCGAAAAGGGCCATTGACATTGGGCAACCTTGACGTACGGATCCAGTCAGTTCAATCTCTCTACTTAGTTGTCCGTTTATCATTATTCGTGCTACACTGTTTTTCAGAATTCGTTGAATCATCCTCACGAATCGTGGTGGGAATCCCATTACTTCCATGATACCAAGGAGATACTTATGATCTACTCTGTCAAACGCCTTCTCGAAGTCTAATGACACTAAAGCACATTTTATTCGGCATACATTTGCGATTGATATTATATCCCTATATTCGCATATATTCTGATAGATGTTTCTGTCTCTGCCTACACATGTTTGGTACGTGCCAGTTACAGAGTTAATAACCATTTCTGTTCTTCTTGCTAATACGCGGGCCATAATTTTGTAATCACTGTTGAGTAATGTACTGGGCGAAGGTTTTCAATTGCTTTGCTAAGTGAGTTTTTAGGAATTAGAACTATGATCCCTTCAGGAAATTCTTTGGGAGCGGCAACAGTGGCATTTCGTTGTACATACATTTCGTTGTACATACATAGCAATTTGCTTTTCATTTGTGGCCAGATCACTTGGTAGAATTCCACGGGGATACCATCAGGTCCTGGAGACTTATTTTTAGGACTCTGGGCTATTGCGTCTTTCAATTTGTCCTCTTCTATTTCGCCGTGAGATTTTCTACTTGCTCTGTACTAATTCGTCCTGATACGTTTCTAACAAGATCACGCCGCGCCTCGTCGACGGTAGGTTTGGTGGACATCATATCTGAGATATATTTATGAACAGCGTTTCGAATTTCATGCTGTTTTGTGTGCCTGGTCCCATCAGGTAACTTAACTTCTGTCAGTATTTTTCTGTTTCCTCTCTTATTCTCACGCATTACATGGTACATAGCTGTTTCCTCCCCTTCTACAATGTTGTGTATTCTCGCTCTGACTTTAAAACCTTCTGACTGTCGCCGCTTCAGTGCTAAATGTTTTGCTTTAACTTGCTGAAACCGGCTAAAGTTCTCCATTAATCGTGTGTCCAAGGTGTACAGGTCTCTAAGGCAGCTAAAATAAAATTCAGTCGTCTTTTTAATACAGAAACTTTTCTGTCGTGAGTAATCGATCAGCATTCTTCTTATTTTAGGCTTCGCACATTGTAATCACCAAGCTATGGCAGAACTGTATAGCGGGAATCGTTTCTCGCATTCTTGCCACACATTAGTAAATGCTACGCGACATTCCTCATCTTGTAGATGTGTAATGTTGAGTTTCCATATGCCCCTCGCTCGGTAAGTCTCTTGTTTTTCCAAATTTACTGTGGTGATGTACGCGGCGTGGTCAGAAAACATAGTGGGCCAGACCTCAGACTGGAGTACATGGTTCTTAAGGTTGGACGAGACGTAAATTCTGTCTAGCCTGCTTGCTGAGTGACTGGTAAAATATGCGAAACCGGCCTGTGCGCCATGGGTATGTTCCCAGGTATCGGTTAACTGCATTTGGTGGACTATTCTTTCCAGTTCTAAGGACTTGTTGAAATTCGGTGTCTGGTCTTTCGGGCTAAGTACAGAATTAAAATCGCCGGCTAGGATTATATAATCTTGACGTGTACCGAAGAGATGAACGATTTCACTTTTAAAAAAATCCGCTCTAGCACGCCTGTTATTGCTGCCCTACGGTGCATAAACGTTGATGATTCGGGCATTGTTAACAGTCACTGCAACCCCTCTGCTGTTTTCAAGTTTTGCTATTTGTGTGACACGGATGCCTTCTTTCGTGAGAATTGCGATTCCCAGCTCTGCACCGATACCGGGGTTTATTATGGCGTTGTATCCACGTATGTTTTCTAATTTAATATCTGTTACTTCCTGTAACAGTAGTATATCAACGTCAGCTGCGTATAGAAAGTCTTGCAAATGTTGTAAATGCAGGGAGGAGCGTATCTTATTAATGTTCAACGTAGCGATTTTGTAGGCTTGTGCTGCGTTCATATTGTCCTATTCATTACCAAAGTCAATATTCGTCATACGAAGTGCTGTCGGAGGAAAATCCTTTTTCACATGTATGTTCCGGCAATGATGTATCCATCGTGTTCAGTTGATCTCTTGGGGCAGGAGTCTATTCCGTTCCTCCAGTTTCATTCAATTCTTCATCTTCATTCATTTCATCCGATTCATCAGCCCAGGTTTTGTGTTGATTAGCTTTCGATGTCTCTTTTCCTGCATTTCTAGTATCAGGGAAAACCCTGTCTGCATCTAAATTTGCTAGCAGCTTCAACCTCTCGTGTGACGAATGGTCCGTTGACATGGGGCATGGTGTATTTGATTTGGCTTGCAAGGGGTCAGGTGCCTGCATACTCAGAACCGGATTACTATGTTGTTCTTCATGCAGTTTGTTGCTAATCTGCTTTGCTTTTTCTCGCAAAGGCGGTGCCAGTTGTTCAGCGCCCTTATGAGCTAGTCTCCTCTTTTTATGTTTCCTTGGAGGACTGACTCTTGGGGAGGTTTCATCGTTTTCCATTACCTCTTGGGTTTCTTGCGCTCGGTCCTGTTCGCTGGCAAGTGATGGGTTGGTTTCCTGGTGGTTTTCTGGAGACTGCTCATTCTGAAGGACTATAACCGGTTCAGGAGTTTGTTCTA